>NW_010972676.1:9267902-9319865 GCF_000737465.1 Haliaeetus leucocephalus
CCGGAGGGGTGCCCTGCCGCCGCGCCCTCTTCCCCTCGCTCGGCGGGCGGAGGAGGGAGACGCGGTTTCCGGCAGAAGGGGGGTGGGGGCTGCCCCCGCCGCGCCTCCTCTTCCTCCCCGCGTCTTTTCCCGAAGAAGAGGAGGGCCCTGCGGCCCTCGGTGTCCCTGGGCCGGAGCGCTCGGGGGTGCCACACGGGAGCGCGGGCCCGTGCGGTCACCTCAGGCTGCACGCAGCTGTCGGGGGAGCCGCCTCCCCCGGCCCCGCCGGGCCCCGCTGCCCTGGCCGGCCTCGGGCAGCCCTCCCTGCGCCGCCCCTCCTGCCGGGGGAGGCCGGAGCGCCCGCTGGGCTTCTGCCCGGCGCCTGTCAGCACGGGGAGCGGCGCTCGTCAGGCGGGCTGAGCTTGTGCCGGCGCCCGGAGGCGGGCTGCTGTTTCACCATCCCCGTCCTTTGCCAAGGCGCCTGCTTCGTGGAGTCTGTTGGCGGACCCGGCAAGCGCCGAGTTACGGCCGAGCTGACCAAAGTGCTAGATGTGTGCTGCTGCCGTTGGGGGTTTTGGGGTTGTTTTAAGCAGCAGTTGTGGATGTAGATGTAAGTTCAGTTTCCAAATCTGTTAATCCGGAGTCTCTGACGCTTCTACCCAAGCCTCCTAATCACCAGTGCATTTTAACCCACGTGAAGGTACTGAAAAATCTATTGAAAAGTGAGGGATTAGTTTACCTGGTTTTGAAATCTGGAGAATCTCTTTGAAAGCAGCCTCATCGTTGACTGAGATCACTGTTTTCTGACATCTTTTACAAATATGATATTTATCTTGGATCTTTGAAAATTCTTTGAATTTTTCCTCTACCGCATATCTGTATCTGATTTTTACTATTGTGCTGAGTCATCCTATGCATAACTGTCCTCTCAGTTGGGCTTGGTACAGTCTGGTAGGACAAATGACCCAACATTAGCTCCAGAGCACCTTGCTTTTTGTAGGTCTGGGAACTATGATACTTGCAAATACAGTCAGGTTTTGGCTTAACAGAAATGGGACAAAATATGCAATGCTGTCATTTCTCATATGTGTTTTTACTGGGAACGTTCTGCGGAACAGAAAAGGCAGAAAGCTGTACTAGAAGAAAAAAGATGCAGCCCAGACTGAAGTGGTGGGATATTTACTTTTTGCATAAACATGACAAAGATTGTCTGTTCTTATATGGTGAACAGAGACCACTCTGGAAATACAAAATTTGGCTTCATCTCCCACGTGAACCATAATTTTAAGAACGTATTTCTATGTTCTAGCTAGCCTGTTACAGGGCACTATAAAAAAGTCTTAAACGAACAAAATTTTACCCAGAACTTTTATAAAAGTTTAAAAAGAAAAAGAGTTAATTTATAATTTTTCGTAAGTACACCAAGGGGGTATTTTTCATCTGAAACTGGCAGAAAAATCTGGTAACCATTTTTTGAGAACAAACCACATTGTTAGAATGTGAAACTTGATCATTACTGACTTCAGTTTAGCAATTTCATGTTGACCCTGCCAGACCCGGTCTGGCTCCTGTAGAGCCACTGCGTCTGCAGTAACCTTAGGTTGGAGGCAGTGCCAGACTTAAGTTGGCACTTGCTGAAAGTTAGTTTGTTTGATTTTTGCAAGGGAGGGAAGTGTTAGCTGGCTTAATTTTCTGCTGGTTTAACTCCTTGAATCAACATGGTCTTCAAGAATCACAGAAGCACAGGGGAAAGAAACAAAAATGCAGGTGTTAGGTGGGAAGTGCAGGATTGCAGTACTTATATTTGCTTAACCTTTCAGACTGACACCCTTAGGGTTATGATGCAGGAGTGGGGACAGCTTACCTTGGTATGGTTGCAGTGATTTCTGTCCTCAGCGTGGTCTGCTGCTTCTCTGTCTGCAACTGCAAATCTAGGGCTAGGATAGGAAAGCTGCTTTTATAGCGACTACTAGTCTGCCACAGCTTATTGCCCTGCATATTGAAGTGACCCCAGATCAGTTTGCGTCGAGGTACCATGATACAAGTTGAAGCAGTTTGGCTGAATCTTCCCTGCAGCTTGGCCCTTAATTTATTTTTCCACGGCATTTATAGGAACAGACAACAGGAAACTTTATTTGCTGCCTTACTTTTATCTCAATGAGGAAAGGGTAACTGTTTCAGAGTTTCTGTCCTCTTTGTTCTTTATTACCTGAGAAAATGATGAGTGTCTGGGCAGATGAATCTAAAATAGAAGTACCGGCCATATCTGGTAGAGAAAGGAAAAATACTCAAATCTAAATTCCTGTAGCACATTATGTTTCTGTCTTGTAGGAAAATACGGTCCAGCTAGTGACATGTAGGCCAGGTCCAACCTGCGGGACACTTTTGTTTAAACTATTACCTTTTCTTTGGAGGAGATGAAGATGTGTTTGCTCCCATAATAGTTGAACACTTTCTGTTGTGTGTGGTACGTGCACATATGTGTATGGCAGCCCATGCCAGGGCAAAGCAGAAACAAAGGCATTTTTCCACTGTATGTGTGTGGCACAGTACAAAGCCTGGAAGTTGTCACTTTTGCATCTTACTGAATCCTGAACCTGCCATCTGGTCCTGTAGCCACAGATTGGAGTGCATAAGTATGATAGATATTATTAATTAGATATTATTCCATGTTTATCTATTAATTTATATTATCAATTTGACCAATATGTTTGCATGTGTATGTGACTCTTGTGAAAATTACATGCAGGTACTTGTTAAGGAAAACTACTATATAAAAAGTAGTAGGAGGTGGGCTTTGTGGTGAGAGATGTACAGCCTAAAAAAAAACCCCAAATTGTGAATGATTTCCTTAAAAGGAGATGCTGACATCTGAAAAACAAAGTCCTGTAATTAGGGTTTGGCTTTGTGCTTGCTCTGGCCTTAATATGCCTGAGTGCCTTGGCACAAATCTGCTGGTTGTTATATCTACAAAATGGAGAAGGCTTTTTTTCAGCAGAAGTTATGAAAATACCAAAGCAATGGAAAATAAACAAAACTTGTTGGACAGTTTATAGTCCTTCTGATCTCCTTCAGATCTATATTTTATTGTCATGTGCACTCTTTTAAAATTAGGGGGGGCGTTATTTAATGTTAAAGGGCTGAACTAGACATCAAAACTTGGGATTTTTACCTTTGTAAATGGGTTTTAGAGTTTATATTTTCCTCTGACAAACCTATTCTTAAGATGGAATCCTGAGAATCAAATTGAGTTTTGTTCTTGTTTACTTTTAGATGCCTGTCTTAGATGTCAAGCTGAAAACAAACAAGAAGATTGTGTTGGTATGTAGTGATTTCATTCGCTTGTTTTTCAATTGAAGCTTCTCTCAGTAGGGTGCATTTTAAAGTTTGAAGGGAATACTGATTTTATTAACGCTCAAAAGTAAACTGGTGTTTCATTCTGTATTGTGTCATCTTTTTACATTAGTAATATTTTATGTTTTATTTTTAAGCAGTAATAAAAATAGTTTTCACTTCAGACATGCCGTAGAACAAAACCGCTTCAAGTTTGCAGTCAACACATACGCAACTGAGAGGTTTAAGTTTCTCTCACCCTGAGCATAATTGAGGAGATGATAATGTACACTTTTGAAGTGGGTAGGAAAAGGCTACTTTTTTCTCTTCGGAGGTGCATGCCAGAAGACACAATGGTAATACCAATAAAAATCCTCTGTTCTGAAATAAATGTGTGTCTGGATTAGAAAGCAGTATTTTTCCCAGTCTTAATTCAGACATAGTGGAGGCAATTGCTTGTTTGTTCACTTTTCATTTGAAAAAGTGGAATCACTTGAGTTTGCTATAATGCTGTTTAAGCCTAAACATGCTTTCAGTTACATACCAATATATGCAAAAGCAAATCTTAACTTAATTCTGATATATTTAAATCAGAAATAGTAAAAATTGTCTCAAAGAGTTTGCTTTAAACCTTTAAGTTAACTTTTAAAGCAGTGGTGAACCTTTCCATGCCCTTGTTCTTTCTGTTTTGAAGTATATATTCTCAAACTTAATCCACTGTTGTTTTTGATGATTGTTTTAACGAGAACGGGAATTTCATGTTCCAGATATCTTAATTGGCTTGCTAAGCATCCTATTTCAGATAGTCAGAAAAAAAAAAAGCATAATTTACAACACTTCTTTGATTGGTACCCTTGTATTCCAGTAAGGAAAATGTGAACTAATAAGGGGAAAAAGCAAAGTAACTAATACTATTCAGGAGGAGATGTACAATAGATAACCCTTTTTGTTATGCTGTAACAGTTGTAGCCTGTGAATAATTTCTGGTCTAAGATCCCATTTCAAGGCTATATGCTGTGTCAAATGTGCCTCCTTGATATCATACAGTTTAAGTTTAAACACTGCATTTCATATGAGAATTTGGTGATAAGCTCTTGCGTGATAGTCAGTCAGTAGTGCATTGGCTATATTTTGGTACTGGGGAAGGTAAAGAACTTGGATAGTTGCGCTGATTTCCTGGACAGAACTGATAAATGTGTTCATACATTCACAAAACAGTGTCACTTGATGCAAGAAGGTGAGAATCTATGCATTTCTTTTTTTGTAGTTGGTAATAAGTAGAAGAATTGATGACAGAGAACTGACTATCATCAGAATGACCATAATAATCCAATCTCAGTGGATAAATCAGCGATGACCTGTTTTGTCTCTAAAGCTTGCAGTGGTTATAAACATCTAAGAATGATAGTTTGGACCTTGCTGCAGGTGTTGATTGGACAGCTGAGTGTGACTGGAACATGTTCTTTCTTCTCTTTCAGTGGTTTGGGGAGAATGCAATCATTCCTTCCACAATTGCTGCATGTCCTTGTGGGTGAAACAGAATAATCGCTGTCCCCTCTGCCAGCAGGACTGGGTAGTTCAGAGAATAGGCAAATAAAAACACTGGAAGTTTTTTGTTGTTGTTGTTGAACTTGCTGAAATAGTGTATATCTTATGCCATATGCTCATACAAAAGAATGGAACATGTCAATCGTGGCATGATTTATTTAGTTTATCTGCTACAAGGTCAGTGTGGTTTTGTTGTATGCTCTTTGCTGTATGAGGAGGCAGTGGTCAGTCTTACTCCAGATATTTCCACAACTGAAAAAAGAGAGAGACTACCTTAACAAATATATATGTTACGATTTGAGTGTTAACTGTATCAGAGCATGGAAATGTGGTGGTGCAGACTGTACCCGAAATGTAGTTTATTTAATGTTTTTGCATAGATAAATGAATTAATTTGAAAGGGTGACCTTACCTGTAAGTCTGATATGCTGCGTATTTACTGTCAGGATAAAGTAGTTGTTTTTTAAGTAATATTGTATACAAAAACACCGTTGGTGAGTTTTTTTAGAAAGTATTCTGGTTTTTGATCTAAAATGAATCGTGTGTAAAGCATTTGCTATGTGCTTTTTCCATCACACTATACTGAACATTTCTAATGTAGGTTTTCTTTATGACTTTAGAAAATTTTGGTTTGTTGTATCTCTAAGTGTGTTGCTGTGTTATGTTCTATACACGATTTCTACAACCATAGTATTAAAATTTAACCACATTAATAATTATTCTATTTATATTTCTGTTAAAGATCATGGAGACATGTATTTTTAATCCAGAGACTTTGGTACAAAGACACATATTTTGTATCAGTTAACTAGGGGCATAAACAATCTCACTGGTTAGCTGACTGATATAGAAAGCAAACTAAACTGATAATTTAAATATCCTAAGGAAAGCAGGTATTAATCGAATGTAGAGAAAAATGTTAAATTGTGGTTTCATCAAAATTCAGTTAACAGAGATTTCTTTGTCATAATTGTATTGGTTACAGTGTTTTAGAAGTGGGAGAAAGCATTGTTTCATTTTTGTGAAAATCCTCAATATATCATCTTTTTTATATGAATTGTGATTTTTTTTTTCTTATATATATTTAAGTGCTTGCCTCTGGCTTTGTCTTTTCCCTGAATATCCAAAGTAGTTACTATTAATCTGAACATATGCTGTGGGGTTTTTTTTAGTATATGCAATAGAGAGGTTGAATTACTGCTTAAGTCTGTAACAAATTCAGACTTAATAAAATGGTTAATAAACCTGGGCAAAATTGAAGTAATATTATATGCATATCATTGTTTACTTCAAAATTATGATCTTAATTGTTTAAGATAATGCATTTTTCAGCAGATGTATTTGTGTCTAGTTCTGTTTAAGTATTTTTAAAGAGGTTTATCTTCACTGTATAAAGTAGTTCCAATGGCAATCTTTGTGTCATCAAGCATACATGCAGAGTTTACTGTGTTTTTGTTTAATACTTGTAATCTTGTTTTTAAAATGTTTTAAATTTTTTAAATACAGCTTTTGTCTCATTGCATACTGAGATCAAAAAAATCCTCTGTGTCACTGTTACAGTGTATCACATCAGTTGTTATTATCCCAGATGATGTCTGTCTTAAAATTGAAAACAAATATAAAATAAGTTAACAGTAGTAATGAAGTGCCTATAGCATTTATGTTGTTGTGGAGTATTTCTGTTTGTGTAAAAGGATTCTTCCTAAAATAATTGCAAAAGAAAATCTGGTTGGATGTAGAAATAATTTTTAGCTGTCAAAGTTAAATGATATTTTAGCTACCACCTAGTTTCTCTGCCAGAACTTGATCCCGGGCTCCATCCTCTAACTTTTATTACATCCATCTAGTCCCATCAGAGGACTTCTTTCTTCATTTTGTTTTGGTTTATAGGTGAATATGGAAAGTACCAAAGTAATTTTCACCCTGCTTTCAGTTCACGTCACGTGCATGATAAGAGTAGCTGAGAATTATAATTGTAGAAACGTTTTCCAAAGTGTCAGCTCAAACAGGTGTTAACACAAGGTATTAAGAAAGTTAATGTTGAAATGAAAGCAGCTGATATTTGTGTAGTTAGAGGTTAACCTAGAATATAAGGTAATGCATTTTATGTCTTGCATATTTTCTCTGGAGTTTAGAGAAGTTTAGCTTAAGTCCCAGTCTTTCAGTGAGCTTTGCACCAGAGAAATTTTCTTCTGTTCCAAATCATACCCTGTTACTCCATTAGCATAGTTCTTAGTAAGTATCCATGTTTAGTCCTGAATTTGTTCACCTCTTTTACATGCAAAGTAAATCAGTTTTACTTCTCACCCAAACATACTGTTTTATGAGTAGGTAACACTAACTTAAATAGCCATTATTAACTAATAGATTAATGCTGATCTACTTTTCTCCGCTGTTTAATAAATGCTGGGCAGATTTGGATAATTCAGCAAATCTAGGTAGAGTCTTCTCTCAAAAGTGACTGGAGTAATGAATGTGTGTCCAAAGATCATACTGTTTCACTTTGCTTTTTGTGAAGTTACGTTCTTTTAGAGAAAGTTTATGTTCCGTAGAAATCGGGAAAGATTCTAATTAACAGAGCAGAATGGTTTTTTGGAGCTGTTAATGTGTCTGTCTTATCCAGATCCCATAAACATTAGGTGTTTTCTTTATTTGATTAGACATGAATATATCAATGCCTGTTGTAAGCTTGAGTTCACCCTTATGTCCCCAGCTACCAGCCATTCATACTGCTACTGTTTGAGCTGAGCTGGCATTATTGCTAAATGTAAAAAAGACCCTGCTGATTTTTAGGACCTGAAATTAAAGCTTTTATTACCTCCTTTCTTGCCTTTCTGTACCTGGGATATTATAGGAATATGTTGCTGTGGGCACCATTTTCAGGAAAGCCGCCAGCAGAATTCTGCATTTCTTCCTTTGACTTTTTTCAGTATTGCTTACTCTGCTGTCTGCATTATTTAGCCCTTTATGTAACCTTCTCTTGCTCCATACTTTCATTCACCTGGCAGAATTAGCCAAGATTGCTGTACAAGCAAGACTTTCAAATACTCTCCTTTTGAGTACACCACATTCTCTTGCACACATAGTTTGTGATGGATGGGCCTCTCAATCACAGCTAGAAAAACACTCCTCTAATGTGGTTTTGTAGAGTATAAGCATGAGTTATACGTCAAATGGATTCAGTGCAGACAGGACCAAGGATGTAAAAAGGAAATGCTACATAGTAGTAGAGTGACAAAAAGCAGCCAAGAATTGCTTAGCACTTACTGTAGGGAGTCTGAGAGGTGCCTGTTGTTAATCCTCATGTTTAGCATTTGTGCTTCAGCTCTACAACTTGCTCTAAGAGTGAAAAAAAGAGAAAAGGAAACTTGACCTTGACCTCAAGAGTACAGCTTGACCCCACTGCTACTGGAAGAATCATGGAACTGCTTTTCCTGTTCCATTAATACCTTCCTTATATTTAAAGAAAGTTTTAGCAGCCAAATGACATGACCCACAGCAGAAGGGGGCTTAACCTTGTAAGTGCCACACATGATTTTTATTCTTCTGGGGAAAAAACGGGGCACAGACTTCCTGGTAGGCAGCCAGTGAGTGAAGTCAGGTGGAATTTGCCTTCACTTGATTATAATCAGCTTTGTCCCTTTGTTGATGCCACCTCAGCCATACGCTGTTGCCACCTTCTCATCCTGCCACTTACTGTCATAAAGCTCAGCAGGGAAAATAAACTGAAGGCACAATAACATATGGAAGTGTCTTGCCAAGATCTGGCTGGTCATGTGAAGTGTTTTTCCTTTTTTCTGTGGGTCAGAGATGAAGTCAGAACTATATGTTGTTTCATATATAGGGATCATTATTTTTAGACCAGCAGTAGGTTTTAGCCTCTGCATGTAATCCGCTCAGAGCTACATGGGGCATCAAGGTTTGCACAAAGTGTCTGTGGAGCTCAGAGTCATTGATGTTGAGTATAACTTGAGTTTTGGAAGTCTGGATGCTCAAAGCACTGAATTGTGTGGTAATTTAAAGCTCAATGACTCATGTTTGTCTATGTCAACTTCTGTTTCAGGCATGGGAGATTTGTGATAAAAGCTTTTTATGAAACCAGATCACAACTTATGTAATTCTTAGTACATTGGTGTTCTCTGTGTCAAGGGAGGGAGATACGAGGCTGTCCTATTAACTGTGGCCAGAGTGCCACTGAGTTTGGAGTGTGCATGTACTGCAGACAGGAATCTTTGCACGTTCTCAGCAGCTAGGGACAGTGTATGCAGAGGGAATCTTGGTACATGTAAAGGTTATCAGGGCCCAGTCTGAAAAACACCCGCTGAACTGCGTGAGTTTGGTGCTGCCAGCGAGAAGGTTTGCCTAGGATGTCATCCCTCAGCTATACATAGCAAACTCAAAGCTCCTTACAGAGAAACCTCTTAGCAGTCACTTTCCACAAATGGTGCATATACCTAAAGGTACTTAGTGAAAATCCTTGAGAGGTATTTAATGCAAAAGCAGTTAGTCTGGTGTTTTTCAGAAGCCCACACACGCCACTAGCAGGGAGAAGTGCAGGGCAGCTACAGCACAGCACTTGGGCCAGTTACTCATTTTGTCTCAGTTAGGCTCTGCCACCCCAAGACCTTGCCAAGATGTGTGACATGGGTGGGCTTGACAATCTGATTGCCAACACAGCCTATCTGCAGGCAAGGAAGAGTGGAGATGGAGACACCAAGGAGATGCAAAAGAGACGTAAGAGCCTCTCACTGCCCAAGATTGATCAATGCACAGAGGTTAGACAGTCCATTGTTGCTGATTATGACAGCATCTGTGAGCAGCAGCCCATTGGCAAGAAATTCTTCAGAGACTTCTTAGAGACAGTGCCAGAATATTTGGTAGCTAGAGACTTCCTGGATGAAGTGTCAAACTGGGAGTTGGCAGAGGACAATGTCAAGAGCAGTACCATGGAGAATATGATCACCAATTTTCTTAAGGCAGGCTCCAAAAACTGTCTAGCTTTCATGAGCTCTGACTTGGCCAGCAAATGCCAGGCAGCTACTGCAAAAGACTATGAGAATGTCATGCTGCTGGCCAAGGAGGAAACGAAACTCTTCCTTAAAGACAAGCCCTTCCAGGACTTCCAGACCAGCCCCTTCTATGACAAATTCCTCCAATGGAAAGTTTTTGAGAAGCAGCCGGTAACTGAGAAATACTTCTATGAGTTCCGAGTGCTGGGCAAAGGTGGCTTTGGAGAGGTAAGAGCTGTACTTTGAAGGATGTGGGTCATCCCTCCCCTTTCAAGATCAGCAGGTGGGTTTGCAAAGAGGAACTTGGCAATGGATTAAGAAATTGTCTAAGGTTTTGCAAAACTTGCTCCTTCAGATTGTCCCATTTCCCAGAAATTAGGCTGTGTTTGGTAATCTATACTGTAATATAGGCTCCAGGTGTCTGTTAGTGAAGAGCTACTCATATTCTGTATCTGTGCTAGTAAAAAAGCAGGCTTCTTTACAAAAGCTTGCATGACTGTCAAGATAGTTAATTATCAGTCTGCTCCTTGGCACCGTTTTAGCCTGTGCTAGCTCACGCGCTCCCAGGTAACTCCTAGGTGTGGTTTAGAGAATAGCGCAGATCAAGACCTGTTCCCAAAACACAGTATGAATGAGGCTACCTTGTTTTGAGATGGAAGAGAGTTTAGCTACAGAGATGCAAGCTGTATGTGCTGCTTGTTCTCATGATCAGAAAATGGGTCCTTGTTTATTTTATTTGCTAATACCTGTCTACTAATGGTGTCCTCAGGAACTTTGCATAAGGTCCACCCTGTACTGGTCCAGAACAGAACAGGTTGTATGCTTGTTTTTTCCTTATTTTCTCTGCTAATATACTCTGCCACAGAAGTTAGCATCAGCAGCTACTAATAGGCATCTGTAATTCCCCAGTTCCTGCCTATTATTGCCCTTGATACTCCAGTCTGTATGCGTAAAATTCCTTCATTACCTTTCCTTGTGCATCTTGCTTCTCTAGGTTTGTGCCATCCAGGTGAAAAATACTGGCAAGATGTATGCCTGCAAGAAACTGGATAAGAAAAGGTTGAAAAAGAAAGGTGGAGAGAAGATGGCACTACTGGAGAAAGAGATCCTGGAGAAGGTCAATAGCCCTTTCATAGTCACACTAGCTTATGCCTATGAGAGCAGAAGCCATCTGTGTCTTGTCATGAGCCTCATGAATGGAGGGGATCTGAAGTATCACATCTACAATGTGGGAGAAAGGGGTTTAGCAATGAACAGGGTCATCTATTACTCAGCTCAGATCACCTGTGGGATTCTGCATCTCCATTCCATCAAGATTGTGTACCGGGACATGAAACCAGAAAATGTCCTCCTGGATGATAACGGCAATTGCAGACTGTCTGATCTTGGATTGGCAGTGCAAGTCAAAGAGGGAAAAAGCATCACGCAGAGGGTGAGTACAAATTCATTGAACATGGGCAGTGGGAAGGGAAGGTATTCTATTTCTAATGCATTATGAGTCCAAGGGTTAATTCCCTGGGATTTGTTCTTTGCTAAAGACCTTACGTGGTCATTTCATTCTAAGAGACAGGTGGTAAGAAGATTTGGTTAATTAACTCTCTAGATGCTATATGTAGTAAAATAACTTCTGTTACACAGAAAGAGTAAAATCAACCTGACCTGTTGTTTTTCTTAAGATAAACTTTTGAGCCAGTCATTTTAGAATGGCTAACACAGATGCCTTGTGCCTTGAGCAATAGTGCATAGTCAGGGATTTAACCAATTACTTGTTTGTTTAATGAGCAGCAGTCAAAGATATGACTCCTTCTGTAATCAGTTTTTGCTCTTAGAAGAATACAGTTTCTTCCAGATTACTTGTTAAGTGATGGTAGTGATTGTATTGCAGGTGTTCATGGTGCTGCACAATAAACCATTGCCAATCTTCCTCCCCTCACAAATTCCTGAAAAGTTAGCAGACTTGATGACAGCTTGCAAATGTACATGGCTGTGTGCATGTGTAGGAAGAAGGAGATGGATGAGCAGCTGCTTTTTGCTGTGTGAATTAGACTGCGCATCATTTCAGCTGTGCCTGTGGTCATCCCAAACTAACCCAGATTTGTAATAATGTCATGAGGTTTACACAAGAAAGATGTATTCAGGTAGCTTAACTATGAAAAAAGTGTGTTTCTCTCACGGTGTCTGGAGCTTAAAGATGTATATGATGAGTGAATGTGTCTGAAATACACTAAGAATATGAAGAAACAGAAGCAACATTATAAACTCACAAACAGGTCTAACTGCCTTATGTTAAAGTCCTCAAGTCTTTCATGTTACTCTGTAGAAATTCAGTAGAAGAGAGACGACCTGCTGGTAACCTTTTGGATCATGCTTGAAGTACACATTTCTTTTGATGATGTTACTTAATACAGTAATTTGCAGTTTGAAGGATATATATTTTTTTCTGGCAGTTTAAAAAGTTTGTATTATGAGTGTTTTTAGTTCTCAGTGGGAGAAAATATGGAAGCTGATGTATTTTTAGATATGAAGTAATTTTAAAATGAGACTGCATTGTGTTTTAGATATGAAAATACAGTTTCTGTGAAAGCTAAGGCAGGTTTTTAAATAGAACTTAAGTGAAATGGGAATGTTGTTTTGTGAAGATGGCATTTTGATCAGTGAACCCAAAGCTGTAAGCCTTGCTGTGCTTTGCAAGTTATAGATGCATGCAGTTATTATGGTCAGAAAAAAAAAATTTTGTCCAAGGGCAGTTTTTCGTACATGTAAATATGTGGGGTTTGGCAGAAGAAAAAAAAAACCAGAATGAAAAAGTGTATTTAGAAATGTCTAAGCACTTCTGTTGGTATTAGGGTAGAATCTCAAGGCAGTAGTGGACAAGGTAGTTGTTCCTCCTTGCTTTCTATGACAGTCATCAAGTTGTAATGATTTTTCTTCTGTTGTTGTTCACTGTTTTTAGAAGCACTATTCACAGTTGTATGGTTACTTTTATTAGAACAAAAACTGCAGTGAGTAATATACTACACGTTTGTAGTGTGTTACAAGGAATTTCTGTTAAAGGCAGTTTTATTCATACAGGAAATTGAAAAAGGAAAAGGAAAAAAAAAAAAATTTTTTTTTTTTTTTTTTTTTTCATTTTCTGTATCCGCTATGAGGGGTTAAATGAATAGTAATTCCCAGTATTATTTTGCATTTCTATAAACTAACCCTATTTGAGTAATTTGAAAGCTACTACTAAAAACGCATTATATGAGCTAGATATTACTATTATTTATAGTAAAGTCGTACACAGGAAGACCTAAAAACACCTTTACAAAATTTGTTGCATTAAGCTTATCCATGTACCCCCGTAATAAAATAAAAATGGTGCTGTTAAATTAATTTTTGCTTTCTAATTACAGTTACATTGTGACTTAAAATTAGCAGAAAGTTTGTATCATAGCATGCTTTTTGAGTATGACTACCAAATTAAAATCACTTTAAAAAAATGTTGAGAGAAGATATTTCTATAGATTTGGTTGGGGGTTTTGGTTTTTTTTTTTTCCCCTCAAAAAGATATATGGCTCCATGACAGATTTATTAAATTTAAATTTAATCAGTTGCACCATTTTGTGGACACAGTTTTATAAGGGCAA
The DNA here is from genome assembly GCF_000737465.1 of Haliaeetus leucocephalus. Lineage (NCBI taxonomy): Eukaryota > Metazoa > Chordata > Aves > Accipitriformes > Accipitridae > Haliaeetus > Haliaeetus leucocephalus. The sequence goes on from NW_010972676.1 coordinate 9,281,401, forward strand.
CGTTATAAGCTAAAGCAGAAACAGGCCAAATCTGCATTGTACTGTGTATCTGAGTGAAGTGCATAATATCATAAAGCCGTTTCTAGATTTTGGATGATGGTCTGAACTGACAAGTTAAAGCTTACAATTTTCAGTCACTAATTATAGGCAAAATACGACTGATCTATAACATAACACCTTTTCATTTCAATTTATTTATCCATTTGCAAAGAATCCTTCTGTTTTGGTGGATGTTGTAATATATTGAACTTCATTCATGTCTCCAGCAGTTCTGACTTTAAAGCCTTGTAACCTTGTAACCCTCTCTTATGACCTGGTTCTTCAATACCATGCTTAAAATACCGTTCTATTGCACTATGAGAATAATGCCTAACTTCGCTTTAATCATATTCGTAAGTCATTCTACTGCCTGAAAGTAATTAACTAATATCCCTAGTACCAAATGAAGCCATGGTTTGGCTGTCTGGTACAGTTGATAGTCATTTATTTCATCTGTTAAGATAAATTTTACTTAGCCAGTCTTACACATATTATGAAGAATTAAGATAGTTTATTTGGTAAATGTAAGGTAGAAATAATTTTTAAATTGCATCTGTTGTGGTCTTTTTGTAAGGTGATAATATTAGAAAAAAAGTCAGATTTTTTTTTCTTTTTTTCTGCTGTCTACTGAAAGCGTGTGAGCTTGAGTTGTTTGATCTTTCATTTTATTTCTTGTTTTTCATCTTAGAAATATTAGTAGTAGCAACTGTTGAATTCCTTGTTTTGCTGAAGTACTGTTTCAGAGGGAAAAAAGCAACATGCTTTTCTGGGTCATATTTTAACAATTTACTCACACTGAACAGATTTCTACAATGCAAGCTAGCTTTGTATTCAGTAAAGCTACTTTTATTATGAGATTGTATTCATTCTGAGTATGGAGATCCTGTTTTAGTCTCATACTCTTAAATGAAGAAGCAGAATGGTGCCTTTTTTAATACAGAGCACTTTCCTCCAGATTGTTTTCTGCAGGCGTGAACTGAATAGATGCTAAAGATGAAATAAAATAATGAAAGGTTTTTCAACAACTGTCTAAAAATCTCGCTCAGCGATTCAGGTTTTTCTTCTTGAGTGCTAATCTTTTCATGATCTCTCTAGCTCTTCAGGTGTTAAGTGGATCTTCCTTGTGAATAAGCAAAATAAAATAGAAAATGCTTCCATACCTTTTATATATCAGGAGGAACCAAGTAAACATGTGGAGTAGACATCTGATCTTAGGCACCTGCTTAAAAAAATGTTCATCTCCATGTGTTTGACTGTAACTATGCTGGTATGAAAATGTCTCTTAACACATCGTAGACAGTCAAACAAAGCAGCAGTTTTTCCCTATGTCTCTTTTTTTGCTATATATTATGAAGTAGAAACATCATGTGATGACTTTCATTGTTCCTTATACAGGGTTGAATAGTATATGATATATCGATTTATCTGTGTATGTATTTTATTAGAGATTGCAAAAAACCGTCAGTATTTTGATGCATTCTGAAAGTTTTGTACACTTCTCATGAGCGTACAAGCCATTAAAGATAAATCTGTTCTGCTCTCAAAGCATCAAAAAAATTCCTAGCCTCTCATGTATGAATCAATGCACATCACCCATACATCAGCTGGAGGATCCATTAATCCATTTTGTAAATCCTGTTAGGTGATTAGGTTATCACATGGCACAAGTGGTAAGCTAGTTAACAAGTTCCCATTTTAGACATTTTCCAAGTTTTTGGTGAAGATTTTTATGAAACTATAATGTTTATGTACTGTTTACCAGCCAAAGATTATTTTCTTTGTGGGTGAAAAGGTTTTTTGAATTTTAGATGGGTGACTAATGTGGTCTTATAAAGTAATGTGTGTTCATGCTGCAGAAAGAGCATTGTGCAGCAGATGGTTTAATACTTAAGTAATTGAAGAAGTAGCCTTGGTATCCTTTAAGTATTGTCATCACATATACTCCTTTTGAGAAATATGTGTGTGCTCTATACCAATTGTATGTAACTATTATAAATAAAAATACCTTACTTTCAGAAACAATGCTCCTTACAAAGGTCTAGAAAGAGTTGGATACCTAGCCTTAGTTTTTCCCCTTTCTTTTCAATTGCTAAAGCAGCAGGTAGAATCATCTGGCTTTCTATGTGAATGTTATTTTGAACATCTATAGGCAGTTGTAAGTAATTGATACAGTAATAATTACAGAGTTTAGAAAACTTTAATTTCACTAAGGTGTGCTCATTCGTATTTGTGAAGTGCTAGCTGGCTTTAGAATGGAGCTATCCCACAAAAAATGCGCAAGTTTGAACAATAAGTGTCTTGGAAATAAAAGATGTAGAAGGCAACTGAAAGTTACTTACAATATATTTTTTCTTCATGAAACAAATATGAATTATATGGGATCTTCTAGTGGTACATACATGTACCTGTGCAATCTACCTAGAAATGTGTATATGCACACGTACTCAGACAGAGTTCTTAATGACATCAGTGGAAACAGAAATAAACTCTTTGCCAGTAGTAATATAATTATTCAGGACTTCAGGAAATAACATTATGACTTTTCACACAAATGTGCCTGTAGCATCTGTGTTGATCATACCGTGAATAAACTAGATTGTATCTTAAAATTACGCCTTTTTAGATGTGATACTCTCTTTATCTTACATAATTGAAATGGGCAACAAGGAGAAACTGAGAGCCTGCAAAGATGGCTTTTGCACAGGCAAAATGTTTTGTCTAGTTATGTACTCACTTGATTGATTCTGGAACTAGTTCTGTTTGCGTATGACAGAAATGAGGACCCTCCACTCCAAGTTTCTCCACTTGAACAGTTTGACCTGGCATCCTTTTTCTTGAAGTCTCTACAACTTTTCCTCATACAACTCAAAATTCACTTGTTGTACGTGAGTCAAATGCTCCTGCCCTTATCCAAAAGAGTAATACCACTTAATTTCCTGAGAATGGTTGTGAGAAAAGTAAGCATGCTTTTCTGTTTAGTACCCTCATATCCTCCACGTATCAAAATATAGAGGAACTTAATTCCATTTTCCCAGAAGTCAGTGCATATTTGCTGTTTATTTCGGGAAGAACTTTCTACCCTTACTGGGTATGGCTTTTGTGCAAAGCAACTGTTGCATGTAAATTGTGAAGTACTTTTGTGCAGATGCATGTAAGCCAGAGAGCTTAAATATTGACATAACAACTGTGAAAAATAAGACAAACATATTTTTGTAGTATTTATAAAAGTGCATTCATATCTTCAGAGGTTTCAGGCGTCTTCATAGTTTTCCTGTGCTATGTTTTATATATTTGAAGGACATCATAATATTTTTATAGGAAAAACATGTTTTGGTTAAAATCTTACTCAAAATGTCCTTTTGCCCTCCTGTATGTTTGTTTATTATAAGATTCTATTTCTTAGGAAAACAGAAGGAAATCTATTTAGATGTTCCTGAAACTTGCAGTTTAATTTCAAGGCAGTTGAGAAGCGGGAGGAGGGTTTAGACTTGTGAAATAAAAAATAACTCAGCAAGCTATTCTATGGTTGACCTTTGGTCATTATCACATGGCATTCTTATTGGATAAGATTCTGTAAAAATTTATTCTTCCTTTGCACTTTGAAAAATGACAGCCCCTCATTTGCTCAGGATTAGAGTGACTTGCTGCTATTCTACAGTTTTGAAACCACCATTCTGCTTATGCATTTTTAAGTATGACATGTAAAATTCGTTATGTTTTACTAGCAGAACTTTGTTCTTAGAAATTTTGATAATCACAGTTATGACGTGTCATCATGACAGGTATTTCAGATTTTTTTTTAATCTCTGAAACATATACTTTACAGAATGCAACCTTATCCACTGTGAATGCCATGATCATGAGAGTGAAGGGAGCAAAAATGATTTTGTGGGATCATTCTGCTTCCTGCGGTTTTGGAGGTGGCAGAAAGGGTACTGTAGTCATCTAAAATTATGAGGATGCAATGTGTCCCATGAAATGCTTTTGCTACAAAGGACGTGCCTCCCATGAGACATGTTTTTCTGCCTGGGAAAAGACATGGGAGCCCTTTAAAATTGGTCTCTTTGCATGACTTTTAACCTTGTTCTTCATTCAGTTTAATCTCACAGTTAATTAGTGCTGTAGCATGTTCTATAAAAAAGCAAGAGATAAGATTCCTTATCAAGTTCCTAGAGCTGGTAGAAAGTTTAATTAGCTCTTTGAATATGAAAAATGCATGTAAGTCCTAAATACTACTGTTCAGTCCCTTTGTCTCTTGAGGCTTATTATTTATTATAAAAAATAATACACATTCTGGAATAATCTCTTTGGTAAATCATCCACTGGGCCACTTGTTGGTTCAACATTGTCAAAGGTGTTTTTACTTTATTGGGTAAGAAATGCAACATTTGGCTGATAATTTGAACTGTTGATTTGACGGCTTTGACCAGAAGCAGTCTTGCAGTAACTGTAAGCTACGGGATGATAAGGAATGTAGTACTTCTCTTCTTATTGGACCACATGTGACATTCCGCTTACTGTGATGAGTAGTTTCAGTTAACAAATATATAATGACTTTTTTATGAAGACAAAATAAAATCCTGAAATTACAGATACAAGCAAGTGAAAACTGTGGCCTTGTTTTTGCTCATTGTTCAAGTTTAAAATCTGCTGGTGGAAGGTAGCAGGTTCAAAATACGTGGAGGTTGTTCTTAGCACAATGTGTAGTTAAGCTGCAGGACTCCTGCAAAGGATCTTAGAGGGTCTAAAAATTTATCCAGGTTCAGGGGGAGAGTGGACAATTGATGGAAGACAACATTGTTGAGAGAAACCATTTCTGTCTCTGGAAGCCCGTGAACTGCAAACAGTTGGAGTCTAGGAAAGTATTAGAGAAGTATCAATGTACACACCAGGTTCTTGTAGTCTTCCCTATGCATCCATTTTTTGGCCAATTCACAGATAGTAAACTGGCCATATGGGCCTTTGGTCTGTTGCAGCCAGTACCCATCTTCCTGGATTTACGTGTAAAAGAATTGTATCTCCAACATTAGTCATAATCCTGACTAAGATAAGGTGGATGAAATCCTGTGGATTTCAGTGATAGACAGTAACCATCCAGGCGTCATTGTCATTCGCACTACTTAACCTACAGGGGCTATACCCTTCTCAGGGCACCTTGCAGTCTTGTTCCCTCAGTCACACTGGTGCTGGATACAGAATTTCTCTTTGATGTCCCCTTTTTGAGAAAGCCACCTATGCATTGTGCTATGATACTGTATTTGCATTCATTATAAAGAGCTTCATAAAATATATACAGAGCTAAGTAGATGGAGAATTTTCTCCTTTATCAATATTGTTTATGGAATTTTCTGTGGTCATTAAATAATAAAACCATAAACATCTCTGAAGTGAAGTATTATTATTCCAACTTTATAGATGGGAAATGGTCAGGAGAGATTTAAAGGGAAATTAAAGGGAAAGTCATGTTACAGGAAGACTAGAGAACCCTGATAATTCTTGAATTCTAGTTGTGTGGTTATGAGTCTGTACTAAGTGTTCTGCTTGTCTGATATGCTCCATCCCTGTAATGTCTGATTGCTTCAATGCCCATGAATGCATATTTCTTCTGATGACACTTCACCAAAGTGGGGATGTTAGCAGACTGTGACTCCAGTAGGGATCTGAGGCAAAGACAGTGATTTATGCATGATCACACAGGAGGAAAGCAGGGACACGCTCTAGAGTCCAAAGTTAAAATTGGTGCCCAGTTACTGGACTCTGCTTCCTCAAGCCATTTATCCCTTTGATCTTCATATAGCATGAAACTAAACTGGAAAACGTGCTATAACTGTGTCTATTTCTCTTCTCAAGTGTGAGCACAGAGGCTGCCTGCCCTTACTGCCACAGAAGAGGCTTTCTCTTTCCTTTGTGCAGCTTCTTGGTTTCAAGGACCACTGATGTCCAAGCTTGAAAGAGTAGCAACCATTGGTGGAGTTTTTTACTACTCCAGCTAGTGACTTTGAACCCAGAGGCAATTTTGTTTCCTTTTTTTCTAATATAGCAGAAATTTGTTTTGTCCCTTTTGTGCTTTCATCTGTGTGCGTTTTTTAAGGCAGACAGCTTTCCCTGTTAAAATTAAGTTCCTATGTGAAAATGAAAAAACCTTTGGTCTTGAATTTTGTGTAAGCATGTGGGATTCAGTAGCTCTTAAGCTCCTATACAGTCTTTCTCATTATCTTTTCCTGGTACTCTGAACAGTCCTTGTGTTCTTCTGAATCAGTAGCCCATCAATTTATGATAGGCCATCCCATCATAAGGTCCTTCCCTTTGTTAAGCATTAAAAACAGAGCAAAATCTTTGTTCTGTGAGACTTTTCAAGGGTGCCTTTTGTCCTAATTGGATTTGATTTTATTTTCTTTTCAAACATAGTTGCCTATTCATTTCATCAACTGGCTTCTTGTTACTGTATGAACATGTGGTGAGAAAGTGTGGAGGAACTGCAATTCTGTGTGACTCATTTAAATTACGCTCCATTCCTCCTCACAGTGGCTCTTAGGAGAAAAATGAAGATTGTAAAGTGAGTGACAGAGGCAGATCAGTTCTTCTGCTTTACATCTAGGGCCTGTTAGCTTGTGTGCAGAGAAGAGTTTTCTGTGGTTTGTTCCTGCATTCCTGCAGGGTCTATTAAGGGCATTGCTGAAGGAGTGGAGGAACAGCTGGACAAGAGAACAAAGCAGGCAGTGGCACCCCTTGGAGGAAGGAAGGACTGAGCCCCAGGAAACAGCTGATAGAGCTAAACTCAGCTTGTTTTTTTTCCTCTGTTCAACAGTTCTTGTGCCATGGCAAACAAAAGATAGACATTCTGATTTGCTTTACTGTTTGGTTTGTGATATCAATTGAGTTTGTTTTGCAGAGATCTGTGGGAAAAGGTAGAGAGATCTAAATCCCGTTTCTCCTCATTTGCCTGTTCCTGTGCTGGTGAATGCTCCAGAGGGTTCTCTGTCTTTCTCCCCTGCATCTGCTAGAAGCTGGGGTAATGGCAGTGTTCAAGGGACTTTCCTTTCTCAGGACTGCAATCTGAATAGGTTGTATGAGTGTACTTATACCGTGGGCCTCATTCTGCTCGAAGCTGTGGTGTGCCAAGTACCCATTGACTGTACTGGGAACTGAGTGCACTTAGTGCTTCTCAGGATCACATCTTGTATTATTAAAAGATTATAATTATGTGACCTTTTAAAAATTTATGCAGGATCACATTTCACAAAAGAAATATTTGTATAATTTCAGATGAGTCATTTCTACTATGTCCTGTCAAACCACACTCAAAGCAACAATTCCACTTAGCAGAACTTCTTCACTAATGTATCCAAGGACAGCATTTGGTCATTACATTTCAGAGGATTATTGAAAAATTGGATTTTGGGTTGTTCTCAAGATAGAGAAATAAAGGAAGAAGTAGATCTGTTAACCCTTTTCAAAAGCAAGTCAATTAAAATTTAATTGACTGAAATTTAATGACTATTTTTATATTTCAAACCACATATGCAAGTAAGGCATCCTGCTCATCATCACAAAAGACAGTGTTAGATGGAGAGCAAGCAAAAAATACCTAGTGTTGCACTGACTACTCTTCAAAGTTGCGTGCCTCTGCAATGGCATATGATTTCTGCTTTCTTTAAAAAAGTTGGGATAATATAACATTCTTTGGCTCCTTTGTGATTTTTTTTTTTTTTTTAATTGTGTCCCATTAGATGCTTCCAGGTCAGTGAAGGTGTAATTCCATGTGTTTATGTGTCTCTGTAAGGTCACTTGAGCAGCCAACAGGTATGTTCAAATGGTTCCTGGTCTTATCAGGAATGCTACAGAAAAGAAGAAAATAATGTGCTTGGTCATAGTCTCGGTCAAAACCCAATGCACATCCTAGTAGTGTAGAGATGACAACAAAGGAATTCAACTTTCTGAGTGTGGGGTTTTTTTCAGTTTCCCTGTTTCCATTAAAAGAGTGGAATTTATCCATATACAATAAGATCTAGTAAGAAAAAGTGTTTTTCAGTTAATACACAACTTCTGAAGTTACTTATAAATTGTACTGAGTGAAAACAATTACAAAATCATACAAACCTAATGATTTTTTTGTGTGATAGATATACCAGTAACCCATACTTACAGGTATCCATTCTGAGGCATGGTCAGATAATCCTAACTGAATTAAATATTCAATACCAGCCTGTGGAAAATAGACTCCTCCTCAAAAATGATGCATTTATCTTTTTTGTGGTATCTTTTAATTCCTTTGCTCTCTGTCCTTTTTTTTTCCTGTTTACATTTGAGTAAAATTTACAGTATATTTATTTACCTCTTGGCCTGCAGCGAGTAACTTAACTCATTACTCTGTTTCAGTTTGGCTTTGGGAATCAGTGGATACATTTTCTACATAATACACTATTTTTTTGCTACTCAAATCTCACTACTGCTAGTGAGAGTTGTACAGTTTAAAACTCCCTTCACTAACCTTCTGTTTTACCTGCTTCAGTGAACCTCCCCTGAGTCATTGAGGCTGCCTTTCATGTTGCCACAGGATCTCTTTTCCGTGAAAGATGATCTGATTTTTCATATCTTGTTCTCCATAATGATTAGTGCAGCGATGTTAGGTTTTAGCTTTCCTCTAATGCTGTCTACTCCCCAAAGATAGAATTAAATCTTTATTTGAAAGATGTATGTTCTTGCAGTTCCAGAGGTTAAATAATTCCTTTTTTTGTGTTCCCTGATACAGCAAATGCTTAGGACTTTGTCATCTTTCTTCCCAAATGATCATCTTTCTTCCCAAATGATTTTGCCAAAGCTCCACACATGTAGAAGTAGGTGGAAGAGACTAAAATTTAAGCTCTTTTCTTCCTTTCTTCAAATTCCTGTTTTGATAATGATTGCAGAGATCTACGTATTTCTTCCCCCTGCTTGTTCATGTGTTTCTTCCCCCTTAATCATCACTGCTGACTACTTGTGAAATGTGTTTGTTTCTGCTATAAAATGGTGATATTTCAGTGGGTTTTGAGTCTCAGGGGTTATGAGATTAGGTTTAGATTCCTGCTTCTCAGCCTGTTCCTTCATTATGAATCGTAGAAAAGCTTTAGGATTGGGAGAGATTTGTTTTAAGATCAGGTTCAATTTTTTTATTAAATTCCATGAGAAAAACAGCTGTCATAAAATTCTGAATTGGAATGGTTTGACACACCAGAGGAACAATATATGTTTCTAGACCTCTCTCAGATTGAGCTGGATCACGTCAATAACAACAGCTCAAAAGATTTCAGTGCTACTAATTTAGAATTTTTAAGTGTAATTCTTGTTCACAGTAACCCCATCCGCAGTCTTTCACTTCAGTCTGAAAGGAAGCTGTTGTTGGTCCATCTCTATTTTCTATTAAATTGTGGTCATACAGTCTTTCTGGTCTGTGATTATGGTCTTGCTTTCTCTGTTCTTGAGAAACATGAGTACCATGTCAAAGCATGGTGTTCTTCTGTATGGTGTGACTTACTGAAGGTTATGTGGAAGGTGCACATGGAAGAGACTGAAGTTACTTGGTAACCATTCCTTTTGAAAAAACAACCTTGGAAGAAGAGAACACAAGTGGAAGGAAAGAGGCAGTCTGAAAGGAACTGCCTTGAGACACATTTATTATCGCAGAATTCTGACTTGCATGTCAGATTTTTCCAGTTCCTGTATGATGATGCTAAGTTGCAGCAAAGTAATGTCTTATCAGAAGGACCATACTGTGCTGTCAGGATACATTTTGATGATGATATGACTCATCAGTTCTTCAAGGCATTAGTGCCCCAGCTTCATCTCAGTAAAAATAAGAATGTTTATTGCTTCCCAGAAGGAGAAGGAAAAAAAAAAAGGACAAAAAATATTCCAGAAGCCTATTTAGTGTCTGTGTTCAGTAACCCGCAATGAACTCTGTGGGCATCCTTTTGTACCAAATTTTCTCTACTGCTTTCAACCCCTCTGGTCCCTTCCAGGTTTCATGATTTGAGGCCAGATGGATCTGGGGTTCTGTGGTCCGTATTTGAGCACTTGTCCCTCTTTCTGAATGGAGCAGTAATCATACATGAAAATGTAATACTGTCAGGGTATCTCTCAATATTAACTTTTACTTAGAGAAATTCAATGCAAACAGTACAAATTACATGTGGAATGATGTCAGCTGCTGCATTGCCCATATGGCTCCTCTGCACTTCTGTGCCCACATGGCTCTTCCGCACTTTTTTAGTCAGTGAGACAACAGTTCACTTTTAAACTTCTTTTTGACCTGGCTGATATTTTTGTTCTTCTCATCTCATTTCTGTTTTTCAACCAAATGGAGGATTTTGCTCTATATCCCTAAAAGTAAAAAAAATACAAAGAGGGAAAACAAACTGGATTTCATTTACTGTCCTTTAGACTTATGTTGTAATTGATGCTAAGATGTTCCCTCTTGCACACATTGTTTACGGTAGAGTATATGCCATAATGTGTAGTGGCATGAGCCAAAGTTTATAGGGAGACCTGGCTCAGAAATACTGTGCCTAAAGTTGTAAAAATTAGAGGAGTTACCCAAACCTGTAAAACAAAATTCATGTGTTGAGCCTGTGCTTTTTACAAATATAATATGCACAAATGAGCTCTAGTTCTAGTTACGTTTTTCTAACTGTTTTGCTTTGAAGTGAAACTCTGTCACTACTTGTGTTTTGGTAGCAGCAATAACGACCATCTTGAATGACCTTTAGTGGGATTTTGCACAACATAATTTTTCATTTTAAATTGTAATACTACTAATACATCAGTCCCAGTATTTCAAAAAGATATGTCAGAAGTTGCTTGAACCTCTTTTATAGTTACCGCTGTTAGCTGAATCTGGTAAATATATAAGATGCGGCATCAGATGCAGCAGGAAATGTTGGGTCGGCTGAGGGAATGCTGTTTTGATTGAAATCTCACATCCTCAGTCACGTAAGAGTGCAGCAGAAAGCGTATGGAGAGAGGTTGACCTCCTCTCTTCCCTCCCAGGTGAATCGGCTCCCTCAAGACAGAGGCAGCAGGAGCTATTTTGAACACTGTGCAGTCTGTCCCCCAAGGGGAGTGTGCCAGGCCTGATCTGGGAAGGAAGCAGGCAGATTTCCCTCTCAAAGAGCGGTCACGTCTTCTCCTGGGGAAGGGTCCATTAGTGCTGCATATAGTAGTAGTCTTCATTCAGTGAGCTTTTTTCAGTTACGAAATACAAACTCGTTCTTTCACTTGAACGCATGTAATTTACTAATTATAATTTTCATAGGTTTACTTTCTTAGAATGGTTTTAAGAGTTTTTCTTGGCCCTTGATGGTAGTAATTCCTTCCAGAAACCAACAGGGAGTGCGGATGAGAACTTCCTCATGCAGCTTATCTACCGGCTTGATGAGAATTTTCTCATTGGCAGCCGACCCCTGTGTTGGACCAGTTATAACCACTGAATGGGGAGGGAATCAGCGATTGTCTGAGTTTTGTCTTTTTTTAATCTTTTCAAATTGATTGCTAGTTTTGTTTACAGGACAAACCCGACAACACTATCTTCAACAGGAAAAAAATTAATACGGAACAAGAAAGCAAGCTAAATATTAATTTAAAAAGAAACCACATTTAGGTAGAAATTGCATAGGCATTTCCACCTTTGAAGAGCATACTTAAGACAGTTTCCCCGTATGCTAAGATGTTTAAAGACAGATACCGTCCATGTGCTAAAACAGAGCTATACCTCAGAGTTTCTAGGAAAAAAAAAAATCAGTTATATGGAGTTTCTAGATACAAAATATGTCAATTGTATTACTAATATTTTGGAAGAATTATAGACTAGTCTGTTTAATTGTATGCATTTCGTTACTGACATTGTATAGTAAATCTGTCTTTATGTTTACAATAGGCTGGGACAAATGGTTATATGGCTCCAGAAATCCTGAAGGAGGAAGATTACAGCTATCCTGTGGACTGGTTTGCTATGGGGTGTAGTATTTATGAGATGGTTGCTGGGCGAACACCATTCAAGGATTTCAAAGAAAAGGTCGGTAAGGATGAGGTTAAAAGAAGAACTCTGGAAGATGAGGTGAAATTTGAACATGCCAGCTTTACAGAGGAAGCGAAAGATATTTGCCGACTGTTTTTGGCTAAGAAAACAGAGAATCGTTTAGGAAGCAGGTATGCCTTACTTCTCAAACTCGGTAAAAGCCAGATTAAAGCTGCAAACAATATTATTATTTTATGTATTACACAAAATGAGGTTAGATCTTGACTTTCTACAGAGTACTGAATTTTCCCTTTCACTTCCAGGAAGAGAGAGGTGGAAAGTTTTGAAGATAATAGGGAAATGAGGAATTTTGTTGCAATAGTGCGAATGTCCATCCTTACCTCAGACTACTCATAGGAGTTCCCTTCTTGGTATTTTGTGGGGTTAGACTCTATATAGTTTCGGGAGAAGGGAGCAGCCCATTTCTCTTGCATTTTCTTTCCTAAAGGTAAAGGATATTCAAGTAGATACCTGCATCTATGCTAATGCAGACTGAATGCAGAATCTTAGGCTGTATCACTTACTGGAATGATGTGGGCAAAAATCCAAATCTGCAATGTGGATTCTCTTCCCTGCAGATACCTGACTTGCAAGGCTGCATCAGTGGCTTCTTATTGAAGAAATCTTAACCCCTCTGCTTTGCTCAAGTGCTTTAAAAAAATCTTGTAGAGGTTCTGGTCTTCCTGACTCATCCCAGGGAGAAAAGGGAGGAAAAGAATATTAGGCACAAATTCTTGTAAAGCAAAACATTTTTGGGGACTTCAGACGTGGCTTTGGGTTGATAAAGACTGATGGATGTGTCCCTGACTTAGCAATTTCAAGTAACTGTTCAATAAGAAAATTAGGAAGATAAGCATTGTAATATTTAACTTGTAATATCTCTGATCCCTCTGATGTGTGTGTGTGTACATATATATCTAAATAAATAAATCACTCATTGCATTTTTAATGAGACAGATTGGTGATCTGCATTTGCAATATAGACAAAATAAAAGAAATATAATAAAAATGTAAGAAACAAATAGGAAACTGATAGTACCTGTCTTTAGAATACACCATGATTTGAATCACCTATTATTACAAATATATGTCAGGTGCTTTTCCAGTCTAAAGGTGGAATAGACACAGGGACTTAATGAAAATGCACAGATAGTCTTCTAAATTTATATTTCATAACAACATGGAACAGTTTTTCAAAATGTTAGTTACACATTTGCATGAAAGAATTAACTTCAATGAAAGGTAATATATCATTAATGTACATATTCTTATTATTCTAGTGCTAAATGAAGACAACTACTCTTTGTGCCTCATGAGTTTTCCCAACAACTCCACAAGGCTGCAGAAAAAAAAACATTTTCAACAGCACACGGAGTATGTTTGATACAAAATCTGTATTATTTGTAATATGTTTAAAAAGCTTATTTTAAAAATAAATTTAATACAAAACATTTAGAGCATTCTACCTGACAAGTCAGCATGCTTTGCAGACATTTAGTCTTACAGCATGTTGTGAAGGAAACACATTTCAGAGTAGGGGAAAATGAAATTTAGAGATTCTGAGTGACTTGGTCAAGTTCATTCAGCAAGTCTGAAGCAAAACCAGCAACAGGCTGTTCACTTACTGTAACCACATTCCCTTTGCCAAGGGAATCGTTTACAATCATTCTGTCTGCTTAGGGTTTCATTATTTCTCAGCAATGGGAGAAATGTACACAGAAAGGTAATTGCACAGATTATTTTAAATTTTCTGCTATTTAAGATATTCTTACTCTTATGTGCCATACTTAGAGAAGGAAAACGATAGGATGTATACCATGCCTAGGCATGATATGGAATAAAAGCCTGCGTGTACCTCTTAAACAGGGCGATACTATTCAGGACAGCTCATCCTTATGTAAAGATTAGTACTGTAATTCTACTAAGGACAACAAGACCTTGGGTTATCTACATAAGTGCCTGTTGCATAAGTTAAAGCTTCTCAAGGACAGCTTTACTTTGTACACCTGACTCTTTAAAATACTCCACTCTTTTATTGAAGACTCAATGTCACTAGCTAACTCAAGAAAGATGTAACCCTTTTTCTCCGCTCAAGCTTTTTGGGATTGACACCTCAAATCCCAAATCTGTAAAGTGTTGGGGGGGTTTGGGGGTTTTTTTTTTGTTTTTAATGGAGGAATACAAAATTGACAGAGTTTAGATGAGTTCATTTGCTCTTTCTATTTAAGTTACGTAAACATGCAGTTCACACAGGAAGAGCTCAAGTTCATTTCCAGCTAGCTGGAAGATGCCTCAGTTGGTTCCAGTAGATGGCGTTCCTGGAGCTTTATTTTTTTAAACTTTTTATGGTTTTGGTGGTGTCAGAAAATACATCAGGAGGAGAAACACTGCAGCAATCCATTCTGGAGCCTTCACCAGCTTCTAGTGCTTTTTGGTTTATGTTAAAGAAAGGAAAAGCAAAATAAAGTGAAATTTTTGGGAGTGCATCTGCCCAGTAGGATTGTCAGCGCTACTAGCCCACCAGTGTTCTCAGGACACTAGTTAATTTGAACAGCAACTCCACTGCACTTCAAGCTAACATGGAATGTAAATAAATAACATCACGCTTGAGGGCTGCTCAAGTACTTGGTTATCACTAGCTGGTTAAGTTAGGAGATGGTTTTGCAAGACTATGCATATGCAGAGGTCATGATCCCTGTTGCCTTAATCTATACAGTCACAATTGTGTTCATATGGCTCCTTTGGGTTGAAAATGTCATTGTTTCATTGCCCTGGGTGCCCGGATGGCAGCATCTATCGTTCTTCAGGTTGTGATTTAGCATCCTGGTCATGGTGATGTACAGTGGTTAGTGGCTTGTGGTGACCTGCTCAGAAGAACCAGGCAGCAGAAGCACAAAATGAAAATTTTCTAACAAGGGAGATGAAAAGGGCAGCTGGTAGCTTCATCTCAGCTGTGCCTGGATAGCACTAAGGCAGGCTGGAAGCATGGTAGGACAGCTTATGAGGAACTGGCAGCAGGGCAAGCTGGAGGAGCTGTTCTACATACATGGTATGAGGTCTTAAAAAATGAAGATCTTCTGTAGTCACACAAATCTACTTCTTCTATATGGTGCTTCTACACATTTGCAAGGATAAAAAGACTTGCCAAAGGTTTGCATTACATTTTGTTCATAGAACATTATCTAGAAATACATGAGGGCTTACACTTTGCTACGTATATGATTTTGTACGGAAGTGGGAAAAGTAAAAAGCCACATGTTAGCAGCTGCCATTTTCTGAGGCCAAAAACCAGACAAATTTTTTTTCCTACGTTACCATTTTCAAGACCAGTGCATCCATAAATACATAAAAAAAAGAATGCATAGGTGTAGAAAATACAGCGGCCCTCTCTGCACCTCCTTTCATTAGAATTTAAAACTCAAACTTTGCATGCCTTAATGCTAGAGGCGCAGTTCAAAAGGTGTGGTCCTTGGTCGTGCTTTAATGAGCACACCTTTAGGGCTCAGATTATTCTTATCATCAGAATATCCTACAAGTCTCTCTATGGGTCTACAATAAAACAATTCACTGTTTCTTTTACAGCAAAAGTTGACTCTGAGGTCTGCAGTTGTTTTTCATAAGATGTGCTTAAAATATGTATTTACAATTATTTTAGTCCTTTCTGGATTTTATTACTGGGTTTTAACAATATTAATAAAGGATTGTTTGTGACAGTGGCACACATACTTTTGCTAATGTAATAATTTGTGAATCTTTTGCTTAAAATCTTTGTTCATTTATAGGAGTGGTTATTAGAGTGACACTAAAACAAAACACTAAAACTTGGAGTGTTTATTAGAGTGACATAACTGAGTTTTAGTATGTAAATGCATAGCTGCTTTGAATTAAGATAAAACCAGAAATGTCATTTGTCACTAGTTTCCTATTCACTGTTGTTCCTCAGAGTCAGTCTGTAGATGTATTGACCCAATGTACCACAGTCTAGAGTTTAATAGATATTCTTATCCTAGTTAATACAGAGCCAACCATTGGACTTTCATTGTTGGACAGTAAATCTGATACTCCCCCTCGCCATCCTGCTATACCTTCAGTTCTGGTTAAAGTGTATCTTTGTATATGGGTATCTCAGTGTGCTGCCAGAAGCAGCACTGCAACTCTTGCATGGCATCTTGCCTGGACTGATTCACCCTGAGAGGCAGAGTAATGAATAATGGGATCAGGATGTTTTGTCCTTCTCAGCTTTGCTTATATTGTGCAATGCAGCATTCTTTGGTTATGAAAAAATGAATAGCATTGCATTTTTTTTAATATATATATATATCTCCTTACTTTAAAATACTTTCACGTATACAACACAAAGACACACCTGTATCTATCTGAGAGCAAAACATCATACTGATTAACAAACTTTTGCTTTATTGCAGAAATGAAGATGATGACCCAAGAAAACATGGTTTCTTCAAAACAATAAATTTCCACAGGCTAGAGGCAAACCTTATTGACCCTCCATTTGTGCCAGATCCATCAGTTGTCTATGCCAAAGATGTTGCAGACATTGCTGACTTCTCTGAAATACGAGGAATTGAGTTTGATGACAAAGATAAGAAGTTTTTCAAAAAGTTTGCAACAGGTGCTGTCCCTATAGCCTGGCAGGAAGAAATTATTGAAACGGGACTGTTTGAAGAACTGAATGATCCTAACAGAGTAGATTCCGGCGGTTACGCAAACGGAGGTGAAGCTAAGTCAGGAGTTTGTTTGTTGTTGTAAATATCACATCGTTAACAAAAAGAGTAGAAACCACCTCAGAACTTTCCATATTCTGACACTGTTTCAGAAACGCAGTCCATCTGTTAAAGAAGAACCAATCAGTGTATTAGGACATTGACAGGCTATGTAGGACCACCAGCTGTATAGACTGTATTATTTCCTTTGCTCTAACAAAGGAGATAATATTTTTGTTTTATTGGAGATTTATCAAGATGAAGAACCATATTTCTCTAAGAAGATTAGAATGATAGAAATTCTGAAATACAAAAAGCAATAATGGAGTGAAGAGGCAACGCCTGTTGGAAATGACTGACTAGCATTTTGAATACAATGATTTGTTGGTTTTCTTTCTATTTTCTTGTTATTTCTACTAACACTTCCTCAGTCTACAGTTTTCAGGAAAGATTTTTTTAATTTTCAAGTAATATTCTCAGTTAGACAATGGAGCTCATATACGATGTCAAACGTGGAATGTTATTGGTTAGCCAGTCTGTCTGTTGTTTTCTTAATTTCTATTAGTTTTTGGGCGGTTTGATTGTAATATGTTCAAATTGTCATAAAATGTAAAAGAAGGCTCTACGTATCACTAGCAAGTAGGACCCAACAGGATCAAACTCTTTTCAAAGTTGATTTTAACAGAGTGAAGATAAGATTGCACTAATTTAATTGAATAAAGCATTTATTTATTATTACTATTAAGCGTATTCTTTTAAGTGATAATACTATATACAAAGAAAATGTATTTATAAGTAAATACACGTTCTTTTTGACAATCACATTTGAACTATCAGGTTTCCTGATAATTTTTCTGTATTTTGGTGATAAATTAAGCTACAAATAGACCAAAGCAATTTATAACTGGCTTTTTACAAGACATTTATTTAAGTGCAATATAAATTTTTACTTCAGTAATTGCAAAATGCATTATACTATTAAGTGCCGTAATGGTGGAAAGGTTATGTGTGCAAGTTGACACTATCTTCAAATGTTCATTGAGTCTTGTGCAAATTTTGATGTATTTTATTTTTCAATTTTATGACAACCTAAATCAAATTAATTGGAAACATTTCTGCGAATATTTGCTACTGCTGAAGTGAATTACTCATGAGATGCATCCTGCTGATTTTCTGTGGTAAGAAAATAGGTGGCAGTTGTTTGCAGCAACTTTTGAAACTGATTCTGCATGCTGTTTACCGTCATCCATCTAGCCATAATTTCCATTGACTAAAGTGAAAGTTGAAATTGTTCCATTCCTTGGAGTCCTGGAGGCTGCTAATACCCTGTTTCCTATTTTTCAGAGAGCAAAGCTCCTACTGAACTGAAAGACTTCTTTCATATAGACACTGGGATTGAACTCACACATCTAAAAGAGGAAAACCAATAGATATGATGTCTTCTGTAGTCACGTCTATCATGTGCAACACATAGCTTTAGTATTTAGTTATAATCTAATAGCTCATCCCAAACATTGCAGTAATCAAAAACTCTTTAGTTTTAAATACTTTAAGTGATTTAGTCACAGCTAAGGAATACATTGGTAATACATTGTAATGTTCTAAGTAGAAAAATAATTGTTCCCTTTTTTTTCCTTTTAAATTTGCCTTTCCAGTGCTTTATATACGTAATTTTCAAGTGAAAATTGTGAAGAACAGTGTTACTTAGGGTTAGTGGATAATTCTGTTCATGAATTAGAGCATATAATTGTCTGCCTTTTGAGGGGACACTTGGTGTCAAATAGTTTAAAACAATATAAGCTGAATTCTGACTTGGGCTTTTAATTGAGAAGGATGATCCTGAAAGATTGTGAAAAGCAGAGGAGGTTGAGAGAAGAGAGTCATGTGGTTCTGTCACAGATTTAGGAGAGTGCTTCCACTGCTGACATCCAGTGATTTTATTTCTCATTGCTTCCATCTGTAGAAAGCTCTCACAGAGTGGTATTAGGCTAATATATTTAAGAAAGCCAGACAGAAAACGTTATACATTAAAAAAAAAAAACAAACAACCAAAAAAAACCCCCCAAAAACCCACCCCCACCCCCCCTTATTACAGCTAGGAGAGAGCTGTTAGCGCTAGTGGCATCGACCTTTGGTTTGATTGGTACACCTCATATCCATAGAAATGCCATTTCACAAATCCTTCACAGCCATAAAGCAGTACTCTGAAATGGCTGTAGGTTTTCTAGTGCATAACTAATTTTTCAATATATACATGTTCCTATATGGAAAGAGGTTATGTATAGACAGAACAAGAATTTAATGTCATGTTAGAATCATATATCCCCTATGATGCCAGGTGTTGCAAGTCTGGGTGTTTCAAAATGTATTGCAATACTGAGATCTGTGAATTCAGGACATCATGGGCGTGTAACATTAGGTTATTTAGTTTTAAAAATGTTATTGTCAATAAATCCCAGCAGGATGTGTATCAGTGAGATATTGTAATGTTAAGAGTTCCATGAATCATTCAAAGAAGCACATCAGAATTCTGATAATGCACAGTTTGGCACAGTGTGTGAGAGAGAAGAATGTGTTAGTTTGAAATTACTCATTTTAATTTTCTAAAATTCTCTGTTTCAGAACGTGGACAACTTCTTTTTGCACTATGAAGAGATAGAGCAGAGTATTTCTGTTAGCATTTTCAGTGCGTCTTTTAAAAATTAATTTCAGCTTCTTTTAAGGAATCTGTGAAATGCTTGGTTCTTTTCTTCTTCCTGCCACTGTAAAGTTCCTTGTTAAACTTTCAGGAACAAAGTTATTTTAACATCCTGCTTCACCTTAACAAAACAAAGCCAGCGATCCTAAAAGGTTTACGTGTTTGGTGAATTGTCTCATTGCAGCCAATGATGCTACTCATGTGAGTAAACTTAAATGTATATGCAAGTGTGTAAGGTTAGGGCCCAAGTCAAAAGTATTGACCAAGTCATTGGATGTTTATGATAGAAAATGAGGGATGAAGTTGTGGGAGGAAAATAACCTTGTGGTTGTGGGATACTTACGTTCTTGCGGCAAAAGAGAATTATGTAATTTGAAACTGCTATTTTTTTCTTCCAGCTGTCTCTTTTTCCTCCTTTGCCAGCTTTGTGGCATCTCACTTGGGAGCCTCTTTTTCAGGCAGATAAAATGCATTCAAGTGTTAATCTAATCTAAAAAACTGAATTGTGAACTCTATTGCATTAAATGCCATCTCTGAAAGGTTACTGAGTGCCCTGGCCACTCTGCAGTGATTGTACTAACAGTGCTGGCTTTCCTGCCCTGTTTTACTTAGTACTGCTCTTAGAACTACATGCTAATTTTAACTGAAGAAGGCTGAAATGTGAGATTTGTAATGGCTTGAAATCTATTCTTTAAAGAACATAAAGTACCCTGGACAACACTGAAGAAAGGCTGCTGGCACTGAGAGGGTATGAAAGGAAAAGCTTTCCATTGTATCTCAAGTCCAAATTTTCTTTGATACCATCCCTGTTACCCTTACCATTACTGCACCAATTTTACTGAGCACAAAGAGACAATATGAGGTTTAGTATTAACCTAATGAAATCATTGTTCATAGAGATTATTTATCAGTGGCAATAAAGCTCTAGTTGTGTACCTTCAGTTGTATCATGGCAAAGGCTCATTTAGTCAATAAACACCTTGTGTCGCAGCAAGTAGTTCACTTTTCTATTCCAGTATGAAATAAATTTAGTCATTGGAACCTGCGTGCAATTTCCAGGCTATCGAGTAGCATCTGTATTAGGGAAGACAACTTTACGTTAAGTTAAGAGCCTCTTAGCAAACATAATACTTGAGATACTTAATTCTTCAACCTTAAACAAATGTCGATACAGAAAGGAAAATGGAACTAAGGTGAGATTTCTAGCTAGAGCAGATGCCTGTAATTGTCCAGTGTAGCTATAGAGCGATGCATGGTTTTATATACTTTTAATATCAGCATTGTTTTTTAGAACTAAAATGCTTGTAATACTGTATTTAAAATATTGTTGCTTTTACAGCATTTAATGGTATATTTGTAACATTTTTCTGATCTGAATGTCCACGTCTCTGATTAAGATAAGTATGCTCGTGTCATTTACCTTAAAAAGTATAAATTGCTTCTTTTATGCTATGATAACCATTTGTATCTTTATCATTAGATTTTAATACCAAAAGATTTAAATTCCTTTAATCTATTTATGCAGTAATGAATTGTAAAAAATTATTTTAATTATGTGCAGTGTTTTTTCTCTGTAATAGGATTTAATTTAAGAATTAAGATCTTGGCAACTATGGCTCATAGCACCACAGAAGCACTGAAAAACCTACCGGTTCTAGGACTTCTGCTAAAAGCAAAGCATACATTTTTCCCAAGTGACAAACACACTAATTTTGAAATCTATGAGTAGAGAAATTACTGGCTTTTTATAGTACGAGACCTATCACTTGTAATGTTATGGTCATCTATGATCATTGTGGCTTACGGAGTACATTTTCAACTTTGCATTATGGTAGCCTTAGGGAGCTTCATAGACACATTAAGGAATGCATGGACAGAAACTGAAAACAAATTCAATTAAGCATATGACTTTTTATAATTAGGCATTGCATTATTACTCTAAATCTAGTATTTCATTTAAAAAATAGACCAAAAGATTAATGTTTCTTAGGATATCATTGTTTGGTATTTCTCTGACTTTGATTTATGTAACTGAACCTGAGCAGAGCTAGTATAAAGTTCTTACCAGTTAGTCCTCCACATGTGCAAAAGTGTGAATAAATACTTAGCATTCATAAGGGAGTGGAAAACTTTAGGCATCTCTTGCCTGGAAAAGAAGACAAGCAAGAACACAGGGGGGTGTCACAGTGTCTGTTAAAATGCAAGTACTTGCATCCATGGGAAAGTACATCTGGTGACATCTGTAGATAGCATCATTCACACCATTCATTCTCTTGAGTTCATTTCCTTTATATGACATAGTATACTGTTCTCACATTTAGTCCACATCTGTACCCTCTTCTGTCACCTCCAGAAGGTTGGCACAATGCTGAATGAAGCCACTTTAACTTTCAGGGAAACTTCATGTTAATTCTGTAGCTTGGACTGACAAAAGGTGTCATAAAGAATAGCTGTCAACACCATTTCAGTCAAGCATTACTCCAAGTGGTGAAAGGCTTTGGTGGGGGGAAGGGGAAACATGGGTTGAAAACACGAGTCTCTTTGACCAGGCTTCTGGATGTGTTAGTTCTATTCCTTTTCCTCTGACAACTTTGGGACAGTTGCAGTGGTTAATTCCTCCCTTTCCTGTTGACCAAGTGCAAGCACAATCTGGTTTAATAGTTATTCTGTCCTGTTTATGCTCTTTATTCATGCTTTTCAATGTCTGAGCTTTGTTAGTAGGCCAATTTCTTACAAGTGCTTTGTTTTCTAATTCATGTACACCAACATGGTGCTACTGCAATGTTTGGTAGAATGACTTATGAAGAAAGAAAATTTTCATTTTTCTTCTGTACACAAGCATTACTTGAAGCTAAACATAACTAATTAATTTTGACATGTGTTTTATCAGAGTTGTTCTTTACCAAACCTACATGTTGGCCTATATGATTCATTCAGGTTGTTCTGACAGTTATGTTTTACGGAGTGGAAAGATACAGCAAGGCTGAATGACAGACTGTATACACGTCCTGATGATGGGAGTTCCTTGTCATGAATGTTTCTGTGATTCATGTTTTTATAAAGAATGCCAAAGGGATGACTATGGATATATCAGTTGTCATAACTTGTAGTTCAGTTCACAATAGTGGAGTAACTGTTTAAAAAAACAGCTATTGTACAGGAATGTTCAGTTATGTTTGCTTTGCAAGACTTGATGCAAGTATGACATGGGATGTACTAGACATGTCTTGTGACTTTTGAATCGCTGGGGTAAAAGGTCAACTGCAATTAAGAACAGATTTGTTATTAATCAATCCTGTCTGCAAGCATTCCTACAGTAATATATACTATACTGACTGAACACCTCCTGAACAGCAGTGAAAGCTTTCTTTTAACTACATTACTAGTCTGCGGTGCTTAGTTACATGTCATTCTATGGAAATAACATTGATGGAACTACAGAGAGATAAATTGTTCCAGTATCCTGGACTTTGCAGGGGGACATAGAGCGGAGTGTATCACCATAGTGGTTGCTTCTGAGGGTTTGAGCCTGCTTCTGACATCATCAGCATTTAAGTCAGAAGTGGCTTTAGTAATGTGAAAGTGGAGAAAAAGAAGTCAAGCTGCATGGTGTGTTGAGTCAGTTCAGTCAAACGGTTAGGAACTGCTTCTCTAGATCAAATGACAGTAGAGCTATTTCTTGGTAGAAAGGGATGATCAGAGTGGAACCGGTAAGATAATGTCTGCAACAAAAGCAAACAGGGAAGCCCCTAAATCATTCCTGTTTGTACACTGCCTTGTATGAAGGAATTAAATTCATAGTAAGTATGGGTAACTTTTGTCATCCTCAGTAAAAATAATACCATGATCATAAAGAAGAACCACTAGTACCAATTACCGATTTAGCCTGTTCCTCTGTAACAAATTGTAGAGAGATGCCTGATTTACAAACAAGCCCAAAAGAATTTTGCTTCTATTCCCAAAACATAATACCAACAGGATATCACGAACAACAGGAGGAAACTCTTTTGAACTCGTGCAGAAGGGCAGTTGACAGAATAGTAATCTCAAGTATGGTATCTAGCCTGTAAATCTGTTTTATTCTATCCTAATTATGCAAGAACTATGAAGCTGATTTGAAAACAGTCATTAGGCAAAGAAGTTTATTCTGGTGAATACAGGAAATTTTTCTTTTTGTTCTTTTCAAGGTATCTGTTTCCTCCCTTACTCTAGACTGACTTCTATACTATCCACCATTAGGACTTGATATGTTAATGCATTTCTGTGAACAGATAAGAGACTATTTTTGACCACAAAACCATGATGGAGTTGGTAAAAACAGAGCTACCATGAAATTGTAATGAGAGATCAGCAATTAACTGGTGTCCAAAAAGATGAAAAATATAAAATCAACATATATTGAAAATTAGGCTATAGTTTAAGGAATATTTTCTTAAGCAAAGAGGGGCTGATTATAACTCACATCAGTTCCTTAGTACAATTACTGTACATGTCTGTAAATAAATTATCACTGGTGCAAGCTATTTTAATCAGCATCCACATAGAAATAAATATTCATCCAAATACTAAGTAAGGTTTGAGGAGACCTATTTAAATATCTTGCTGCCCAGAGTGGAGGCAGACTTAATTCTGGATATTTGGTTAAAACAGCTAAGCTGTGCTGCCAACACTATGTACAAGTATGTAAACTTTTGGTTTCCCATGCTAACATGCTGAAAGTGAGAAATCATAGTGCTGAAATCTGGAACCTAGCATCAAACTAATGAGCTGTCAGAGCACACTTGCATTAAAAAAATGAAGTTTAAAGTATTGCATTAAAAAGGATGAACTCTCTGAGAGGCTCTGAAAAGGCTGTGTAATGATTAGATATTTATGCATGTGTTGATACTGAGGTCTGGTTTTATTTAATAAATAGTAAAAGCAGCAATATTCTCAGCACTTAAGAAATGTGGGCAGCTATTTTCTATAGCTGTATTGCACAACTGCATCTTTTCATCCTATACAGAGGAAAAAATTAGAAAATGTGCTCTTTACTAAATGGTAAGGATACTTTGTATGTTGCTTAAAATAATCTGATAATGATACATTGTATGATACAGCCTAAGAATCGGTAGTTTCTCATGCTTTCATCTTAGTACAAGACATTCCATAATGAGAATCAAGCAATGGATAAGTAAGTGTTCACATACTGGTTTTCCTGAATTCCCCCCAAAGTGATTTTTCTCATTTTTGCTTCTCTCCCCATCTTTCTGTGTCAATACTAAATCAAAATGCTATATTCTTTTTGATGTGAATGAAAATGTGTTGAGAGATGGATGAGAAGTCCTGTAATTCATTAATTCATAATCCTAATCCAGGATCTACTACCCATGAGAACTAAAACCAAATGTGGACTTTTACATTTGGTCCTTCTAAAGACTCTTACATTACACCAGTTCCAGGTAGGGAAAGGAATAAAGAAATGGATAATCTCTTCAGAATTTTCCATATGCTTTGTACAGAGAATAGTGGATCAAGTGTTTTAAACAAAGGAAGGAAGGAAGGAAACTTTGATTTCTTGCCAAGAGATTGAAACCTCCTGATCTCTTACCGAGCTAGTTTATTTTGCTGCCAACAAACAGTTTCCTCACCTTTAAACAGCTCCTTTTCATCTGTGAAACTAGCAGCAGTGAGGGAAACAGGCTCTGCAGAATGGCAACACTGTAAGAATCTGTTGTAGTTAATATAGGGACTGATTCACATTCAAATTCAGATATGGACCAGAAAACACACACAGTTCCAGGTATGCGGTGTCCTCGGATGGTTTCTAACTAAATTTTACTATTTTTCCTCTAAGTACACAGAACTTGCTGGCTTTGTGAATGTTGATCTCCTACTGCACAAACATTATTTAAATGTCTTTGCTATTGAATAAAATATGACCCTGATTTTCAGGATTCCATATATTCTGGGGTTTTTTTGAAATGGTGAGATTTACCGCATTTAAGAAACTGAACTCCTTTGAAGTGAACTGAATGCATCAGTTCTGAAACTTGGCCTCCCTCAAAACTGTTGAGTTAGTTATGATGCAGTTTACACCATATCCTTAATGTTTATACTAGTGATTTCAGAGCAATCTCTAAGCAGATGTGGAGCACAAGTTCTTAGATATTTTGCATATATTTTTTCAGTGAGAAGGAGAAGGTGGAGGTGTTTGGCAAAGTCGGAAGTCAAAGGCTGGCCATGGGTACCATACGGCAAGGTTTTTGGGTTTATTATGCTAATAAACCCAAGAGCAGACATGTGATGGAATTATCTTCTGTGCAGCAGCAGAGCATAAATCCTGTGCACCCCTTCAGCCTTTTTCCCCAACCACATTTTTATGCAAGGCTAATTAATTGAGGGATTAATCAGCTACACGTATCTGTTTAGTCCTTAGTTTAGAACTAAAGTAGAGGGGAAGTTTTTGATTTGAGAATTATAAATTAAGCAATAATGGAAATTATTACTTTTGAGGGGAGGAAGTTGTAATTAGTGAGCTGTATTAGCAAACATCTTCCAGTTGTTGTCTAGATGGACACAGGGATAACTTGTTATTCTGAGATCCATGAAACAGCCACTGCTCCAAACAGTAAACTGTTGTTCTGAAATGACCGTGATCTTGACATTATCTGAAAAATAAACATTTTATAATCAGTTAAAGACAGGATATACAGGGCTTTAAATCTTCATTTTAATCAGGAATGGCAGCAAATGCATTAATTGTGTTTTGTTCCTGCAATCTTCCGGTAAGGAAAAAAAATAGACTCATTCTGTAAAAGCTATTATTTTAAATGAACAATGATTTTTTTTTTTTGCAGTAGCAAGAGAGGAAATGCTGTCTGAATCTTTTTTTTTTCCTTACAAATACATTCTAATTTATAGTAAACCAAGCGAACAATCCTCTTAATTTGGTTTTTTCCTTTATATAGCTAGCAGACTGCAATTAATGCTTCTGCCAGCAGAACTGATAAATAAGAGAATGAAGAAATATGTTTCAGACTTTGACATATATCTTTGAGTCACCTAGATGATATGAAAATATTTGGACTGTTTAGAAGAAATTAATTTCCAACAATAAGTGAAAACCACTTACGTAGCTTACAACCATCAAGCTAGAACTACGTCATCTAACTTAACCATGCATACTAAGCTAATTGCAGTGAAGTTTTGTGTATTCGTCTCTAGAAGGAAGGTTTACCTACCAATTTCTCAGCTGCTCAATGTGCAATTTAAAGATTACTGCATAGCCCTTTGTATAGTTTTCTGTTTCTAGTGAAAACATTAATGGTTTTGTCAACTTAAAGGGCTTTTATTTCATTAAAGAAGCAAAGCAGTGGGAGGGAGACACAGGAGACACTTGAACAGCTTGAGAGTACAGTATATGTGCTCAGTAGAACTCAATTTAAAAAATCTTTTTATTACAAGAGTCTCTGTGGTCAGAAATGCCTATGTGTATAATTCTAAGTGATACCCTAAGGATTTTTTTTAAGGCTATTTGCTGCTTCAAGTTCAGAAAGCAGCGGTTTTATTTACTTTTTGCTTAATGTCAACCCTTTTTAGAGCAGGAAAAAGTCTTATGAAAGAGAAAGTTAGAAAAAAAAATATTAACTGTACAGTAGGAAATGTCTTTAGGATTGCACATACCCATATGAAAAAACATAGTGCGTCTTATTTGAGCAACAGCCGTGAGCTCTAGTGAAGGAATACTTCGTATTTCCAGATACCAGAAGGATTTATTCTGAAATAAGTTGTTTAAAAACAAAACAAGAAGGGTACTGAACCCAGCACTACTTGACTCAAACTGCATACAAATTTAGAAAAGTGAGTAATATGAAAGAAGGAATTTTACAGCAATAGGAATCTTAATCAGCTAATTGTATCTAGAAACTGATTTGTTGTATATGGTTTGACCCAAGAGAAGTGGAAATCATATGTCTAGGAAACAGCAGAGTATGTGTGTCATAATGGGATTTTATCTTTGTTGGTATTACAGAAACCAAGTTAGAAAATAAGATATTCTAATTTTTTTTCAGAGTTTGCAATTCTAGCATTAAAAACAGGGAGTTTCTGTATGATTAACAATGGAGATCATATGTGACTGTTCAAGACATCTCTTGTTGGGAATGAGATTTTAAATGTTTAAAATGGGTTTAGATTTTAAATAAGCCTTGCTGTGTTTTTCCTGCTACTAAACTGTGCTGCTAAAGAACAACTCAAGTAACAGAGGACATACTAAAATAGAAAAGAAAAAAAAAAAAAAGCAGCTGAAGAATTACTGCTAAATTAATTTCGGGAATTAAGTTTTCTCTTGTCAGGAATATATATAATCATACAACTCACCTATCATTTTTAGCTGATTGTTATATTTACATATTCATATATGTATAATTTGCATATAATGTATTTTATATGTATCGCTTTTAGCTGACAGACCCCTGAGTCACCAAAGGCTTTAAAGTAGACCTACTCAGCCTTTTTTTAAAGTGAACATGCTGAAAGAAACCAAAAGCTTCCTATCTCTAAAGTGACATGGTATTAGCACACAAAATAGCAAACAAGAGCGAGAGAGTTCTTTATAGAGCAAGCTGAGGCTTATCAATGGAGTCTAATTTAAAAGTTTGCAAATAACCTCCTGCCCAGTGTGCCTTACAGGGTGAATCCCTCCACTCAATTCTGCCTTCCATTTGGGCAACTTTCAGCAGCTTCCTAATCTGTACCTAATTTACACAGCTCCCCACTGGGATCCTATAGAAGCACCCTTATTTCTAGGTCTTGTTGTGAGCCTTTTCCGTGCTGCAGGCAAACCCTTTTGTTCGTTTCAGCTTTCCTGCCTGCTCTTCCCTGCTAGCTGTGCCTCTGCCTGCCCTCCCCACCCTCTGCTCAGAGCTGCTTCTCCAGAAAGGTCAGTGCTGCTCCAGGCAGCTCCTGTCTCCTCAGAAGGCTGCAACCAGAATACGGGAAAGGGTAGTCTGCCACTCTGCTCTCTATACCATTTAGATAATATATACACGTAGAATCTATGCATAAGCCAGAAGCAAATTAGTAAAAGAAATACAATCTTTGTCCCATCATTAACTCCTCACTGCTCTTTTTCCACCTGCGTGTTCATCACAAGATAAGAAATCTGCCTCAAATGTAATTAAAATGGAAAGACAATGATGGTAAAAATAGAACACTCACAGCTTTGTAAATAAATGCAATTCAGGAAATTCAAAATAAATGATGATTTTTGTACAAAGATAAAAACTTTATCAAAGTTAACAGCTGAGGATTGCAAATGAGGTTTTGTGTCTTTCCACTATAGAAATGGCACTAATGGCAAAACCTGAATCCCCACTGGCTTCCCCTAAATCCAGAATTTCTTAGGTCTGTGTTCGAGAACACTTTTTTAACAATAATTACTAACAGTTCCTTATGCCACATAAACAATTCCTCCTCCCATCTAAATACAGAGTTTCCAATTTGTGGCTTATTTGTCTCCCAGTTTACTTAAGGGTATGTATATGTAGATCAGCGTGTGTAGATAAGATGAACTGGGTTTGTATCTTGGTAATCTGAATTCTTAATGATTAAGAGGCCTACTTCAATATGAAAATTTGAAATTAAGCCTCCTTCTAAGAATGTTTTAAAATACAGAACGCATATTTACAAGACACACATTATAGCTGCCCTACCTAGACTTCATTGTGGGTATCAACATAATGACTTAGGATACTAACAAATAATCTTCTCTCACTGAGATCATCTCAACCACTTGACAATTACCAAAGGGGAGGAAACAGATGTAATTGTATTTCATGGTCAGACTTAAGGCAGACGTTTAATATTTCCTGGTGTAGTACTTATTTGAACACTGTTTTGGGCAGCATATATGGATTTGAGAAATCTGCTGTATAGAATATGAATTCATTGCCTGCTGTCCTCCAAAACAATCCATGCAAATAATGATTTCCTCTTCAGTGACTTAATTGCTTTAAATGTGATTAACTCTGTATTTTTCTGCTATAGTTACACAGGGCAACAGCAGTCATTCCTCTCCAGTATTGGTTAATAACCTTTAATAACCCTGTTAACAACCTTTTTCTATGTGCCAAATTTCAGTAAACTTGACCTGAAGTGCAAGGATAGTAGCTTTACAGCAGCCTTAACACTACAGGTGTGTTCCATGCAGTGACCAACTATGCTCTAGTACGTGTTCAAATGCTAAGAACACAGCACTAGTCTTTGCAGCACGTATGAAGTATAGTTCCTTCATCAGCTTCATAAGTCATCTTCCACACAGCGAAACTGCACTGTAATTTCTGCCAGAAATTGCAACCAGATTTGCTCCTTAGGATGACTGTAAGTACTTTGGTTTATTTGTATTACAGAATTATTAAAAAAAACTATTTCTGAGGCCCCAAATATGTTAACAAATACATCTCTTAGATATAACCAATATGTCTTTGGACTGAATGTTAGAATGTTCAATTATGTTTGCACAAATCTACACAGATGGTCTTTTATTATAAATGATCTTCTCTTTCTTCTGTTAGCAAACAATTTAGCAAATAAATAAAAAATGATGATTGACGGTATTATAACAACAAAGTACCCATTACAATTACAGCAGCAGAGAACTGCAATAAAAAAGATGTAGAACATTTCAGTCTATTTTTTAATATTTGGCGGGGGGGGTTGTAGTTTAAGATTTTATTTTCTCATAGGCTCTGTGATTATAACAGACCACATTTTGACAGGTTTTTCCTTCAGTTTTTCAGTGGACTAAATCCTGCTCTTCCTACTCAAATACTTCCATTCCTGTGCAGGAAGTATCCCATTCCTGTTATGGGTAGTATCTCCCCCTGCACAGGGGAACAGCATGGGGAGAAGACACAGCAGTTTCACTTATTATGTGAGCACTTGAGTGTGTATTTTTGTTGTTTTTATCTGCAGTATGAATCTGAAAAAAACTTTTGCTGAGCCACTATGTCTTTAAAAATTTGTATCTTACCATCATCTGGTAGTAACCACTGTTGCCCTTAAAGTGTATAGAAATCAGTTAAGTGTACTTGTTGAAGTAGAGTTTTCTTTCAAAGGATTGCATCTGGCAGTAGGAGGTAGAATGAACATTTTTAGATTGTATTATGATTAGGGAGCAATGGAAAGGGAGGCCCATTGTATGTGTTTGTTCAAATGTGAAAGAAATTGGAAAATACAATTTAAAAACAATTAAAAACCTTTATTGGTGCCACTTTTGGGAAAATCCAGTAGCATTTACTGGGAATGAAACCTGCAGGAGCCTGCAGAATCAAAAGAAATGGGCATATGGAACCTATGTAGCTCTGATCCTCTTTTGTATTATTCCTATGGTATTTGCTTATAAAACTATATTATAGACTACAAAGTGTATCTACTGCCCTTTCAAAACTATGGCTAGTTAAAAATCAACAAAAATCAGTTGCAGAGAGTTTATAATTTTGTTTAAAATGATTTAATAATTTGCTGTAAGGGTAGTATAATCTTACAAAAAATGCTATAAAAAAGTCAGACCAAAATTAGAGTAATGGTGGAATTCCCACACATTCAGACTAGAAAAAAATGCTGACTGTCATTTTCCATTTTCAAAAGTTCTCTTTTTTTTTCCAACTTCCTCCTTCCAAATTATACAAATAAACAGATTGACTGCTTAACATAAGAAGTTGACATCTCAATTTCTAGGCCTTGTGACTTTGTGTGGGCATTCCACAATTGTACTTACTGTAGGGATACTCCCTACGAATGAATCTATCAAGAACAGATGGATGTAGGACTTCACTGAAAAAATGCTGAGCATCTTCAGTATCATTTGTGGTTAATGAGAGATTAAGGTGGTTAGTCTTTTAACAAATCAGCTCATGGAGTGGCAGAAAGATTCACTAAGGGTTAGTAAATAACCTCAGATGAATAATATTAGTCAAGAGCTGTTCCTATGTACAAGCTGGTTAAAAATTTTTATGACTTCAGTTCGATGCCACCATCACTAAAGTGTATGTATGTAACACACACTTTGGATTAGGAAGTAAAATGAAACATATGCAAAACAAGTAGGTTAAAATGTATTTTTTAACAGTTAAAGGAGAACTACATGGCAATGGTTTATATAATACAGTGAACTTTCTGCTAAACAGTACATAAAAGCTAGCTTGCTGTAATTTTTTTTTTAGCTAATGTATGCTCAGAAGGACTAATAATAGGCCTTATGAGTCACAAGCATTCATTAAGTAAGCCACCAGAGTTTTAAAAACATAACAGTTGAGATCTAGTCTGTTTGAAGTGAACAAGTAAATTAATATGTTTTAAAAAATAGTGACTCTTTCAAAAACACTGTGATAATATGCTTTAAATATTTAAGATCCTTTCTTTATTCTGTGCAAAAACAGCATGTTAATTACTGGATTAGCAAAAATGTCTTTCAAGACCAAAGTTGAACCCATCTTCTAGGTTTTGAAATGCATTTGGAATGCTTCACTCCCTCACAATGGTCCCAAGGGAAAATGTGTTAGTCTCACCCATGTTTGTTTACTCAAGAAGGCACAGTTTAGGCATAGCATTTGGTTTTCAATGGAGAGCTGCTTTTTACTTTAGTTATCCAGCTGGCTTGATATGGGTACAATTAAATCAAATGATTTGTTCAAGATCACTAAGGGAATCAGTGACTCGACTGGGAGAAGAAAGTTGGACTGGGAAAACTGAAAATACTAGTTCCCATCGTGGAACAACTTCTCAGTAGCATTTAAGTAAATTAGAGGGGCAAGTTATTGTATTTCACAGTCATCTGCACAAACTAGCAGCATTGTATGGACTAAATTTACATCAGTAGGGTAATGCAGATGCAGAAGGAAAACTGAATGAAAAAAATTTAACACTTTCATGTGACAGATATCTAAACAGACATACCAGATAAAGAAACAGGAAAATTTAAATGAAAATTTGTCTTCTGAAGCTTTTTGGTTTTGTAGGTATAACTTTTAGGGGAAGAGTTTGGCTGTATAATGAGTCTTTCTTGCTTGTCCTTAGTCATTTATTAACCAACCTATATGCACTGTAATTCTAGGATTTTTCTAATTTATAGGTGTTCAAAGTTCCTTTGTTGTTTTTGTGCTTAATTATCTTTTCCCATTTTTTAACAGCCTAGAGACACGTCAGTACTATTCCGAGACCATCATGTTATTATGAAACCACCGCTTTTACCAATAAGATTAGATTACTGCAAGAGACTTTTGCCTGTTGCATGCCTCGATCACTGATACAAGTAATAAGTTGTCATCTTTTATGATAACAGAAGGCAATGACATATGTACAGTGGCTCATAATTGGCATCACAAAATTTGGTGGTAAAGGAATAGTAAAATTTAGCATTTTTCTAGTTTCAGGGGCAGGACATGGTGCTCCAGCAAGGACAGACACTCCTGCAATTGCTTTCTACCCTCTCTTTCCTTCCAAACCCTGCCTCACTTCTCCAGGCCTTTCATTCCCTCCAACATCAATTTTTCAAGTTTTCTGTCTTCACAGACTCTCTTCATTTCAGCCTCAGCCTCCTGGCTTAGCCAGGGCTGGCTTTCTCCTTGGATTGCTGCCTGAGTCCCCTGATGAACTCAGGATGTGGTTCTGCCAATCTAATTGTGGGCTGCTACTGAAAGGGGTAGTCCCGTTCCTCCTACTGTCTGCCCTGGTCTCCCTTGTGAGCCGAGTCAGGGAACTAAACTTGTGTGATTTGTTTTCTTTCAGTTCAGCTCTCTGAATCAGGTCATCATGGGGTAAAATGAACACCAATGCTAAAAATCACAACCAGGGTTGGAAGGGACAGTGGAATAGGGAGAGGAGGGACCATCTCTTTCAGCAGCACTTCATAACTAATGTGAGTTTCATCATTAAACTTCATTTTTGGCCCCAAACTCCTCACCCTGCCTTTCATGTTCTTCATCTTCCCTCTTTAGCCGCTCTTCCTAATGGCTTCCCATTTGCCCCTGCCCTTTCTGCTCCCATCCCAGAGTTACCCATCAGCTAATGCCAGCTGTCTTGCCCAGCTCCTTTTTCTGCCTCAGTCCTTGTACTTCACTGGTCTCTCGCAGACAAACCTCGTCAGTAACAGTGCCTGTGGTCCCTCACTCAATTGCTGTTTACAAAGTATTAGCTCAAAATGGGGGAAAAATGCTTCAGCAAGTTAAGACAGATACCTTATTTTTATGAACTCTTCTCAAACCAGCTTTAATTAAGAAGCTCTTTTACTCGTCCATGAAAAAAATTCTGAAACTTAACTCTGACTGCACGTGTTATAAAATGGATAAAAACCCTAATAGTTACAAAGTTCCTACAAATTGAGCTTTTCTTGTTTCAAGCCCTTTGTATTAAAAATAAGCAATGAAATTGTTTTCAACAATAGTTAGAGGCTCTCTTTCCTACTGTAAACAAATGCTGAATATCTCGGCAAAAGTCTCCTCTGCGTAATGCAAGTCAACTCCCATTGACTTAACAGGAGTTGTCGTGCTATATATGAGAGCAGAATCTTGTCTCTGTGAATAAAGGAGTTTTTTCAAGAGTGAGGGGGCTCTGCACAATGAATGCATTTTTACCAGCCCTTTCTGATTCATTGGCAAACTACCAAACACAAGAACTGTTTCTGTAGTCTTTCTACTCTCACAATGACAGACATTTTCTTTTTCATTTTTAGTGGGAAGTCTTTTGTATTTTTTTTTTCTCATGAAAATGTGTGTCTTATGTTTCTTGGTATTTTGTATGATGAAGTAGAAATTATTTCTCAGTCATAATATTTTTGGAGTTGGTCCTTCCTGAGTTTATCATGTGTCTTCTAGTTACAGTTTAAAACTTAGCTGAGGATAAAGAAGCAGATTTGGTTCTAACTTACACATACGTCTCTTGCAATTCAAAAGCGGCTCTGAAACTGGACTGGGCAGATGCCTGTGGAAGTTACCGCAGCCCCAGGAAGCTATCCAATTGATGCCAAAATTGTGTCTTGCTGTGGTCCACCCTAGACCCAAACTAGAAGAGAAGGGGGTGGCTTTCTAGTCATCAAGAATCCTCCAAATGGGCCAAAGTAAAATTCCCTTTAGCAACACAAAAGAAACTTAGCTTGTGCTAAGAACTGCCCTCTGTAGAGTCTCTGTAAACTGTAGCAATCTTGCTTCCTATCATATTTTACTTTCTTCCCAGAGTTGTGCATGACAATTTTTAAAAAGAACGTAGCAGTTATCTTTATATAATTCATATTTTAAAAGTTTGGATTTTTTTTGTGTTGTATGGTTTACATTTTTATCATCATCATACATCATTTTCTTGATAGTGAGTCAAGGTGGTTTTCTTTCTGTTGTGCTTTGGAAAACACATATTACCAATGTGGCATTACCACCATTACAAAGATCAGCTGTGCAGATAAAACTGCCTTTCCAGAGAAACAGTAAATTGTAAACTGGGGGCCAATCCTAGTGCTGAATGGTCTGTGAGGTGATGAGCCCAAACCTGACAATCGTCAGACATCCACGTTCAGAACCACCAGTGTCACTCATTCATTTCTCTTTGTGGAACCCAATCAAATATTTCAGTAACCATCTGATGAAACTTGGGCAAAATCCCTGTGGACAGCACAGACAATTGGTCTTGTTTTCTGGACGGTGTCTGGAAGTGGAGGATACTGCTTCTGACCTAGAACGTTGCATTGCAATACTATCTGATGGTAACCAAAGTCTTGCTGCCTATCCGCACAAAACTGCATTTCTTCCAAAGCTGAATTAAACCCTGTCTTTAAAAAGTATATCTAATCTCACGTTTAAAACCCAAAAAAAGGTGTACCAGCTATCTCTCCAGATGTAAACTATTTGAATATTTAATTGCCCTCACAGTCAGGAAATGTCAACATTAGGTTTGTCTAGCTGGTTTCCAGCAAATGGATACCATTGCCTTTGTCAGTGAGGTTGAAAAGGTCATACTATCAAGATCTCTTTTCTATATTTAAGTACCTATTCAAAGTAATCCAGTCTCTTGTCAGGTTTTTTCTTTCAGAAGCTAAATAAGCTGAAATGTGGAAGCTTCGTATTGTAAGTTAGCTTGTTTTCTGCTCCCTGGATCATTTTTCAGTACTCTTTGAACTATCACTAATATTTCCATTTTCCTGCTTGTGTAAATATCAGAAGTGGGTGCATGGATTTTTTGTATTGTTTCTTCACCAAAGTGCACACAGATATCTTCTTTCTAGAAGACAAGTTTTTATACACACTAGATTGCATTTAGTACTTTTTGCCACAGAATTGCCTGTGCTTTGCTGAACAAATGAACACACCAATCTTTCTATCCTTTCTAAACATTATCACCAAATACTTTATACAACCACATAGACTGCTAACGCAAAATACCTTCAGCTTAGGAATCAGCATCCTGAAGGATGCCGCTCAAAACACATCAACTCATTGATATCTTGCCACTGACAATTACATTTTGAAATGTCAGTGAGCCAGTTTTTAGTCCAGTCATTTCTATATAAATCAGGTGTTTTGAATCAAAATGTCTTGTGGCACTAAATCAATAGCTTGGAGAAATCCAAGTTTAAAATGGAAGTGCAATTAGT
Source organism: Haliaeetus leucocephalus (assembly GCF_000737465.1). Classification (NCBI taxonomy): domain Eukaryota; kingdom Metazoa; phylum Chordata; class Aves; order Accipitriformes; family Accipitridae; genus Haliaeetus; species Haliaeetus leucocephalus. Next base: position 9,317,532 of record NW_010972676.1, read on the forward strand.
TTTATCAGCTGAACATCTAATTATTTTAAAAAATCAGATGTTTGTTCCTACTGGTCAGGGCCCTGAGTGCGCTAATAGGCCTTAATTGCTCTGACCAGTCTGACTTGACCCTCGCCCACCATGGCCCTGGAGTCCCATTTCACTCGACCCGGCGCTGCCAGAGGTGTGCTGGTCTCCAGGCCTGGCTGTGCCTAGGCCTGGCCATGGGCTCTGCCGATCTGGACCCCGACTCCAGGGCTGATGTCCTGGCCTCAGACCCGAGTTCTTGTCTGCCCCGTTCCCTGGCTGGGGGCAGTGGGACGGGCCCTGGCTGCGAGGCCACGTCCTGCTGCACCCGCCTCGTGGGGTCCCCTGCGGCTCCCGGCCCACAGGCAGCCGCTGGCCTGCACTGTGCCCTGACGCTGTCTTGCATAAAAGATAATGCAGGTCTGGAAGGGATGTAGGCTGTCCAATGCTGCACTGTGATTGCAGCTAATTGTATAGCAGATCGTGCCATCACCACTCATTACTTTTTATGAACAAAGACTGGAATATGGATGGACCTTTCCGTTATTTCACCTGGGATCAGTGTCTAGCCAAGGGGTTTGTATGTCCATGAGTCAAAATATTTACCCTTTTGCATCTCAGAAACAGTTTGATTTTCAGTGGGGATGAGGATCCACCACTCCACCCATGGGGGTGCATGAGACAGCCGATTTTGAAAACAAGTGTAATAGTTGTTATAGTCAAACTGGGCTTCTGAACTCACTGGAGCAGAGCACAGAAAGATTCCTATGTTTTACGATGAGCAGACTGAAGAGTTTCAGTGGTTACTGGATAATATTAGTTCCTCTAAAACTTTGGTTTACGTTTTCTGTAATGTTTTTTAAATAGGAATATATTTAAATGTTGAAATTTCATTGCATAATGTAGGGTGTGGTTGTTCCGTAGAGGCAATTGTATTTTTTTATCTGTATTAACTCCCCCAGTCTTTTGCATCTAGTAAACGTTAATGTTACTGAATCAGTATGGTGCCCCATCCGAAAAGATAGCTATAGGCACATTTCGTATTATTCCTTAAGAGTGCAGGATACCTATTTGAATAAACTGGGAAAAATAATTCAGCAAAGCAGTTGCTAGAATGGAATGACATTCAGTCTTTTGCTTGGTGACATTTAGAAGAAAAAAGACAAATGGAGATGGTTTATTTTGGGCCTGAAATGGCATATATTAGCTGATCAGTGTGACACAGTAATTAGTGAGTGATGTGTTATTTTCTGCTGTTTTACAGCAAATAGAATGACTTAGATAAGAGGCTATTGGAATCAGGCATTCAGGAGGCAAACAGGTTTATTCTATTTTATGCTTCACATTTACTGCTTTCTGGCATGAATAATACTGCAACCATCATAAAGATTTAAACTAACCATGCTGATAAATACTTAATTCCTCTTGTTTAAGACGTCTCTTACATTGTTGCTCTTGCATTTTTAAGGTGTAGTCTCTCTTAGCTTTTTCACTGGGGTTTGATCTCTGGCTTATTGACTGACTTTTTTAAGAACTGCTTTGATGTAGTAGCTCTCCTGTTACACTTCAGTTTTGCAAAGTCCCTAACTAATGGTCCATTATTTACACTGGCTGAGCAGTATATGAGGGAGAATATGTTAGAGCTGACCCACAAGACTGAGTGATGGGGCCGGTGGTGTGCAGTGCTCTGTTTAGTATCGGGGAAAGAGGGAATTTAAGGGGGTAAGCTCTTGATCCATGCCAGAAAGTAAATGGAGTCTGTTCCTCTGCTGTCAGCGGAGAGATGGAGAATGATTTTTTGTGCTATTCTTACTTTGACCTTTACGAGTGTGATAGCAAATGAGTTTTTGAGGTCTTATGCTCAAAGAAGTCGTATTATCAATACCCTGTCTATAACATTTTTACACGTGTTCTTTTGCCAAGTGTTTCAGGACGGTGGCACAATTAAATGGAGTTCCGAGATGCAAATTACACTTGCTAACCTTTCGGTCTTCTGGTATTTTTTTTCTAATGTAGTTAGCTGTGCTTCAGTAACAGCTCCTGCACAGCAGCATCTCTCATCCCACACAGGCACTCCCATACGGTCAGGTATCCATCCGTTCGATGCTGTAAGAACACAACGGTGCCACAAACCAACTGATTACAGGGCTAGGAGGGGAAAAAAGCACGATCGTTTCGGCAGTGGAAGGTTGCCCTGAGGGAGCACGGGGCTGGGCGGGCAGCTGTGTGCCCCACGGGCCTCTCCCCACGCGTGGCCGGCAGGCGGCTGAGGCGAGACCCCGGGGGAGCTGTCGCTGGCCGGCCCGGGGGAAGGCGAGAGGGCCGGGG
>NW_010972676.1:9320171-9320579 GCF_000737465.1 Haliaeetus leucocephalus
CGCGTGGCCGCTGTCCGCCAGGGGGCAGGCGCGCGGCGGGCCAGGATTGGCTGGCGAGGGCGGAACGATGTCGCGGCGAGTCCCGCCTCGCCGCGGAGGTGGGGAGGGAAGGTCCCTGCGTGACTGGTCGGCCGCCCGCTCTCCCGCCGGGCGCCGCGGCGGCAGTTACTTAGCGGTGGGGAGCGGGCGCTCGCTGCGGCTTTCTCTGCCTGGGAGGCTCTGCCGCCGGGGTGCCCGACGCAGCCGCTCCTCGCCTCGCCATGTCCAAGGAAGCGAAGAAGCCCTTCCGCCAGAGCATGGCCGAGTGGCGGCAGTTCGTCTACAACCCCAACAGCGGCGAGTTCCTGGGGCGCACGGCTAAGAGCTGGGGTAAGGGCTGCCGCGGGCGGAGGCGGGGGGCGAGCCGCC
>NW_010972676.1:9321132-9402013 GCF_000737465.1 Haliaeetus leucocephalus
CCCCCCCCCAGCGTCGCAGGAAATCGAGAATGAATGAGCGCGAATTGCCTTTGTACTTCTAGAGGGTAGCTGCGGATCAGAGAAGGAAAGCAAAAAAAACCCCCCAAAACAACAAAAAAACCAAAACTCCAAAAAGTTTATGAGTCCCCATTCTAGATAGTCCGCAAAAGAATGATCGTTGCGTGTCATTGTGCTAAATTTGTTCCAAGATAGAGCTTCTGGGCCTTTTATTTTTCTGAAATGAAGTTTTTACATGAAGGTTCTCCAGTAAAGCTTGTGCAGGCAGTGTTTGTTTTCCTGTTTTCAGGTAGTCTTCCCATTGCTTTCCTCTGAGCTGGAAAGCATGTTATCATAATCTTGTTGCTTCCAATAAAAATATTTGGATTTTCTGAGTATGTTTTCTCATATTAAACCATTGTATAAATGCTTAATATTAGGATGTTTCTTCAGTCCTCATGGGACATATTTACTGACTTCAGAAAACGCTGCGTCTCCTCCCAAAACTTGGATGTAGTCGGGATACTTAATAGTTGTGCTTACAAAACCAACAAGAATCTCAGCGTGGCATAAAGGACCAGGCCAATACATCCTTGGCCTTGACACAATCTCAATGAATACTAATGTTGAAATAGTGAGGAGGAGCCTTGAGCAGACTATGCATGGGGTGTGCTTTCTTTGCAGTGCCAATGTCTCCTGTCTATCAAAAGAGGGCCCTAGCTCCGATGTGAGTTCTCCTCCATTCAGATGGAAATAAGAGCTTGCGAGCTACTCTGCCAGTTGAATAGCAAAGGAGAGGAAATTTCCACTATGCTGTTGTCTAGTGATCTTTCTGTACAGGCAGGTTCCTCAAGTGCGTGGGCTGGAGGAACGGGTGTATGGATTGCAGAAGTCTGTCATGAATCTGACGAGCACAAAGACTGTGGGCACATTAGAAATAGCTTGTAACTTTTTAAAAGAAGTCAAGTTGAAACAACTTTCGCTTTCTTAAGTGGTTTAGGTGATTGGTATGTCCTTAGTGCTGTGTAACTTTTGCTTAGCCTGGACATTAAAAGATGACTAGTCAGCAGCACTGTAAACTGTTGGTGTATTTTTTTGTCAAAATTTATTTGTCCTGGCATTTTGTGATTAACACATTGTACTTATTTAATTATATATATATAAAGTAAATTATAGTTTTTGACTGTTTTGGGGGGTGGCATGTGGCTTTCTGTTTGGTTTTAATTTTTTTAATTGCAGAACACTAATTTAATGGCTCTGTCGGCACAGAAGAACATGCAGGGTTTGGTGTCACTTCTGCCCTTGCTGTGCTGATGTGAGCTTGGACTAGTCTCACTGACTATTGTTCCTTTTCTGTTGCTGGTCTCCTGTCTGAAAGGCGGGGAGGTAGGAGAAGAAAGCTCTGGTTGCCAGTCTGCTCAGCTTTGGTGTCTCCAGGGGCAGCATGATAAGAATTCAGCTGGCTCTGGTTCTTCCATGCATACTTCTCTTGTCTCAAGACAACTTCCTCACAGAAATGAGACAGAAGCAGTAGAGAAACTGTTAAATAATTATTTACAGTATGTGCATGTTTTGCCCTAGTCTTGAGACAGTTCTTGGGGCTTATGTAAATTCTAACTGCAAGGCAGTGATTCTCTGTGACTGAGTGCTGTGGCATTGGAGTACTCATCTTCATCTGCCATTTCTACGCCAGGATTTGTGAAAAGATCAAACACAAGCAGCTCTTAGACTCATTTGTCATCTAACAGAGTTATGGTGCCTTTTAGAGTTTGGTAAAGAGTCACCTTTTACAGTTTGGTAGAAACACTGTACTAAGTCTTCTCTTGCTGTAAAAAATGAGAGATTTTTACTTTACTTTTTGTGGACTTGAGGTATAATTCAATTTTAATTTTTCACAAATCGATATCCAAATCTAACCCACCGCCCCCTTATATTTTTTGTTATCTGGCATAATACTTTGTTGTATTAAAGAGAGAGAAAATACTGGAAAAAACTGTTGATGACTTAAGTTGGTGGTGTTCTCAGCAAGAAGGCATAAGGGGCACTAATACTCCTCACAGAGGTGATGGGAAGAAGGGTCAGTCCTGGGGTTCCACACAGGTTTTAATCAGGTAGGGCAAAGAAAGGAGAACTTGCAAGACTGCCATGTGGGGCCTTCCTGTAAGTAAAAGGAAGACTAGCATCTGGCTCTGCCTGTAATGGCAAGGTGCTGTGCCTTTATTTGCCTGTAATTTAGCAAGAACAGAGTGAGATCATCGTGAAAGTATTGTAATGCAGTGCTCACTAAACACTCAAATATGTGCATAATCATACAATATAGACAGTAAACTCTTTTTACACAGGGATACAGAAAAATAATTTGTGTCAAAAAAGGCAATATAGAGTCTAGCAATACTTCATTTACGGTCACGTTAGATGTCATGCCAAGCGTATTTAAGCCTTTCTGTAAAGCTAGTTATGTCAGGGTGTTCAAGGTAGAGGTGGAGTTTTCTTAAAGTACGTAGAAATTTGGACCTACTGAATATTATTTTAAACGCTTATTTGTATCCTTCAGTGCATAAATAAGTGCTTGAAATTAAAAAAAAACAAAACAAAAACCCACAAAAAGTCCTACAACAAACCCCAACACCTTATTTTTAGGAAGGCTTTCCACCATGTCAATGGATATACAGTCTTGTCGGTCACCGTAACAAAAGATCCAGTTTTGCTTCTGTTTAGTCTTCACTGAGTTCTTGCTGGGGCATACAGTGCTGTCAAAGTTTTAACTGCTTTTCTGACTTGATTATTCTGTGTTCTTTATCAGCGTTTTGAGCAGGATTTTGTTGTGATTTAGCTTTCTTCACAGGTAGTGTAATATTAAACATTCTGGCATCACTGTCTGCCATTGCAGTAGAAGCACTTCCACATCCAAGTTGTGAATTGGAGAGACACACACTGCTCTTTTTTTGTTTTGTGGCAGATGGACAGTTAATGTAAAAAAACCCTGCACAGCCAGGAATATGACTGCAGTCAAAAATCTTACTAAACTTTTCCATGATACTGCCTATCGTAAGAAATGAATATTTGAGAAATCAGTAGAATATTTTATTTTCCATGACACAGATCACTCTGAAGGCATGCCTTCTCTTGTTGCAGGTATCAGTAAGCTCTGGTGGTACAGTGAGGGTATTTGGGGGGGGGGTTGGGCTTTTTTGTGTTGTAAATGGTTAATCATGACATTAAGTGCTGGCTTTTGTGATTCTTTGCAAGTGTTGCATGTGACAATTTTTATTGTCTCCTGAAGTGTTTAGCCATGTTATATGTGGAGCCCTGGCTTACTGTGAAATAAATAGTAGTAACACAGGACCAAGGTTTTATTTCTTCCTGAAGTCTTCCTTCCCTCTTTCTTCCTCTCCTTCCCCAAAATTTGGAAAACAGTAATTCTTAAGTGTTTAGGGAATAAAGTTGAAACATGATTAGTGCTTATCTAGTATGTATAGTTATGTTAGCTTAAGGCAAAGAAATCCATCTGCAGGTGGACCAAAAATCCTTCTTGATGTTGCTGGCATTGGTGGTGGTCACTACTAACATTACTTAAGTATCTAAATCCCACTTGTTAAAGATACTGAAGAATGATCATGCAGGTGATAGGATCAATGCAGCATGGAGTCCAACAAACCATAAAGACAGCATTTCGTTTTCATTGTTGCAGATGATGTTGAGTAAATGCTTCCATGTCTGTTGTGAGAGTGTTTATATTGATACCTGTATATATCTACCGATGTATTACATGTAGGTAGATCTGCCAATCTGATTTAAGCCAGATTGACATGCTTTTAATCACTTCTGCCATGTAAAGTTTGGAAAGCTTGTATTCATCATGGTAATGATGGTCAGGTACATGATATTTTTTGCATTCACCAGAGTCAGAAATTTTGGTTTTGATCACGGAGAAGTGTTTTGATCCCTGCAAATGAACTCCAATTAATGATGGCACCAACATGTTGGTTCAGAAATAGTAGGTTTCCAGATTTGACTGTGGCTTATCCATGTGGTTAAGATATGAAAGGGTTTTGGTACTGTGATGCCCTGCAAAAAAGAAAAACAAAACAAACAAAACAACTAGGTAAATTGTAATGCAGAATTTTGGGTTTGATAGTTTTCCTTGTGTGATAGTTTTAGTGTCAAAGACCGAGAGACTCGAAGGGTTTGGTGTAGCAAGATGTTCTGCAACGTTTGAATCGAGTTTCATTTTAGATGTGGTAGCTGTATTTTCCTTGGAGTAAATGTGGAGGATAGCTTTCCACTGTTACTTGGGTACATCTTGTTTCCTGACAAGAAATCCAGTGTTATGTGAAATTATTTTGGCAGAGCTTCTTGACAGGTTATGGCTTGTTCACTGTGATTAGCTTAGGATAATTAATACTAATAGGCTCACAAAGAGCAGCTTACTCAGTTTTGGGCTGTTGGAAGTTGCAGAGGGGTTTTTTGTTGTTTGTTTTTTCCCTCTTTTTAACGTGGCAAAGTAGCATAAATGGGGCAGCTTAGTCTAATGGTTGGTGTTCTGCAGCGCATTTACAGGCCATAGTAAAATAAAGATTAAAAATAATCTCTGTGTGTGTGCACACATGCGCACTTTGCTGGACTGGGGAGGTTAGTGGAGTTTCAGGGCTGTGAATAGAAAGTCTTTCTAGCCTTGTTACTGCTGCAGCCCTGGTGGATGTGATGTTGCTGGGAGGGACAAGGACGCCGTAAGCAACTGTTCACGCTGCAGTCTCCATTGCGGAGTCGACTGCTGGGTTTTAGACGTTGGGGTCCCTCTCGTTGTCCCCACTGTTGGCACTCCCTCTGTGGGCCTGAGGACTCCCCAGGGACTGCCTACACTAGCAGTTCTGCCCTGCTGCAGCTCTTGGCAGAGGAGGGGGACCCCAGCAGCCCCCGTCCCTGCTGGAGTGGAGAGGCTGTGTAAGTGGGTAGGCACCATTGGCTCGACTGAGGGAGCAAAGGAAGAGAGCTGCAGCAGGCTTGGATCAGCAATTCAGGGTGCTTTAAAATGAGGCCCAAGGCCAGTATTGCAGATGTTACAGTAGTATTGGCCCAAAGCAGTACTAAGTGCTGTGTACACCACCATGCTGCTGTTATGCCCATCAGTAATAAACAAGTGGGCAGGGATTTTTTTGTTTTTTATCTGGTGAAGTTATGTGTCATCTTTTGGAAATTAAAATACAAATGTATTCTGAAACAGCTCAATGAAAAAAGATTTCCCTGACTTTCTTGCTTTTATGTTAATTGCCACAGAAGGTGCTTGTCTTGTCTTAAATGTCAAACTTTTTTTTCTGTTCCATTGGAACTGATTGATGAATGTCTTGCTCACTTGATGGAAAAAGGACTTTTTAGACAGCTTGACGAATGTGTATTCAATAATTGTTTAAATCGTAGGAATCAAAATGAGAGCTGACCAAAGGTTTTGTAAGGGAGTTTTTTTGTTTGGTTGGTTTTGTGATACCCAAAATACATTGGGTATTAATCAGAAGTTCATTGTTCTGTTTTGGATCCAGTTAAAGTAATTGTGAGCTTATAGGTAAAGCATATTGCTGGTGTGCCAAATACAGATGCAACTTCCATAATGGCTTTTGTTGATTAGGATTTCTAATACTTGTTTTTATGTGCTCTTTTCAGCTTCTAAATAGCCTTAGAAACAGTTTATAATACATATCTAGCTGTCTTGTTCATTATAGAGTAAGCCTGTTCTTGTGTTCACATACTTTGCTACTTAATGTCTAATCACTGCGTTGTATCTTACATCTCAGTGGTTCCCAAATGTATTTTAAAGAGCTGATCACTTTCAGATTATTGCAGATTGGTAACTTTCTCAACATATGAAATTGAAAACTAAACCCAAACCAAAATCCAGTAACATTTAGCTGGTTGCTGCAGAGAACTTATGTTATGGTAAAGATAATTTGGGAACCACCTCATTATTTTAATATATGTACACTGAATTCTTTTAGGAGAGGTAATATGGGTACTTGCAGCTTTAGTGGTCATGGTTTACTGGGGGCTGTAGTACACTAGAAAATATTTCAGTGCAAAATGTTCAGTTTCTGGGACAGGAGCCAGGGGTTAGGCTTCCTTCTGTCATCTTCCAGTGGACAGTATGCATCACTGGGGTACAGTCATTTTTGCTTTTGCTTTTTCCTTTTCTATGGAAGGGTGAAAAATACTGCACTTGATTCTCTCATATAATCAAGTGTTGGTCGTAGAATGTTGCATAATGGTTTCGATGTGCTTTTCTTGACCTGAGTTATATCTCTCTGGCTTCCTGATAGCTTGACTATTTTATAAAAATTGAATTTCCATCATTGTTCGGTTATGTTTTTGAATTAGAAAGCTTTTGAATGTGGCTCTCTGTGCAAGCATCTGAATTCCTCAATATTTGTGTAGCTCTCATTCTTTTTGACAATGTCTATGCATGTGTCCTTAAGTCTCAAGTGTTCAGTCTTAAAACAGAATCACACGCTCTTTTTTTTTTTTTAGGTTAGTATTGTATACTTGATTAATAAAACAATTTCTGTTGAATCTTAAATGTTTTTTAGTAAGTCTTCCATCCATATAGTATATATGCTTCATCTTCAGTTGGGAACTGTCTCCAGGTAAATGTAAATTTTAAAAGGTAATCTAATAGTAATCAGTCATCAGTACATACTCTCAGAACTTCTGAAAACAAAACCAAGGAAGTGTAGCAAACAGTATGCTGTTATTTCTTTAATGAGATACACTAACACAGGTCTATCAGCGTCAAAAACCACATAGTGCAAGAATACAAAACCTTGTTTGAAAACTTATTTACTAAAACAATTGAGCTGTCCCAAATTTTGAAAGGCTTTTGAATGAGGGCTATGCATCATAACTCTGAAAAAAAGGGCAGAAAGTTCTTCGAAAATCTCTGCAGGTGATCTGAGTCCATATCATCTCTAAAGTAAGATTTTAACTTTGGCCTGTCCGTTACCAACAGCAAACAACGGATCTGTGTATCCAGAGTGCATGCATAATAAAAAATGGGGGTGGGGTGGAAGAACAGGGGAAAAAATAAACACACTTCATCACAGTAAGTTTTCAAGCTGTTTTCCTAAGTAGTGTTCTCACTTAGTGATTTGTTGCAGCTAAGTGATGGAGAGGTACAGCATCGTAATAGGCTGTTTCCTTGAGGCTGTTTCCTCGAGGCTGTTTCATCAGGTTTTGAGTTCTTCTTTAAGCAACTGTCAAGTTGAAGCTAGAAACGTGTGTAATTGGTGAATTCCAGGAACATTGCTGGGTCCCGGAGGTAGATTGGTAAAGCAGGTGGATGTGTTAGGCAAAGACTTGTGGTAAGTCTGAATAGAAGGCTTGGTTTGTTTTCCAAAATAGGCAGCAGGAAGCATTTTCACCTTGAGTAGTCTCTTGTAACAGGACGTTCGTGTGAATGAATTCTCTGTGTGGAGGTCTCTCAAATATCAACTATGTTATTAAAGCACCAATCCCTCCCTACCTGTTCTGGATCCAGTGTAATAATTTTATCTTTTCACTCAGTTCTTTCGTCCTTCCTGTGTCCCCTTTCTTTCCAGATACGAAACTGTATTTCCCTTAAACAAGTGAAACTATTTTTTTTAAATGGACTGTTTAGTCATCTTTGCCAGCTTTCCTATGTAGCCCAAAGAGTGGTTTTTAATGCTTCTCTCCTAAAAATAGAGATGCCAAAATGTCCTGTAAATTTGAAGAGCCAGCAAGTATGAATAAAATGTTTTTGCAGGCAGTATTGTGCACTGTGCAATAGATATGTATGCTAGAGGCATATTGATTTATAACTACAATTAGGAGTGGCAAGGGATTAGGGGAGAACAAAAACCCAAACATCTTATTGCTTATTTCCCATTTTGATTTTCAAAATAGGTAGTGGAATTAGCTGAAACTAAAATAGTAATTTTAGCTTTTTCTTTACAGGTTTGATCTTACTATTCTATCTGGTATTTTACGGCTTCCTAGCAGCACTCTTCACATTCACAATGTGGGTTATGCTTCAAACACTGAGCAGCGATATTCCAAAATATCGTGACCGGATTTCTAGTCCAGGTAACAGTGTATTTATTTTTTCATAAACCTCTGTCTGATTTAACAGTACGTTTCATTTGAGAGTTTGTTTGAAGTATGAACTGTCTGTGGGAAACTGTGGTTGTTATTGAAGTACTTACAGGTTTCAAAGGTAAAACTTGGTGTGAGGCAAGTTATATATGTTTATAACATAAATTCAGTTAGTAGCTTTTTGTATGTATGTACTAACTTTTGCTGTTGTTTCTCCAAGTTCTTTTCAGTTGAATTTGTCATGTATGTAGACTGCAATTTTACCTGCACATCCACACAATGTGCTGTTGTAGAAGTGGGATTATCTTTTAATCAGATTGCTTTAAAGATACTATAAAACAGTTCTCTCGGATCACATGGAAGGCTGCCTGTGATTAGTAGTTGATACTTTGGAGAAAGTACAGGAAGGCTGTACTGTGGAGGTGATCTGCTCAAGAATGTGTAAGGACTATGATACGAAGGCATTTCCAGAGTGTTCATTATAGTATTAGATAGCTTTCAACTGACATGGAATATCTGTGGATTCCAGGGGTTGTTGACCTATTATGTAAGTATTCACTGAAGAGAGAGTGTCCTGTTTTATGAAAAAGCTAAGTCCATGTAACATGTAGCTGCCACTAAAAGTGGTGTCCTGCTTCCTGGAAGTATTGCTTCCTTTGTGTATATGCCCATCCACTCCTACGGTTGGGTGGTTCAAGGAGCTATATGTGACAGAAATGCCGTCCTGCACAAATAAAAATTAATAATAAGTTTTTTTTGTTTTGTTTTTTTAAATTTTTTCCTTCTTTTTTTTTACTTTTTAGATTTTATTTTAAAGGTTGGTTTAAATATTTCACAAAGATCTGTCATTATAGGCTCTATTTCGGTGTATCTCCATATTGGAAAAAAATAAAGGATTTTCACTCTGAAGGATTTAAAAGATGCTTTTGCATACTTTAACTACACCAGAGAGATTAGTGTTTTCTAGTTACTGCTTCTGGAGAATGTCTTAAGTATTTGATTTGTATGTGCAACTTAAATGATTGGGCCACCTGAAAATTTGATAAAATATCTCAAATTTTATAATAACTTGGCTTAGGGACCCAATTAGTGTTTAAAACACAGCAAAACTAAATGGCTGTGCAATATTAATATTTTGGTGGAAGTTAGACTTTTTTTAAAAAATACTTTTTCCTTTTTTTGAACTCTAAATTCTTAAAATTAACTGGCATCTTGCAGCTGCATCAACACTTAAGATGGTATAGTAATCTTTGTGTGAGCAAGTTGCAGTTGGGCCAACATGATAAATGTCTCTGGATTCTGAGCAGAATTTGTTTTGATGCAGTGTTCAGGCCTTCTTTAACAAGTGTCCTCCTCTTATAAGGGATTCTTGAGGATTTGTGCTGGTTTTTTTTCAAGCTAAGAATGGGTGAAAGGCTGGAAAAAATAATAATAATACCTGCTTAGTTTAAAAAAAAAAAAGAAAAAAAAGAAGGTGGCTTAGTTGACCATTTCTCCCCATTTCCTTTGTGGTAGTCAGAACCTTGGTAGTGGATGGAGCTATGGGTAGCTGTGACTTAATACTAGACTTGAGTGACATTTTTTCTCTCGTGCCTCTCGCAGTTCAGCATATTAATTTTCCTTTGTTTTGAAATAAGTCATAAGGGATGTTTGTTTAAAAAAGTATGCCACAATTAGTTTTTAATTTAAGAGTTCCTATAACATTTCTGAATTAAATTTTTTTTATTAACAATGTCTTTAATTACTCATACATGAAAGTTAATAAAATTGCTCATTTCTGTTTTAATGTTTTTCTTTAACTCTGTCATTTTTCACTTGCAGTGAAACATGTCATGTTCCTGGCTGTAAAACTTTAAATTATAAAAAAAACTCTACACACAAAACCTGGATGGCGTAGGTCAAAGGTTTTACTCTTGCGTTACACATACTTGGAAATCTCACAGTTGATTTATTTTATAATTGATATTTGACTTGCATTGTACACTGGGTTATAATAGTATCAATCAAATCCAGATGATTCAAAAACCTTTTTTTTTTAAATCCCTCTTGGAATTGTAGGATAATGTAATCTCTATTACAATCCTAGATATGATCCTATGTTGAAGCTGCTAATTCTGTTCCTCTGGAAGAGCCCAAATCCTGCATCTCTCGCAGTCTATGCATCAGTCCTTCACATAGCTTTTTCTGTAGAATTTACACCATAGTCTCTAGGAAGACTGTGATCCACTGGAATTGGAGCAGTCCCTTCCTCTTAGGATGTTTTTGAAGTTCCCCTGAAGCAATAAATCTCTTCAAATTATTGTTTCATTCATTGATGACTAGTTTAGTTTATCATATTCACTTTGAAAACCAGCATTTTAAGTCCTTCATTTACAGTATAATTCTATAGATAATAACAATCTCTTCCACCCCCAAACCCCTTAGTGTGTAAAACCGCTTCAGTGATTTTTCAGCCCTGTTACTAATTGGCTTGTATTTTGTTGAATCCCAGTTCAGTGTGGAGGCCAGAAGATGACTGTAATGGTGCAAAGTAATTTGCAGTCAAAAATGGTATTTGTAGTTTTATATGGACTGTCAGTCATTAAGGCATTTAGTTGTGGCTTGCCTGGAAATAATTTAACTGCTGCTAATGCAGAAAGAAGGATTTATGATTTATTGGAAATCCTACAAAAAAGGTAGAGTAAAAAAGCATTACATTTTATCTGGGGTTTTTTTTTAGAATCTAAAAGATGTTTGTCTGTGATAAATTTCTGCTATATACCTTTATTTTCTCCCCAATTTAAAGTATTTGTAATAATTTCTACCTTTGGGTGAGAAGCTTGGTCATTTCTATAGGTGAATCCTTAATAGACCTGGACTGCTCGATTGCACTTTCTATATGCTTTCCAAAAGTTTACTGTGATTGATTAACTACAGTAATGTACTAAGAATCCAACATTAAGACAACTTATCCGACTTTATCTTCCCACTGTAGTCTTACCTTCTTAAATGTTTTTTTTGTATAAAGAAGGTGTGACTTCATTTTTATTTTTTGATTTTGGGAGATGAGTTTTGTTTTCTGCCTTAAATTTTATTCATTTGGGAATCTAGTTTTAATTGGTTTTGCCAGAGGGTAGGAAACTACATGGCATTCTAAGCTGATACAATTAGTTGGCACTATGATTGCAACTTCTTCCCTTATGCCAAATTTGATGTTGATCAAACCATTTTAATATTCTAACTTAGAAAACTAGTCTGATAAAAAAATAGGCTGAGGGTCTGTTGTTTGGGTTTTTTTCTTTTGTGAAATGGCAGTGTCAGTTCTCAGCTATACTTGAAGAGACAGATGCATGGACACTCATCTATTAATCACAACTGCAGGGTTTTTATCCGGTCTAATTATTTATATTAAATAAGAGTTGCCTTAAGGTAGTGTGAATAAAGCAGTCAATCATACACCCTTTTTTGAACAGATTTAATCTCTCCTGCAGTGTCTGGTGGTGTAGTGCTATTTTGTCTGCTGCTGAAGCTGTGATGAATAATAGTAGCGTTAGGTATCTCTGTTAGTGACAACTCCTGATGGTACAGTGCTGTGTGTATCAGCAGAGTGTGCCTTTTGCTTTCACCTGCTACAAAAAAATCCCTAAGGTTTAACTCTATACCTTTCTTTGCCCATATTCTGTGAAGAAGGACAGTTTACCTCTATCAAGGGCCCAAACTCCGTGTCAGTGTGTGCCTTTTTATCCTTCAACACAAAGCTGGACTTCAGCATTCTGTGTGCTTGTTTCTCCTGCTGGTCCTGGCTCCCTGGCTGTAGATTGTTTCTGTTCCAGTACCCTCAGCCAGCAGCTGAATGAAGCCAGCCGTGGGCCCCCACTGCACTGCAGCAGCCGGGGGATCCCTGACTGCTGCAGTGCCCGGTGCTAGCAGCCTGGGAGGCAGCTCAGGAGCGTTCGTAGATACCACAGCCCTTTCAAATGACAGGCATGCAGTGTTTTAAAGTTTCTTGTATTCTCTATGAGACAGATGACATCTGAACTTCCTGTTTGAGGAGAAGGAGGAAAAGACTAACTAACTTGGCTTGTCTGTTTTGATTGAGAAATCTTTCAAGCCATCTTTATGCATTATAAAGTTTTTAAAAATACTTTGTTTCTTGTGGGTTTCTATGAGATTAATGCAATCATAGATTCGCTCTATTGCCTGAAGCTTTGAAGCATAGTTTTAACTGGAGGTTTTCTGGGTGTGGTTTGGGGTATTTTTTTCAATTATTTTTTAAGTTTAATTTGCTGAATATGGGAAGTGGGAAGCGAATCAGTAAAATTATTTGATTGAAATTGATTAAGTGGCTGATTTTGCTATTCCTAATCAGTTGGGTTTGGTTTGTGAATTGCAGTTATACATTGGATTGAATTTAAGTATTAATTCACGTAACGTTGATTTTGATGACTGCCTTCAAGCACAAACTACCTTCCAGTACTGTGGAATATAGGGGTAGCATTGATGTTTCTTTACAGATAGGTATTTTCCAGTTTATGGATATGATTTTTGAGTAGGTTAGAGTGGTGTAAGGAAGAGAAGTTGTTTGGTTCTTTACTTGCACTTTTTCTTTTTAAGGACTTATGATTTCACCAAAGCCAGACACTGCGTTGGAATTTTACTTTAACAAGAGTGACGCGCAGTCATACGCAGAATATATTTCTACACTTAGAAAATTCCTTGAATGTAAGTAAGTTACTTACAACTGCCCAAGTAATTCCAGAGTCTTAATGCTGAGTACATTAGTTTCCTTTTTTGCTTGTAGTTGCCAATTGCTCATGCAAGTTCAGGCTTACTCTGGACATGTGTGTTATTAAAGTATATACTTTACAGAAAAAGGTAAGTAGCGATACCTGTGTTGGACAGGGAGCCTGAGCATGAGGAATAGTGGAGTACGTAATGGAGAGTTTTGGGTCCTACTTCAGTGTTTTGGTGACATGGTTGTTTAAATACTACAAGATGTAGAAATTACGTATGCCAAAAGAGTTCAGTGTAAAATGACCTACGTCATGTATTTGGAGGCAAAGTTTATCAAGACTTAACTGATCAGTCTTTCATCTAAATGGCTTGGTAACTGAGTGAGAATCCTTTAGTCTTAAGAACTTGAGTGTTTGCCTGTTTAAAAAATGAGGCACACAAAGATTAAATTAATTGCAATTTATTAACTTTCACCCTGATACACAGTATTTATGGGCAGAAATATTAAAACATTGAATTTAGAACATGGAGAAAAGGTAACACAGGACCAGACTGAAGGATGGCAAAATCATTAGTTTGTCATACATTATTTTATAAATATGCCTGTATGTACACTTACTGTAGTAATACAGAAATCAATTTAAAATATTAGTAAGTTTAACCCCTCAAAAGTTGTATATCAGAATTGAAGAGGTGCTGTAAAATCTCACCTGTGTGCATGAGTTGCTTTGTTAGCTACACAAGCTATACTTGAATCTATCTGGATTTGTAGTTTTGCTGCCTACTATCAGCTGCTGTCAGTAGGCTTTTCTTTCAGAGCTCTACCAAGGGTTCCTGGGAGGAATGCTGCATTTCATGATTACCTGCCTCTCCTGCATTTCAGTGGGTTTTGGACTTTTGCATTGAGGATGAACTTTCCCTTTTTCCATTTTACTTTGTTTATGCATAGCTGGGGGTGGGGTGTAAGGGAGGGGAACAAAACCACAAGATGTGTTAAATGTGAATAGATGAGCATCTTTTGACAATGTGATCTGTGTAATTGTGAAACACAAGAAAGTGAGAAACAACTCGGGATGTTAGTATAACATCAGTTATACTACCTGATGTTAATGTAGAGGCAATTTAGCATTAGTCACTGAAATACTTGAAGTTTTCCTGTGTGTTTATAAAAGAAACATGTGCAAAGGGAAAACTGGTTTAGTTTCCAGGTAGAAACTTGATTGTTTATATTTTAACACATTATTAGTTTAGAATTAGTGTAGGTACAGAAATTAATGAACTTGTGGTTATTGATACTATTCAAAAAGCAGGACAGCGTTTTTTCTTTTGTAATGCTCAAGTACAGTGCCACTTCTTGATACACTTTGAAAAAGTGTTTGTTAAGATGGATATAAGAGACATAGTGCTCTGAAAATAGTCCTTTGAGAAAACTCCTAGGCAAGTAACAGCTATAAATTAGATGTTTATGTAGGCTTCTGCATTTTTTGGCTACTTGTATGCTTTACACCATTGATTTATAAGCTATTTCTGTTTCATAGCATATGATGATTCAAAGCAATCCCAAAACGTAAACTGTACACCAGGAAGGATTTTTGATCAGAATGATGTTGCTGTTAAAAAGGCCTGTCGATTTAACCTCTCTGAGCTTGGACAATGCTCTGGAAAGGAAGACAAGACCTTTGGCTATTCTAAAGGAACTCCCTGCGTGCTTGTGAAAATGAACAGAGTAAGTGCCTACTTATTTTTTAATTCTTAGTGTAAGTGCTCCCAACTACCACTGTATGAAAAATGACTGTAGAAAAGGACGGAAATATGTGTCCAGTTTGCTTCTCAAGATACTTGCATTTCTGGAACAGTGTAATTTACTGAAATGTCTAGCAATTCATGTGAGCTTTTTGAGCATTCTAATACTTACAAGTATTGGCTTTGATTACTTGCATCAAAATATGTGAAAACCTTGTTTTAAGAAGTACAGTGCTCTTTGGTTTTGCTTACTGTTCTATGTAACAGACTGTAAACCACTGTGCAGGCAAAGTGTGTTTTACTGCATGTCTGAGTTCTAGAAATGTAATTCGAATGTAATGTATTCTGTAACTCCCGAACTATGTGAGGTGATGAAAACTTCACTGGGTGAATAAGTATTTGACTTTTCTGTATGCTATACATTACTTGAACTGCTGACTGGTTTGAGCCATTAATGTTGCATGCTGAATGTAAAATAAGAAAATCGTCCTTTCTGTGGCCACTGTAACTATTTGAGCTTTAACTTAACAATGCTTTAAATCTTAGTCCTAGTCTAAAATTGTGCTTCATCTAAAAATGCCGCTAGATGGATTTGCTCCCTGTATGAACTCTGTCATATTAGGTGGGAGAAAAGTTCAAATTCAGTCTGTAGAACTGGAAAGGGGAAGAAAGTCTATAAATATTTTAACTTTCTCTCCACTAGATAATTGGATTAAAGCCTGAAGGAGAACCACGTATACAGTGTACCTCTAAGGTCAGTTCTGAATGTAAGAAATAAGTGTGCAGTTAATTTTCCTTGTGATTAGAATGAAAAGTGAAGTAATATGCTGTGTCAGAACATGTATTTCACACTCCTCCTTTCTCATTAGACTTTGTACTTTTTTTTTTCTCATTTTCATCTTACTGTATGTCTAGTTTAGTTTTAGTGACTTTAATTTCTTCAATGTACTTATAAAAATACTTTTTTGTTATTGTTGTTCTTTCATCTTTAGATGTGTTTGAGCTACCTGACTTGCTTTAGAGTCAAGGAAAATGCAGACATGTTATTTGTGGTCACATTTATTTATTTATTGTGAGTTGTGTTTTGTTTTCCCATTTCATAACCTATATTTTTATTTTTTCTCCATGCTGCAAGTGCACCTAAGACAATTTTATAAATGATGGGTAAGACACAGTGTGGAAACTAATATTACTGTTCAAGTAAAAGTTGCCTTCAAATCAAGTATAAACTACTTATAATAACGGCTAATCTATGCATATTTGTTGTGTTCCAATGGATTTACACAGAATGTTATATGGCAGCTACAGTGATTACTTTGACGTCTTCATATTTTTCCTAGACTGCTTGGGGGGGCAGTGAAAGCCTTGGTAAGTTAGTAGCTTGAGTAAGGGATGGAGTCATGGCTTTTAGCTTGAGGTAACTGATAAAAATGTAGGCTGGGAAATTTCAGCAATTAATGAGACAAATACTGTCAGTGTTCCTGCCTTCATCCTAGGTACCTGTGGTAGGCATAAATTTTAATACTTGATTTTTGTGGAGTCTTTGAAAGTTTTGGTCTCCCTATGACAGTCCGTTGAAAGGGAAGGTGATTCCTTCTATTATTTGAGACTGATTTCTTTGTGTCTGTTCTTAAAAAATGTTGTTTTGTTGGAGGAATTATTTATGCTTTAGAATAAAGCAATTAAGTTCCTTCTTTTACTAGTACTCTTTCTTCTTTGACTTCTCTAGTTTATCATTTTTCGTAATATAGTATCCCAAACTGGACAGAAGTTTGCCTCTAGCTGAGGTATTGTTAATGACAGAATTTTTCACTCTGTCATCACAATGGAAGTAATAATATCTCTTGAGGTGAATTTGCCGTTTGTAATACATTGAGTCTTTATTTTAATCATTTTACTATTTAGATCTTTCTTTTGGTTATTTCCCAGTCTGTATTTGTAGATGTGATTTCTTGAAGTTCAGAGCTTTGAATTTCATGTTGCTATTTTTGGCCTCCCTGTGTAATTTTTCTTGATCATTTTAATGGGATTGAGTTCTCTGAAGTGTTTTGAGCTACTTGTGGCTTGGTACCATCAATGAATGAACTTTCTTTTACATCTCACAAGTCCTCACTGAAGACACTGAATAAGGTCCAGGACAGTCATCTCCATTTCCACCTCATATGCTTTGTGATGTGTTGAGAACTAATGTTCAAGTGATTTATAAAATACTGATGGTAATCCTATTTTATGATGATTATATTTCTTCAGCTTTCTTATATGGATGCTCTGTGAGACAGTGGTAAAAGCTATACTAAGCAAATCACAGACAATGCTTTTTCTTATCCTCTTAGCTGATTTCACTAGCAAAAGAATGTTTGGTAACAACTTGGTTGATCGTGGTGGGTTTTTGTGCTATCTTTTTTACCCTTTGAGATACTTACAAATAAACTGTATGTTACGGTATTTTCTTGCATGCTCTTTATTTAAGTACTGCTTTTTACTCTATCTAGTTAGAATTTCTCTGATCTACACAAGTGTAGTGTTTTTAAATTTTAAGATTATTAATCTTATTAGTTCTTTAGTGACTTCCAGGGAAAATATTTGGCAGGCTTTGCCACTTTGAATGCATCTATTTTATCTTTAATTAGCCTATTCTCGCCCTAGCTCATCATGATTTACCAGCTTAGGAAAGCTTAAGTATTGGTACAATTCATCCTTCTCTGTGGGCAACAAAGCAGCAGCATCAACAACTTTCATTTTCTCCTTTTGTCTATGCTTCATTTTTACAGAACTTCTTTCTGTTATGCCCCTTGCTTATTGAAACTCTTAAAGGATTATGCTGTTCTTTACATCAGCTTATGAGGCCTTATTTCCAATTCCATTTTTAGTTCTTTGACTCTTCAGGATATGAATGCTGTGTAATGGTCTCTTTCTCTCCTGTAGTGGATAAGGTGAATGCTTACTTGGAAATAATATCTTGTTGGTCTTCTGGATCTTGTTCATGCAAGGATGTGAATTGTGACCCTCTGGTGTGCACACTGGAAACGTGGAGAAGGATAGCCAATAGGCTTTTGTGCATTTTGCAGACAAATTTATAATTGCATTGTGTCTGCCACTATATTTGAATGTTCCCACAAATACTGGCTCATAACAGAAGTTGAAGTGTGGTCATTTGTACGTCTGTATTGCTTCTCTTATTCAGAGTGTTTACCTAGTCTTTAAGTAATTGATGTGTTCTGTTGCAGTGTTTTGGGTTTTGGGTTGTTGTTGGTTTTTTTTTTTTTCCTTCTGTGTTGCTGTCGGCAAATGTGGATTAAAAGAATTCAGAGTGTACTGCAAAATGTAATCCAGGTGACACACGTTCCTGAAAATAAACCCTGCACTACATATTAGCTTCATAGAACATGTGAGCATATTTGTGCAGTCCATAGCACAAATGCAACTTACTAGTAATTTTAAATTTTACATCAGAAATCTTTAACATCTGAGTGACAAAGATGGATTTTTGCTTAAAAGGTGATTTTACTGGGCAGAGCAGAAATCCTACTACCATGTTCTCTTCATTATAGAGCAGGCTTTTTTTTTTTAAATAGGTAGGTGTGCTGTTTACCAATTTTCTTTCCCCTTCATCTATGTTTTTAAATATTTCTTCTTTATAGTTATACATATGTTCAGAGCAATTTGGAGAAGTGTCTGCCTGAACTTAACACAATCTGACTTTTAAATGGAAAATTTATTTATTTATTTATTTATTTAACGAAGAGGGCAAGTTTCTGAAATACAAAATAAAGTTAACAGCTTCTGTCTGTGCATCCTGCCAGTCTTTGCCACCTGAAATGTAATTTTTTTTCACTTGGAAATGTATATTTTTCAAGCATTCTCCTGTGAGGCAATTCTTCTTTCTTCTCCCTGCACTTTTACTATGGGATTTTTTTAAAATAGAAAAATTTTAGATAAACCTGTGATTTCAGAGTCAGCACACTTGATAGTTGGGGATGCTCCCCTCTCTGTCCCCACACAGTGATAGCTGTCATCACTATAATTTCTGTAGATTAGGGAAATGAGTATTTGCAGTGTCAGACTAATTACAGCTGGTTCTTCCTTCTGCACCCTGGAGGAGCTGAGCTGTTGTAGTCTTGAGGATCTCCACAAAGAAGCCAAAAAAGGATTGTGTTTCCAAGAAATTTGAAGATCAGCATTTTAGGTCTTTAGTTTGGGGCTGGAGGTGCACAATTTCATGTGTGCTGGAACATCTTGCAGCAGTATTCTTTTGAGTGAAAACTATCTTTACTGAAAACTGGTAGATTCGATGCGTGATTTTTTTTTTTTTTTAACTACAGAAAAGAAAACTAGCCTTAATTCCAAAATATATAGATTTCTGCTGGTTAGTCTCAATCTTGACTTTGTACTCGGTATCACTTTCTAGTTTACAAGAATGAAGAATGACTGTATGAATGACACTACGTGCCTTGCTATTGTCGACATACTCAGCATCTGAGTTACCTTGCTTTTTGTGACAGAAATCTTAGATGTTTTACAGTTTCTACTAATGGATACTGCTCTTTGTCTTGTGCAATGATACCATTTCTTCTTCTCAAATGATTACAGACCAGTCTCACCCAAGTTCTTGTACATTATTTTAACATCCACAAAATTATTCTTTCTAAGACACAGTCTTAATAAAGACCCAGTAAGTGAGGTGGAAGCCTATCTGTCCAGCTAAGTGGTCTGATTTTTAGATTTGCTGACTGCCTGCAACTCTTTGTGGAAATTGTAAATGGTAAGCAGAAAAAGTGACACTCACTAATGGACTGATCTTTTGAAGCTCTTCAGCAAATGAAGCTTGTTTAGCTGTTGTGTTTGTTTTTTTTAATTGTGTAGGGTTATTGATTAGTATTAATAAATTATTAAAGAAAACCTCAAACCCCACAGCAGTTGCATGAGACAGGCAGTTGCATGTCCCAGAACCTCTCTGCTATTGCACTGATAGCCTAATGCATATATATTTATGACTGCATGCATGTGTTGTGTTTAGCTGCTCCAGAAAGCTCTACTCCTATAAATCTTTCTTATGTTATTCTGTATTCTGATTTTTTTAACTGTTAGTTCGGAAGTATATTTGAAAAATGAGTATTTTCAGCTGCATGAGCTTTAAATAAAATAAAGAATAAGGGTGAAAAGCAACACATTTCTACTTACTAATTATATTTGCTAGCTCAAGGTCCAAAATACTTAATAAACATATATTGAAGAATTGCAGTAATTTAGACTGCAGAGGAACAAGAATGAGGTCATATCCTACACAACATATTGTATGTTCTTTTGAGGAGGTGAGGAGAAGGTATTCTTGAGCTGTGGTCTATTCTTCACTATTTTTTTGATGTTTGTGTTCCTCTTTTGCTTAGTTCTATTACTGCAGTTGTATTCTGAACTTGGTAGTGTTATCTTTTTAAAATTGCAGCTGTTGTATATGGTAGTATAGAAAAAACAATGAAAGTTACTAATGCTCTTTGAACTTGTGAATTACACTGAACAAGCAGTGATGTTCTGAAGATACATTTAGCATTTTGGGGGTGGTTGTTTTAGTGGCATTTCCCTTTATCATGGTAATACGTTTACCTTATTATAGAAAGTCACATTAGATGTGGGCATTTCCTAGTGGTTTGAACTTGCGGTAGTTTGACATCCTGCCAGGATACACAATCCTGAGGAATATTGTATATGGGGAGATGTGTCTATGTATCGCTATACTGATAGCCTGTGTCTGGGACAGCTCAATCGTATATACATATTTTGTATATCTTACAGATTGGGTGACTCAGAAATTAGGCAGCAACTTTGGAGGTAGCTGCTTCTTATTACAAGATTTGGGATTATAGGGGGAAGTCTAGCGATAAGGCATGCATATGTATATTGTTCCTTGAAGGTGGTAATGACACACAGAAACTCTAGTAACATCACCATTTTAAACTTGGGTTTCCTTTAGGTAGCCTGTATTCTAAGGCTAGCTGAACAAATGTTAGGAATAGTACACCATTGCAGGGAGGGGGCTATAGTTCTTTGTGAAGGGTTGTATCGTTCCAAATTTGAGAGGCTTAAAAACCTGGATTTAAACAGAAATTAATCTTTAACTTTAACTGAAATACAGATGTGCTCTTGCTTTACCAAAACATCTTGCAGATACTTGGGATTTTAGCTTATATATGGGTTTTTTTGGTTGTTGTTGAATTATTCATTGCAATGAATATCCTCCCCCCCTCCCCCCCCTTTTCTTTGACTCATAAGGGAAACATGAAGGCAAGCTGTCTTGACTTGATTACTAATTTAAATACTGCTGTTAATAATCCTTACTGTAGCAGATGTGTGCAGCATGTAACTGTTTGCCAAAAATAAATCTATTTTGGAAGTTATTCTAAGAGTTTGTAGCTCAGTTGCCTTTTTTTAGGGGTCTTGCACTTTATCATTGGGTTATAATTATAATTTTGTATTCATTTTTATGGAAGCAGGTGTTAACTTCTAATTTTTTTGCTATCTCAAATCACAGGAAGAAGGCATGGTTGAGGTAAATTATTTTCCTCCTGAAGGCTTGATTGACTTAATGTACTTTCCATACTATGGGAAAAGCTTGCATGTAAGTATACCTTAATGATGGTCTTAATTTTGTAAATGTTTTGTTTCTGTTTACATTTACAATTACTAATATAAGATTGATTCTGAAGTTTGAACTTTGTAATGAGGTACTCATAAGACATATTATGTATGTAGGAATTTCAAAGTGCTTGATGAGATTAGAGATACGCTTTAGCAGACATAAGCAAATAAACTGGGCATTGTCCTAATGAAGAAGAGGTTGTATGCTAGCAGTATTAAGGGCATCTGCTGCTTTTTGGTCACTGATACCTTTTGGAATCTTTTTAAATGCAGGGAAAGGCAGGAAAAGTAAACTGGTTCTTTGGATTACAGTACAGTTTCTAACAGTTAATCCTTGGGGTTTATGTATAGTATATTAAGTTTACAATTCATTATGGTACTGTTGGTTATATTTCTTTGTGGCTCTGCAGTCATGTTTTCTGTTTACTCTGTTTTATGAAGAAGCACTTCAAGGTAGCAGATAGATTTATTTTTTTAACTATTAATATTTTATGATTTTTTAAATTTAAATTTTCTTATCTTCGTTTTTCTTTGCTTGTGCCATGTATCCTCATTGTATTCTGACATAAATTTTATTTATCGAATTGAAGAATACTTAGGTTTTAAAAAACCCCAAACCTCACTACTTTATGGACACAGAATACATAGAGTTAAAACTCCAATTTCTTTTCAAACTTGAATTTAGTTATTTTTTCTTTTCTTGCATCGACTTGTGATAACTACATACAGAAAATCTATACCTTCTGTCAAGTATAAAATTATATTGCCTCTTATTGACCAACTTATTAGTCTAATAAACATCTTCACTGTTCCCCATTGGAGATAAAAGGACTTTTTAAACATAAATCTATTAGATCCATAGTATACCAGAGTGGAGGTTTGTAATTTCCCCAGAGTGATTTTTGTACTAAATTATTCCTTTATCAGTTATTTTTCCAGTGTATGCTGTACTTACTTGCAGCAGTTCACATAACCTTTGTTTATCCTCACATGGCTTTTAGTAATGAGGAAGGAGTTTGTTTTTCTTCAACATTTACCTTCATGTTACTTATGGGTAGTTCCGTGTTTTCAATTTTGTTGCCAGACTTTTTGAATTGGTAAACCATCCATTTTCTTAGACATACAAGATTAGGGAAAGACTGTCAACCTGTGCTTCCAACAGGCAGAGTCAGTGCATACTCTATCCACTTCTTGTAATGTAAGAATAGGGAAAGAGAGCACTGCTTCCCTAACAAACACAGTAGACCTTGAGATGTCAGGAGGTAGTTGGTACCAAAGATGGGATGAAGAACTTTCCTGACAAAATACCTGTCTGGCTGCTATACTGGTGGAAAAGGAAAGATTATGATAGGAGAGTAATGAAGTCAGGCAAAACTCAATGCTATTCCTTGCTTGACTTACGGGATTAAGAAAAAGCTTTACTTTTTTTTAATAAATGTAATTTTTGTTTGGGTTTTTGGGGGGGGAGGGAGGTTGTTTTGTTTGTTTTGTTTCAATGTCCTTTCATGTTGACATTGTATGTGGGATAGGGGCTATGGTTTGAGGGATTCTTGTTTATGTGAGGCTCAATTCTCATAACATTAGTAAATCATGAAAAGGAAGAGGCAGTAAGAGGAGTTGTGAGAGATTGAGGTATTTGACTAGATCTCAGGAGACTGGATTGATTTCTTGGCTATAAAACAGCATTTTAATATTATATCAGTGTGGAATTGTTGAATTACTTTATTCTGTAAGGGAGGTAAGAGCATTCAACTAATCTTGCTGCTCTTGTGCTAAGGTAGGAGCCATAAAAGTGCTAATATCTACAGTTCCATGGTCCAGAATGGCTACTTGCCTTTTGCTGCTCAGCACAATGAGCCCAACTCCCTGACCTTGGGGAACATTGCCTTTTTTAGATGATGTGTAGTGCTTAATGAGGATGCTGATTCTTTTCCTTCCTCCTGCCAAATTTTATATTGAGTAAAAGTCCATTCTGTTATCATGTGTCTTCAAAGCATCATAGAAGTTTGTGTACCTATTTTGAAAAAATTTGCCAATGAGAAGACTTCTCTGAGGAAAGATGGGAATTTTATTTCTGTTTTTTAGAAAACTCAGTACCTCAAGTGTGGTATCACTCTTATAACTGGAGAATTTTGAGGGTGCTTTGCCTAGCTGCATTTCCCCCTCCCAGTTTGAAGTCTGTAGGAGCACAGGAAAATTTCTGATGTACTAAAATCACCATCCAAGGAAAGCGGTTATTTCCATCTACTTCTTACTAGTACTTCACATTAAAGATTTTAGCACATCAGCTTCCATGCCATCATTCTTTGTAAATGAGACTTTGAGTATTCTGTAGTGCTTTCTTTGGTAGAGAAGCAGGGGAGATTAGCCTAAAAATAACAGAAATGTATTAAGGAGTTTAACTTAATAAGGAAAAAGAAAATCTAATGCAAAATTTATTCAATTAAAATTTAAGGCTTATATTTGTATAATACTGCAGTGTCATATACAGTCCACTGGCTTACATGAATTTTTGCCAAGGAAATAAATAATTTTGCTTAATCAGCAGTCAGCAGTATTGCCCTAAAAATACATTTATATTTTTATGGAAAAACTTTATGAATAGTGGATGATATACTGCTTTAACAGTGTATAATAAATAAGCCCTTATTTAATTCATAGGCACTTTACAAGAGAATTCAAGTTGTCCTAATTGAATTGGACTTGAGAAATAATATTGGGCTGAAAAAAAAATTAATTTTGCATTCATTCTCAAATTTTAATTTTTATTATAGGGAATGGAGTCAAGAATTGTAATTGTTCCACCAAATATGATTGACCAGGATACTGTCAGAATGTTCAAGGAAAGGTTTCTGTGTAAAGCTATCAATCAGATAACGCATTTTAGAATGGATTGTTGCTGAACAAGTAAATGGTATAGAGTGGAAGGGAAGCTAGTTTACTAGTATTTGTTGAATTGTGCTTTTGGCAAAAAAACACTTAAAACTGTGCTAGAAAAGTTATGTTCTATAGCAGATTAAAAAAACCCCCAAAACTCAAAACCAGCAGAAGAGACAATGGACTGGATAGGAAGGAAGACTGTAATTTCAGAGACTGTTTCAAGTAGAGGTGTCTAGAAAAACTGGACCCAATATAATAGAAAGGGGTAAAGTCATATGCCTCTTGAAGATACTGTCTGTGACTTAAATTATGTTGAATGTATTAGTTAAGAAATAGTATGAAGAATGGGTACCTGACTATCTAACTTGGAAAAAAAAGTCTTACCTGAGTCAAATTGGGCTTTGAAAAGTTGGGTTCTTAATTAGCTTTTTTTCTTAACTGTTCTGATGGATTAAATGTTAATTTAAATGCTAATTTACTCTGGTATCTCAAATATTTTCCCCATCTTTCTGTTTACTAGGCTCACTATTTACAGCCTTTAGTGGCTGTTCAACTAGCAATTAACTCCAACAGTACCAAAGAAGAAATAGCAATTGAGTGTAAGATCCTGGGCTCACCTAATTTAAAAAATGAAGATGAACGTGACAAGTTTCTGGGACGAATTGCCTTCAAAGTTCAAATGACTGAATAGCTGGAGTAAAAAATTCTCCACAAAGTAAACATTGTGTTGTCTGTTTTGTATCAGCTGGACATGCCATTCTAGTATATGAGACCACCTTGGAGAATGTTAAGGTGGTTTACGGCGTTCAGGGTAGCATATTAATATGCTTCCAAATCGTATGTTTAAAATCCCTCAAAATAAATGCCTATCCTGCTTCTGCCTGCCCCATTGGAACAGTGTACAGACTATAGTTATGTCATAGGGACCTGTAAATAGCTGTTTTCAAACATAATAATGGTGACCTTTGTCCTGTTCTAAAACGTGGTTTTATCCCCCAAGTGAGTGTCTCAAGCTTAATGTGCTGTGCTATGTAAATATTGTATTGATTTAACACTGGTTTAACTGTCATATCTCAATGCTGACACAGTTATAGGGATAAATAATAAATGGTACCTGATTGACATAGTGATTTTTTTTGTAAGAGTAAACACCTCCAACGTAAATTGTGTGTATGGGTGTGGGTGGGTAGATGGATGGATGGCTGTGTGGAGATGCCTTAAATTGTAGACTGGGTGGCATGGGAGAATTGAAATGGATTTTAAGAGTTGGTATGGATTTCTGAAAGCAAGTGCTCAACTAGTACTTTCTTGTGCTTGTCACTGTGCAAGTATTGTGTACATGTAATACTTGGTATAGAGTTTGGTATTCTAGCTGAGGAATCTTTCTTCGTGTTGTTAATTGCTTGCAATATGTGGAGCACAAATAAAATCTATACAATATTTTAAAACTTTTTAGTTCAGAAATATCAATATACAGCAATTGTAATTGTTTAGGGTCCTGGTAACAGTTGTACAACAGAGCTGCTTGAAAGAAATGGCCTCACTGTTGTGGGAATAGGGTTTCATTTTCCAATTAAAAAATTTCCTGAAGAACCTCTGTTTAACAAAAAAAATAAAAAAAGGATTGTCTTGATTAAACATTCCTGTTTAATTTATATACTCTGTTTCATTGCATCATTTTAACATGCTTCATGTCTCTGTCTGCTCTTTCATCTTGGATTTTCTGTGTATTTCCTCATCGTCCATTTAGACAATTGGTAGCATCAACTGCTTTGTAGAAATAGCCTATTGACTTGGAGTGGATTACTTGCAGTTTAACTTAAAATCCAGTTGCTAAAATGACTACAAATGGACTGGTTTATTTGTGGCTGGTTGTCACATTGAACCAAGTTGACCCATTATATTGGGTTATAACTTCTGCAGTTGTGCTGACATGGGGTTTATTATTACTCTTCCCCAGGGTTTTTGTTTGGTTTGGTCTTTGGGTTTTTTTGAGCACATGGTCCACATTCTGATGTCTTCTCAATATTAAAGACCATAGCAAAATTAGCATTTATGTAAATACCTGTATGTTCTGCTAGTTAGGCCTAAATTTGTTAACATGCTTTTATGCCTAATTCTTACAGTGGTTTTTAATATTTTATTTAAATGAATTAAATGAATGGTTCCTAAAATTCAAGGTCCGGTCTTAATGCCCTGCTTTGAAGATGTTTGAGGCCAGTCTAAGCCACATTAGTGCAAAACTTTTTTAACACCTGTGCAAGCTTACACTGGTGCACAGTTGGAGGAAGCTGCTCTTAATGGGACTTGAACAGTGTCTTGAACCTCATTAAAAATAGATTTATACTGATCTGATACCATTCAGCATGATTTTTGTTGTCTACAAAAGAAAAATTTTTGTTCCTACAATATGCAATGGGTATTTTTGTAATAATAGCATGCATTAATACTGAATAAGAATGTTCTTTCAAAATATTCCATTACCAGTGTTTTAAATCATGCACTTTTAGAGCTGGGATACCTGGGTTCTTGAAGATATGACTAATTGCTTCTCTGTATATTAATACTGCCTGAAAGTATTTTAGTAGTCGTGAGGGAACTTGAAGTGTAGATGTTGCATCTGAAAATGAAAAGGACTAGCTTCATGTAAAGAAATTTTCACATTTGTGTTCACTTAGGAATGGTAAGATGTTCTGGAGAAACACTCAGTTTTCAAATGAGCTGATTTTTGTAACAATTTCTCTTTCAACTTATCTA
Organism: Haliaeetus leucocephalus; assembly: GCF_000737465.1. NCBI lineage: Eukaryota > Metazoa > Chordata > Aves > Accipitriformes > Accipitridae > Haliaeetus > Haliaeetus leucocephalus. The sequence continues at coordinate 9,347,953 of NW_010972676.1, forward strand.
TATAGACAAAGCATGAAATGGCAACTCTTCAGCACTTTTCAGACAGGTAGAACTCAATAAACTTCTATTCTCCCTAGATTTTGTAGAAGTGTTTTTTTGGTTTGTTGGTTTTTTTGTTTGTTTGTTTGTTTTTTTAATTTAATCACATAAGGATTATCGTTTGGGGGGAGGGAGAGAAAGAAAAAACTTTTGAAAGTGTTCAGCTATCAAAATTATCATGTAAAATGTATGTAGGTAATGAGTCTAGTGTTAAACTATTTAAACTGAGCTATTTCCTCATTTTTATTTCTGTGCCTTAAGACTTTGAGTAAGTAAATGATCTAGCAGTTATTTATCAACAGGTGTATTGACTATTAGGACATGATAAAATTACTATTTTTCTTCATGTGAAATTTACAGTAAAGGTTCCTTGGACTTAATTTTAAATCATGATTAAGGATTGAAATTTACTACCTTGTTACCAGAAAGCTGAAATGTTTAACTTTTATACTGGTAAATACTTGTGCCTTTGAGTCTGGAACAAGGATTTTTAAACATTGTGAAGTTGCCAGTTGTTGCAGGTGCTGTTTCATACCACTGTGAAAACCTACTTATGTCCAGTTCATCTGAGGTGGTACTTCTCTTTGCCATGCCCCACTCCCAGTCCCCCTGCCACTCCACACATGAACATACACATGCAAGATTAAAGGGGAAGCTGAAGAGAATATTGTTAAGAGACAAAATTAGCTGCAAGTTTTATTTACATTGGTCATGTAGTGGATAAGATGATCCTTTGAGGACAGATGACATTGAGCACTGACCTGCCATTACTTCCTGCTGGGGATACTGCTGCTTCTAGGACACTAGTAATGAAAACAAAGATACCCTTTCCTTTTGTACTGAAATGTCTTGTTTAGTAGTTCCGAACCAATAGAGAGAAAACAAAAAAATCTGGATGCAAATGAAGAGTAGAAGGAAGAGTTGTAGACTAAAGGAGTTGTGAATCAGTATAGAGACAAAGAAAATAATTGCGGGGGGGAGGGAGTGGTGGGGGTGGCTTTTGTTTGGGTTTTTTGGGGGTTTTTTTTAATCCCCTGCACCCTGCCTCTCAGTAGGAGATTTGGAAAGGAAAAATTCATTTCTCTGCACCAAGCCCTGCTGACTGATTTCCTACAATGTTTTAAATGAAATGTTCTTGGGAACCAGGCACTGAACCTGCATTTTCCCTATTTCAGGATTTTTTTCTACCTCTCTGTGAACCTTATTAATCATAACTTCTGGATGATACAAGTCAAATAGAGCTTGAAGCTGAACATGAAGTTTTGCATACTTAAACATTCAGAGAGTACACTTTGGTCTTACAAAATGAGATGGGTCTCCTGTGATGGAGGAAAATTTCTTAATTGTGTAATTTAAGGCTTAACTGAAAAATACTAGATTTAGATACTAAGAGTATGTGGGCAGCTCTGAGTATGGATTTCCAAACCTCAAAATCTTAAGTTTATCTTTTTGCAATTATTCAGAGCTTTGACTTCCTGCTAGTGAAACATTCATCTTATTGCTAGTTAGGCAGTTTGTTAAAACATCTTAGCATTCATGCTAAATTTACTGTCAAATTACTGAAGAATTTTAATGAATTTATCTTTATGTTAATGTTTGTAGTCAGGGCTCTACCCACTGAGGGTAGAAGAAACTTCACCTATAACAGGCACAACTCTGGTCTCCCTTTGCTACAAGCTGTTGCAAACTTAAGAAATGGTCTGAGGCCATTGTGCTTTCTACCTGTGCTGTATAATGGGGGAATATAATTATTTAGTTCAGTCCACCCTCTACATCAATACTGAGTTGTTTTTCTGGTTTGGTATTTTTTTCTTTTAGGCGAGAATAAAGAATACATGTGGTGTTTCCTTCCAGTTTACTTTTGAAGAATATCCCTTCTGTATTGGAAGCTTTACTTGTATTGGCTATGCTGGGGGCATAAATAGTTGAAGTCACTTCTAACCTCAGCTGTTTCACATAATGAATCTTTGTCCTGATGCTTGTTTTGTTACAGGTGTTGGGCTACATGTGAAAAAATGTGACTCCTCTTTTACCTTAGAAGTTACCTGACTATGAAGTCGGTGTTGCTGTAGACAAAGATTCCATCACAGAGGCTTGATTTCACAGTAGTCTTAGTTGCCCTTCAGTTAAAATACATACAGTAACTGTCATTGTCTTGTTAGAAGACGCATTTTAATACAAAAGATCAGAGTGAGTTCTTCTGTAGGATTCTTTCTACAATTTTTCTTCCTGTCTAAATGGGAAGGAAGAAAATCAATAAAGCTAAGCTGAAAATTCGGGTTATTGCAGTTTGAAGTCTGTTAATTTGGTGACTGTGGTTCTTAACATAAAATCAGTGCAACATTAGGATTATCAGAAGCTTGCATGTCACTGTGTAGTTTGTTTGGATCAAATAGCTATAATAATTCATGACTAAAAGTAAGAATTTTTTTGTCTCTTTAAATCTCAGGCAAGCACCTAAAGAAGCCAGTAAAGGAAATTTCAGAGTTATGTTCACTAGCATGTACTTAAGTCTTTTTATGTGGTGCAACTTTGAACAGTGAGTATTGCATGTAGCTGTGGAAGCAGTGCCTCATTTTGATTTTGCATTAACTAAAGGGAATTGCTAAGAGTTCAATCTGGATTTGGCAACAATTCCTTAAAAGGGCTGATAGGTATCAATGTATTTGAAACAAAAAATGTGATCCCATATCTTATTTTAGAAAGTATACTTAGTTGTGTATATTATGTGTTAGAGAGGATTATAATCTTTTGAATTTGCTCTACAGTTGTATGGAATTGTACGTGTCCTTCCAGTACCCAAATATTATATGGCTTGTGAGCATATTAATGCTATTTGTATTTTTCTGACTTGAGAGAGCCCCTACAGTGATAACCCCTCCAGGGTTTATTGTCCCTAACAAGGTCTCTCTTAAACCTGCTGTGGCTGTAGATTCTAACTTCAGAAACTGCTACTTCACTCCTAATTACAAATGGGACAGATGCACTTACTTAACACTTTATTAAATATTTTAATGGCTATTACTTAGTACCAAGTTGCCTGAACATTTTAAGTGTTCTTGTGAATGAGAAAAAGCATAATGCATCAGAGCTTAGGTGAGTTTTAGTGTAAGGAACGGTTTTTGGTTAACTCGTGACTTCTTTTTGCTTCTTTTGCCTTTTAAGTTTAGGGACAGGTTAGCATAGAATTAACACAGCATCTGTAATTCTGTAAGTTCCTCTCTAAATTTGTCTGGGTTTAGAAATTGCTTAATTTAAATGCCACTTACAAGTGGTAGTAAACTTCAGCCTGATTGATTTGAATGTTACTTTAAAACAAATCCACAGATAAGGTTACAAATCTTAATCTCCTCTTAAATTGCATGAGTGGCTCTGCCTTCTTTTGAGGTGGCAGGTATAGCAGCAGGTCAGTATTTTGTCCTCTTGTTGCCCTACTAAATCCCTAAGCAGACCACTCAATAATTCATTGAGCTATTCACTTAAGGCCAACTATAGCTGCAGGTATAAAGTTCACAGTTTTCTGAGACTTCTCCCCTGTTCCCCCACTCTCAGCATTTCAGGTGACTAAAGCCCAAGCATAGTGAGCCAATAAAGTACAGAGCAGTTTAGCTGCTAAAGAAAGTGAATCAGAATCTGCTTCTTGACTTTGTGAGAAAGCCAGAAAATAAATTTACCTCTGGAAAAGTAAAGCTGAATTCAGATTAATTCCTCCGTGTGGGAGCATCTTAGTTACTTCACTTGATGTTTTATATATATATGTATGTCTTCTCAGTGGATGGTGCATGGAGAGAGCAGGGACTATCTCCTGAGGCCAGCTATACAGCTTGAGCTGGAGGAGTGGGCACTCATGTTGGCAAGACTTGCAGGTTCATTGTAGTGCAGTCTCATCTGTGCTATGGAAGAGAAAGGAAGTTGTATGGCAGGAGTATGTGAAAGAGGGGAAATGTTCCTATAGGTATTTCCCGCAGTCCAGATTGATAGGTCTGTATGCTTGTGGATTGAGGAGACTTTTCTCCCAAGGGTAAGACAATAGCTGTTAAGAAAAGGAAGATGTAATGTGGACTGATTGGGAACTGGGGCGTTGTCAGGCACACAACAGGGAAGGTTTGTAATGCTTCTGTGGATTGTATAGTAACTTTCTTGTTGGGTATGAGGAAGCTTTTTGAAGCTGTTAAGAGATTGTTGGGAAGGTCTGAAGTGAATTATATGCAAACCAACAGCATTATGGATAGGAGAAAAGTTAAAGAGGTAAAGTATAATCTGATGTTTTGGTGGTGGGTGTTTTTGGGGGTTTTTTTTGAGAGCTATATGATCAAATATTAGCCCCTTTAGTAGCCTTTTCGTGTAATGTACCACATAGTTTAGAATATTATATAGAAAAAAGAGATTAAATTTAGGAAAACTGGGGACAACTTACAAGACAAAAGTAATATAATTTCTCAGTGTAAATTCCAGCTAGAAGAGAACAGATCTAGACTTCTATCACTTAAACAATTTTCAAATGGAAGATGAGAGTGAAACTGATAGGCATAGAAGGGTTTGCACTGAGGTTCAAGGTGATGCATTACCTACAGGTGAAGTCTGAAAGGCCTCTTAATTTTATTACTTATCTTAAAGGATACAAAACCAGAACACAGTGAAGAACACCCTTCATTACGTAAAACCCCCTTTAATGTGACAGAGAAGTAACTGACCCCAAATAAAGAGTATACGAAAATGCTTGTAGTTTTTAAGGGTTTACCTGTAGTAGTAATATCCTCACTTAAAGCTAGGGCATTTCAGAAAAATAGTAAAAGAAAGATCATTAGGGGCACTGTAGTAGTAAGGTACAAATTATACTGGAATGGCAGGGCAAGAGTGGTAACTATTAAACAAGGTAAAATAGCTGTCGGTGAATAATACTGGATGTTGTTTGGGCTTAATTATTTTGTCTGCATGGGAAAAGTGCTATAGGGTTAAATTAGTAATGAGTTATCAAGATTGTACAGTATCAAGTACATGAGATTTTAATGTCAAAATCATATCTAAGTCTCTATAGATTTTTAAGATGAGAGTGCATTATTCCATTAATGCAGAGTATAGAATGACCAAAGAAGATACAGGAGGTGATAAAACCACTAGGTCATGTTCTGAGCACTGACACAGAATACACACGTAGTGCTATACAAGTCAGATGATGGTGTGTATTGTGTTTGATTCAGTCATGCTTAAAACTTTCCTGATGTCTTAATAACAGAACCAGGGGAGGACAAAAAAATCCCACAAAACAAAAAACCAAACCAAACAAACCCAAAACTTTCCAAGATTGTTCTGGAAGAAAAAAAAAGTGCTCTGTAGATCTCGAACTTTAACATAGTTTGCCTTGACAAGTGTCTGCAGGCCCACTCAAATAACTGGTGAGACACCTTAAGTGGGTTGCAAATCTGAAATGTACACACTGTGGAATGTGTCTTGTAACTTTTAAAATCACTATATCAGAGTCCTATTTTCTCATGTGGGAGAAGGAAGATGGATAGTCATCCCAATTTTTTCTTGCTATTTCCCCTCCTGTTCAAAGATTAGTTCTGATTAATAGTGGGAATACTTCTATTTGCTATCTTCCCTTTAGTAGTTGTGTTTAGCTACCCAGCTGTTTACACTTGGTAGTGGAATAGATAATAGAAGAATATCAAGGATCTTCTTAGATAAGACCTTTAGTTCCTCAAAGACCTGTTTATTGCTAGAGTTCAGGAGGATGTCTAGAAGACGGCTTTCTTCTCCAACATAGCCATCTGGTGCAGCAAAAGAAAAGATCTATGTGTTGTTAACCCTGTAGTGTTTTATCATAATACACACAAGCCCTGATTTGAGGTGTTCTTCAGGAAACTGCAGCCTAGAAAGGTTGAGAAAGAGCACACAGGTCAGTCAGTGTATATGTAACAGCTTACTGATTTTTGACCATTTTTGAATCTTTTTGAAGTAATGTGTACAGTCTCTAGCTGAAAATAATAGGTATGATGATTGATCTGGATGCTCCTAATGGTTTGACAAATACCTTGAAAATTAAGGTCTGTTTGTCACCTGTATTTTTAGTGGATCAATGTAGCTGTCTATAGATTTGCTTCCTGCTGCAGTGTAACACAGTCAGGCAGAAAGCTGCTGCAGTGGATCTCATGTTTCCAAGTGCCCCAATGCGTTTAAGTAGGTCAGAAATTGCATAAGATGCCATTACTGGAAACTGCTGTAGGCTGACTTGCATACAAAAACTCAGCAGTGCAACTAGCAAATGCACTTTGACAAACAGAAATGCAGCCATGACTTAAAACATGACAAGAAATCTCTCTGAAATCTCCCTAGGACATGAATGGCTGTTGGAATCGTGAAATGTCTTTGCCTCTTGAGTTCATGTTCCTGCTATCTGCTGAGCCAGAGTTGCCTGCCTGGCTTGTCAGAGGTTTCACATTGTTCTTGTCTGCAGGGAGCTCAGGCACAAGGCTGCTTAACTCATTCTGGATCGCGAAAGATGTATGCTCTATTTTCCTGCTTACCAAGCTCCTCTTAAGAACAAACATACGTAGCACAGTGAAAATCATATAAAGTTAAGTAACAGCTCTTCCACTGACTGAACAGTTGCTGGTGATTAGTAATGACCAATGGGAGTCTGTGGATCTAAGTGCAAAAGTCTTTGCAGTTTCTGCACGCAGGAGCAGCCATTGCTGTTCGGTTTAACACTAATGTGCCCTGTGGAGCACTGAGCAGAGTACAGTGCTTGCATTTTCCCTCTTTTGAAGCACTGTTTCATAGCTTCAGCACAGAGGGGGAATACATGCCTAAGTATCCAATTTATGTAGTATTTACCTTCTTTATAGAGTTACAAAAACGTGTAAATGGAGAAGGAAACAAATAATTCTGGAAATGCGTAGTATCACCTTCAAAAGCTCACCAGTGTGCATTCGTTTTCTGGTGTGTGGGCATCCCATACCCATGAAACCAGACTCACGTGGTTAGCAATGTCTGTTGGCCCACTCTGTTTCTGTGCCCTTGTACGTCTTCACTACACCGGGCAGCATCGAGAACAGCGCATGGGCCACTTACCTTCAGGTTTTGTATCTTTTAAGAGTCTGACCATTGGTAAGGGCAGTCTTCTGTATTTTTTTTTCTTCTTGCTACTGGTATTTTCATATAGTCTTTTTCTAACACAAGTTTAACTACTTCAATAGAAACAAGAAAAAAACCCTCCCGGTTTGAGGGATTATATCCACTAGCAATCAGAGCAGGGTATATTTGGCTGCAGTTATCTTTTAACTGTGAATGGTTTATTAGTCATAAAATATACCACTTGATGAATGCATTTTTCCAAAGGTTTGAAATAGGCATACTCGTCTACAAAATGAATTAATGAGACCTATGTCTGAGTCTGGCAAAAATTCTTTGGACTCTGCAGTTATTTATGAAAAATCTTTGGCAACCAGTACTGCTTTTATTTCCTGGAATTGTTGCGTCTCTGGTGATATACCCATTTGTTATCATGCCAATCAGGCATTTCCTATAGATAAATAGATGACTCGATACCAATCATCTCAGGAACACACACAATCATCCAGTTACATGGGCTGGAAAGGGTCCTCAGTTAATGTACAAACCTGATCAGGTCTCTGCCAGTGCAAAAGCTTCTGCCCCTAATTTGCTGCTTGAGGGCCAACAAATACTGATCTGATAAATGCTCTGATACAGTTGACTCAGTCATTTGGTGATGGACCCTAGACAGAATAGACCTATCACATTCAATCTTAATTTAATAGTCTTAATATATTGCCTGATGTCAGAAAACTGTAGGTAGGAGCTTGGCAGAACATGAATGAAGTTTGTAAGCCTAGAATGTTTCCAACTTGGCTTTAGTCATGCTGAAGAGATGATGAGAAAATATCAAAGGTGAGAAGGTTTTAAAGTAGTAACAATAAAAATCCTGGGCTTACATCAGAATGGCTAGCCTGACTGCAAACGGCCAACAGCTGTATTAATTTACATCTCCAGCTTACTCTACAATTTGGTTAATTTACTATTAATAACACTTAATTACTTTGTGATGGTAATGTGAAAACGTTATCTTAGTGTTAAGATGATAATTGAAAAGAAAAAAAATAGGTGTCCCACAAAGGGTGTTTTGCAAGCACTGGATCTTTTCCCATCTTGAAGTTTTTGTCTGCAGATTCTCCAGAGCTGTTTTTAACTCTCCAGTGTATTTAAAACAGTTAAGGTTTTTCCCCTTCAGAGATTTGCCACCCATTAGATCTAAGTGTTTAGTTGAATCTCGTTTTTTTTCCCCAGTTAATACCATATAGATTTCACACACTTCATATGAATGTATTCTGCCTGTCACGATTATTCTGTATTACTCTGATTGCACGTTCAGAATTTTGAAGTAACGATCTTTCTTCCTCACTGTGAGAGGTCCCTTTCTATGGGAGTGGATCCCTGAATTTCCTAACTCCAGTCAGGGAGTCTGTGCAAGGACTAAGTTGAAGAGGTCCCAGGCACTGCTGTGGAAGGCTTTGAAAGGAGAATAGGCTAAAGCATCTATCAGAAACTGTTGGGGTTTGGCCACGTTTTCTTAATTATTTTTTAATGAAAACAGACTCTCTACTTCTGTCAGCTGAATACTGCTGACCTACAGCATGCTTCAAACTCTGGAATTTCCTACAAAAGTCCTAAAATAATCCTAGGGGAGGCTTGTGATGGGGCGTGTTTTGCGTGTGGACGATGGCGGCCAGGCCATGCTGCCTGACCGCGCAGTGCTTCTGCGCTGCTGGCGAGCCCCTCGGCAGGCAGTAACGGGAGGGGTTCAGTACCAGCCAGACTCCCCCGGCCAAAGACATGCGTGTCGACTCATCTTCCAGACGTGTAACACGTCACTCGGTAACTGGAGTCTTTTATTGCAGGCAGCCGTGAAACTAGTCATTTAAGTTAAGGGGTTCCATTAGCTGAAGAGGTGTTTCCAGTCGAGCTTTGCTAATTCCAAACTCTTCAAAAATCAAGAACGTTTATGAAAAGGTTGATTTAGCTTTTGATTGCCTTCTGGTTCTGAGTCTATTTACATCCTATGCAGCGTCATGTACGTGAGACTTTTTCTTTTACTGCAAAACTCGGTATTGTGCGCAGCAGCGGCAGCAGGTGCGTTGCCCCGGACAGCCTCACCGGGCCAAGACGCCGCGCTGTAGCCTCCTCCACTTCCTCGTTTGTGTTGCCTTCCAACAGAAATTAAATTGGACTTCAAAACAACGTACAACCCCGGGTATTAAAAGAACGGTTGCCCGTCCCCAGGCCGCCCCGCTGGGCCGGGCGGGGGCAGTTGTGCCCCATCTCGCCGCCCCGCACCTCACAGCTCCGGCCCCGGCCCCGGCCCCGGCGCTTGGAAGGCGGCGCTGGCGCGCGCGGCGGCCGTTAACCGTTGGGGGAGGGGGCGAGGGGCTCGCCAGAGCGACCCAGCGGTCCGCCACCGCCTCACCGCGGGGCGGAGGAGGGGGGCGGCGCGGGTACCGGGGGCCGCGGCAGAGGGGGCGGGCAGGCGGCGAGCTGGCTCCCGGGTGGGGGCGAAGGGGAGAAGGGACAGCTGCCCTCGACGGGCCGGCGCCTCAGAAAGGGTAGGAGGGCGGCGGCGGAGCGGCCGCGGAGCTGCACACACACCACCCACCCCCCCGCCGTCAGCGCGGAGTGCCTGTGCCTGGCGGTAACGGGGCTAAACGCCGCCTCCCTCGGCACGCCTGTGCTCGGGGGGCGAGCGAGGGACCCCCCTCACACGGAGGGGCTGGGCACGTCCAAGCCTGTGTGTATCTGGTAGAGCTGAGAAGAGAAGGTGCTCCGTCGGTGGTTCCAGACGGCGCGGTGCGTTTCGACCCTATGCTCTGCAGCTGTGGGGAAGACGTGTGAAATAAGCGTAGCTAGGTGATACCGCAGGTGCGAAAACTTAAAATGCGACTTTGCTTTCTGGGAACTGAGTGCAAAACCAGGTTTGGAGGTGTTAAGACGGTGGCAGGTGGCATTGCGTTGCACCACGTGTCTGGAGTACAGGGCGGCCATCCTGTCTGCCTTAGGCCAACAGCCTGTTAGGCCTTTGTGTTCCGTTACTGTTGTAGTAAGTCTGCCCAGAGTTCTCCGCTTGCAGGGTGCGCTGTGCTGGCCCTCGCTCTGGGAGGAGGGCAGAGGTGCCTGCGAGCCAGCAGTCCCCAGGGTGTGCAAGAGCTCAGTCATCCTCTTGTTGCTCAAGAGCAGACTGAGCTGGTGAGCATGTATTCCTGTATCACTGAAACAGGAACAAAACGGACAGAAGCAAATACAGGCACTTGGCAATACAGGATATATCCTAAAGAGAGGAACATAGGGTTTTTTGGAAAGAAGAATAATACGGCTGTTGTGGTCATAAGTTGCCATTCCGCAACGGTAGATTTAAAGCACAAAAAGTGTCTCTTAACAAAACACGTGAACGTGCAAACACCTCTTTTTCTGATGCTTAACTAAGGTGTGGCCTTAAAACATGCTGGCAACTGTGGAAGCTCCACCTCCCCCCCCTTAAAAAAAAAATCTTACCTTTACCGGAGAGAAGCTTTCTGTGGGGTGCAACATGGGCAATTACAGTGTGTGAGCTATCTGTGCTGAGTTCACACCCTTCCTTACCTTGCAGTAACTTGTTCTTGTCCATGCCCTCAACCTAGTCCAGTTACTGAGAGCTCTGAATGCTGTTTAATTTCTTTCTGGAAAGCTGGAGGCTTAAATTGTGCACAGGTAAATGCTAGAACGTTTTCCCATCGTCCATGTGGTTTACTCATTTGAAATGTTTTTTAACTCCTAAATGCGCCAAGAAATTTATGTCCTTGTGGTGCTTATTTATTAAAAATAACTTATGCTGGCAGGTGTTTAAAAATGTAATCTGCTGGTTTTTACATAATATGGTATTAAACGGGATTTTTGTTATTTAACATCTGAAAAATAATGTTCAGTTAATAGTGATAGATTAAATAAATGTAATATTTGTATATTGTCATTGCTGCGTAACGTGGGCTTTAATGTCAAGATGATGAATACTTGGGTTAGCACAGGTCATTTGAACCAAAAAGGAGAGTATTGGTTTCATGTACTGAAGAACAATGGTGCACAGATAATTTTGCCATTTTGTAACTCTGTTTGTGGCCTTATGCTGGAAGAACACGAACCCTTCTGTTTTTGCCAGTACTTCTTCCTTTTGATGTCATCCCATTGTTGCAGGCTTTTATGTCACTTCCTGCTCAGCTATGCCTGGGACAATGGTTTTCAGTTACGGTTTGTGGGTCTGTGAGTTCTATGAATGACTGGGGAGGGATTCTCGAAGTGTAGCAAAATCAAGCCTGCAATTGGTTGTCTGGGTGGCAGCTGTAAGAACCAATAGGCGGGAATGCAAATCCTTCAACAACTTGTGTTTTTTTTCAGTATGACAGACTTGGTTTAACTATTGTGCTAGATGAGAAGTACTGTTTATCCTGTGAAATATACAGGAACAGTTTCTTGTGTTTTGTTACCCTTGAACAGTGGTTTCAGCAAGGAGACAATCCCAGTGACATTAGGTTTTTGAGCCTTTTCAATAACCTACAATCTAGGAGCAATGGAATAGGAATTCGATATTAAGTAGGACCCCAACAGCAAAGATACATTGTTCTTCAGGGAGATGAAGGACAGGCATACTGCAGTAAAGCTGAACCGTGTTCAGGAGCAACCTACACAAATCACACGCAGTCAGGGACACTACTCGTGACAGTGGACTTCCACAATGAAGTATTGTTCAAATTTATCTCTTATCCTACACTTGGGGTTGAGACAAAGCTTAATGAATAATAAACCTACACAAATTTGGTGGTTTTCTTTTTCTGGTTTCCCTGAATGTTTTGAGATCTTTTTGCTTTCCAACAGAATGTGTCTAATTCAGCAAAATACAATTTTAAAGACTATTTTTTTAACCAAGGAAAAGATTGGTTGTTGTCTCAATGTTTCTGTTGTTAGCACAGAGCACCTTAATGCTGCAGCAGTTACCATTGCTTGATTCCTTTTTTTAGAAAATGTACAGATTTATGTGAAGAAAAATATAAAACAGTTTGTATGATGCTATCTTACTGGACAGTCAAAGAACTTCTAACCAAAAGCATTTGTAATGTCAGAGAGCTATTTGCAGACTTCTCCATTCTTAGAGAACCATGCCAAGTACTTCTTTCTTGGAAGAAAAAAAGGGCTTTTATGCTTTAGCGTTTTCTCAATCTCTGTGTTGGTTGGGTTCTTGAAGGGGGAGATCCCCAGGTGAAAACATGGCACAAAGAAATAAAAAGTAGCTTACTGCAAAAACCTGTCCTTTTAGATTCTTTAGAGGAGAGTATTTATTCCAACCAGCTTCCCCATTAGTTTAATGTTCCAAGGAAGGTACAGATTTTTAGACTTTTTTTTTTTTAAATAAGCAGTATCTTTATTACTGAGATTAAGACTGTATCCTCTCATTTCTTCAATTGTGTTTCTTGCCCATAAAAACCACATGATGAGTTTTTAGCTAATTATTTGGGGCTAACTGGTGTCTGCCAAATCTATTCATGAAAATGCCTTCCCAGCAACGCTAGCTGTCTTGGTTTCAGCTGGGATAGAGTTAATTTTCTTTCTAGCAGCTGGTATAGTGTTCTGGTTTTGGTTCAGTAGGAGAAGGATGTTGATAACACACTGATGTTTTCAGTTGTTGCGAAGTAATGGTTATACTAAGTCAAGGATTTTTCAGCTTCTGATGCCCAGCCAGCAAGAAGGCTGGAGGGGCACAAGAAGTCAGGAGGGGACACAGCCAGGACAGCTGACCCAAAGTGGCCAAAGGGGTATTCCATACCATGGGATGTCACATGCCCAGTATATAAACTGGGGGGAGCTGGCCTGGGAGGGGTCGCTGCTTGGGAACTGACTGGGCATTGGTCAGTGAGTGGTGAGCGGTTGCATTGTGCATCGCATGTTTTGTATATTCCTATCCTCTTATTGTCATTTTATTATTGTTATCATTATTAGTTTCTTCCTTTCTGTACTATTAAACTGTTATTATCTCAACCCACAAGTTTTACTTTTTTTTTTCCCCATTCTCTCCCCCATCCCACTGTGGGGAGGAGTGAGTGAGCGTCTATGTGTGGTGCTTAGTTGCTGGCTGGGGTTAAACCATGACACCAACACATTTTAAATGAAAGGGATCTGTGCTAGAGTTTCTATTTATTACGCAAGAATGAATTTAGAGTTTTTCAAGTCTTTTCCTATTGTCTTTTAACCTATCCTTTCAGCTGGTTTGAGATTAAAAATATTGAGTCATGGGTCTTTGGAGCATGTGGAGAAAAATGAGCATTGTCAAATTACTTGGCAATTTTTTATTTGGTGGAGTTGGAAAACCAACACAGATGATGATGAGGGACCGTATTTAATGCTTCTTAAATTCTTATCATTTGGATTCTTGCTAACAAAATATGGGGAAGGGGTTTGGAAGGATATATGTTCAGAGCCTATAGATGTTTGAAGGGTGTCCACAAGATAGAGGATTTAGCATGAGACACAAGGGTAGCACACAGAGCACTGGAATATGGCATGCTGAGGAGAATGCTGTGAATTCCTTCCTCGCAGACTTGACTGTTAAATAGAAAGACCTAACACTTTTAAGAAAACAGAATGAAAAAGTCTGTGTGAAATGTGCATTCAATTTGACATTGAAATTGATTAGCTGTTTCTGAGGCCTTCTTTTAGGTATAGTTTGGGTGCATGTCTTGATGAGATAGGGACAATAATATTCCTAAACATTTTGTCAAGTTACTTTGTCAAAATGTAACAATTTCAGAAGTCCAGCATCTTTCCCTGGATAATGACATATTAAGTTTTTCTGAATGGTAAACTAACCAATGAGGCTGTAATTGCTAGATTTTTGTATGTATTTTCAAAACACCAAAGGATGCAATATTTCTTGGACATTAAATTGTAAAGTAGGAGGTTTCTTTTTTTTTTTAATTAAGTGCAGGTACTGTCAACATTAACCTTGAACAACTTTTTTCCACAATGTTTTTCTCAAAAACAAGCCCAGTCCTGTTGCCTTGAAATTCTTTTATTCAGTTCTTCTACAGTTAAGCTTTACGTTCCTGTTCACAGACAACTGGATGTTTTTCTCCAAAGCATACATAGTTTTCACTTCAGACTTGTCTGCTCCCCACCCCCATTTTGCAATGTACAATTCCCACTTGCAGCATTTTCAGTAAACATGGGATCAATTGAGTATACAGAAATATCTTTTTCTATAAAATTTCCATTAAAAAAATAACAAGTTTTTATTTACAAAGTGTTTGCTACTACAAAGTAATATTTCCTATTGGTTCAAATATACTATTTGCTAATGCCAGTGTTCCTATTAGGAAAGTAAAACTTTGTATATGCATTTTTTATATCTTTGTCAGTGTTTAAAGCACATATAATACTACCACATTCTTTTTTACACTACTCCTAGCCACATACAATGTGGTAGTAGAAATTAACACTATTTGATCAGGACAAAAAATCAGCATAGCTTAATAGAAGTCTTTCTGCAAAAATAAAACTTTATAATTTAAAGGTATTTGGAAAGAAAGAAATCTATGGATAATTCAAAAATACACAGCAAATTGTTTAAGAGATGGACAACTTGGACTTTCTTGAAGACGCAAGAGTCTAACACAAGAAAAGGGAGAAAAATTTCTACCAAAGTGTTTGCGTGACACTTTAAGCCAATATATATGTTGGGGGAAAGACGACTGGATTAAAAAATTAATTAAAACTTCAAATCCCATATAGTTAGCACCCTCATAAATTGGATTTGTTGGTGTTGCTTTTCTTCTCACCCACCATGTTTACAAACTCTCAGTTCAGCATTGAAAAAGGTCATAAAATACCTTTGTCCATGACTGGCCTTGTTCTTAAAAAAAAAAAAAAAAAAGTCTTATTTCATTTAAAAGTTAATGGAGTTTCAAGTGGTTTCTGCATTTTAAACATAAAAAGGAAGTGTCTCTACCACTCTCTACTTCCATGTAGAATATAGTAGATGTTAAAAAGTGGTACTGTAACTGGGGGACAGATGGACCTGCTTTTACCATATACTGCGTGTTGCAGCGGCTCTGTAACATTGGTTGATGTGTATGTCAGTGTTAACTCATTGCCAAGGGATTGATCTATTGCCAGATCATCTAAGAAGTGCCAACAGACATGTACTGTTGTAAAAACTGTGCCTGTACTTGCTGGCTAGTTACTCCTGATGTGATGTAGGATATGCAAATACAAAGGTTGATGCCTTGGTCCTGGGGCATTATTTGCAGTCAGGACCTAAGGAACGAGGATGAACTTGTATCCTAGTTCTTCAGGTTTGTTCAAAGTAGGATTAATTTTTTCACAGTAGGTACTTGTGAGACACAGTGTCGTAACATTTGCATATACTTCTCTGAAGTATTTTTCATAAGTACAGCCTGGCTTTAGAGACAAGGGAAATGTGCCAGGAACTTGTGTGATGGCTTGTGATTCAGCTGGTGTTTTCCTAGGGAAATTCTGGGAGATCCGCTTAATCCCTGCATGAGTGCAACCAAATCTACTAATTGTTAAAGTTATGTTAGAGATTTAACCAACCCACCAAAAACACTGGAGACTGATTTTGTGGACTTAACCTTTTCTGGTCAATGCTTTAACTTTTGTGGCTGTTCAGAATAATTGTATGTGACCTAAAAATTTCAATGGGAAGGGCTATGGATACGTGGTGGTTTTTTCCCCTCTTGGACTGCCTTGGTCTTACGGGTGTACCACTGCTGCTTCATGGAAGGCACAAGAACCAGATAGTGCTAGGGATTAATTGCTCTGTTTCACTCAGCCTGGGTAATGAGAATAGGCTAAAAACAAGTCACTGTTGAAGACTCGTTTTTGTCTTGGAAAAAGTTTCCTATATACTGCATACATGAGTTTGATTTACATCTATAACTGGATTTAAATTTTACATAGCTGTATCCTGCTATCCCCATGGTGTTAATATATGTAAAACACCTACACCTGGAGAGCATTAAGTATTTAAGAATGGTATTTAGAGATGTCAGAAGATTAAGTGCTTGCCACTTACTCTAGCCAGTACTAAGAAGAAGTGCAACTGTGGGCTACTGGGAGGTTCCTGTATCTGCTTGGAATTATCATGGCCCTCCTACAGATACTGATCTGATCCAGGTTAGCCTGCTTTTCTTATTGGAGAAAGGAAAAACTAAGAAGTTATTCATTTGCTCCATATTGTTCCTAAGCAGGAGGCTTTCTCCTGGGATTTGGATGGTTAGATCTCAGATGTTTCTTCTGCCCAATTTTGAGCAAGGATTTTTGGTGTCCTGCAGGTTAGGTGGATATCCTAAATGTTGGATTCTTGGGTAGTGTCAAAAAGATGTAAGCAAAAAGAAAACATTTTGGTTTTGGCTGATCTTTGGGGTAGGCCAGACAAGGTAGGAGTATTAAAGATGTAGAAATGAATATGCACTCTCTAAACAGCTGTGATAAACAGCCCCTTCAATTGTTACTGTCAGAGTGCTTTTATGAGCATTCCCTCACCTAACTGTCAGTACCAGCTCGGTTAGGTATCCATGGAGGCCAGCTCAGGTAATTAGATTGAACGAGCTAGGAAGTACTTGTACGAGCAGCTCCACAGTGACTTGAAAGGATATTAATACTTAACAGAGGGAATCAACAACTGGGAGCAACATTGGTTGTGGGGATTTTTTGGGCAATATACCTGGGTCTGGGGGAAAACAGTTGCTCACAGCCTCTTAAAAACACACACCAGACTAATTTCTAACAGCTAAATAGGAAAGAGACAATCTGATTTGGGAACGTGGTTAAGTCTAAGGAATGAAAGTTTCAGGAAGTTTCATGGTATCAGCATTTGGTTATGTGAACACCTGCCAGCAGAAAATTAAGTATTTAGAGCTGGGAACATGCTTGCAAGGGTAGGTATGTGATAATCAGAAATGAGGAATTATTTATTGGCGTATTACTTCTAAACATAGGTCAGAATTCAAGAAGTGGCACATTGTAAAAAACAAAATAAACAGAGCAATGGTCCTTAGCCTCTTCCTCGTTCATCAGTAATGCTGCAATAGGCACCATTACTCAGTGCTGAAGGCTGAGACGCCTTCAGCCATAAAATACACCAGGCCTTGGAGTAACTGAACCGCAGCATTTCTTTAAAATTAATTAAGCCTGTAGTAAGCAGAAGGATGTCACCTCAAAGTATGACTAGTACTAGAATTTTTTAAATAAAAAATTTAAAAAGCTCATACAGTCTTTTCCCAGCTTCATTATATCTGGTTATTTAAAATACTTATGTTCCTGAGAGACTCTTGTAATGAAAAGATATAAATTAGGTGGGTCAGTGAGAAGGTAACTTGTTTTGGTTTGTTTACTATGTACTATACCCTGTGGTTACTGGCTTTGTTTTTATATTAATCCAAAACCCAAACATCTTTAACTCACTAAAAGGAAAGTCTTCGATAAACTGCCTGCATTATTTTCAGCTGAAAAGAGCCAGTTAATTATAAAAATTAGTATTGCCCAGTGTTCAAATGTGATTAAGTTTCAGTTGTGCTCTTGAATTAAAATGGTGGATATGGTCAGAAGAAAGAGCACTTGACATTTAAAACCTTAACTGTGGAATTCTAAATTCAAGGATCATTTTATGTATGAATTGGAGGGTTTTGTTTATCTTAACCAAATTCTAATTTTTTTTTTTAATTAGGCCTTTTTACATAATGTTACTTCAGGCTGACTTAGTTGATCAGCACAAGTCCTTCTGTGGGTATTCAGTGTACTCAGCAATTTCCAGCAGCTCAAAAGGATTAGGAGTATTTGCAAGCTATAGTTGAAAAAAAACTAAGCAAAACCCTTAACCAAAATGGAAGTATCTGCAGTGTGGCTTGTACTAGGTTTAATGAAGTTAGTTAAAAATCATACCTTCAGTTAAATTGGTATCATTTGCTTTAGTCTTTACTTAAATATACGTACTTTATTAGATTAGATGGATTGTTGCCGTTAATTCCAGTGTTGAAATGAGAAGACCAGCACACCTTAATTTTAAAAACCAAAATCCACATACATTAGGTCAGATTTCCACATAATAGAAAAATGCTGTCTCCCACTCCTATTTTTTCATCTAGTTTGTGGTGCTGACTTTCTAAGTCAAATTCAGATTTTTCAAGCACCATAAAATAAATCCAGAAATAAAGCTGTTTACTGCAATATATATGAAAGCATTTACACATAACACTATATTGCTTGCAGCCAAGTGCCTTCTGAATGTGTAACGAAGAAATAGTGTTCCAAGACAGAAACATGTCACGCATGAAGATTTAAATGTTAACTTTGTCTCATAAGAGATACCATCGAGTACCAGTTGCTACTTGTTTCATGGGAATGAATGTCATGGGTATTGCGCAAGACAAGAGAGGATGATGGTAACTGAACAGAAAATGGGAAAACCAGTCTTGCTAATTACAATTTTATTCTGGAAAGTATCTGCTGCTGGCCTTCAGAGGGAAGGCCTGCACGTTGAAGCAACTGAGCACAACTACTTCCATCAGCTTCGTGGGAGCTGTGTGGTTGCTTAATACCCTCAATCTTCTTGTCACTCGTAATTGCTCAAAGCTCCACTCAGATGCAACAGCTGCATTTTGTGAGATCCTGCATTTACTTGTTTTGTTTTGGGTTTTTTTGTGTTGTTTTTTTTTTTTTTTAATATGTCAGCTAAGATCAACAAGAATGATTGAAAGGTTTGCCTGAGATCATACATGACTGACTATGGCTGGATAAGGCCCAAAATTTTCCTAAGTTCCCAGACTTTAGTGTAACCACAAGACTGCAGTGCTTTAGTTGAACTTCATCCTCAGCTGGAACTTGGCACAAAGAATCCCAAGGAAGGAATTTCCTTTTGAAGTCTCTTCTAAATGTTATAACTTGTTTTGTCCTTTGTATTCAACTAGTTCAGGAAAAATAACTTCTAAAGTCTTGGTTCAACTGTCTAAATAAATGTTATGTGCTCCTAGATTTTTTTTTTTTTTTTAAGTTGATAGCTTGAAGATTGCCAGAAAGCAAGTAGTTACGCAGTCTGCTGCTTTGAAGGACATGGACGTCAATGGAAGGAGGATATAATTGAAGATCTTCCTCCTGTAAAGCAGAAAAAGCACACTGACTGCTAATAAAATACATTCCATTTCTGGGCAGGAAGCCTTTTTTTGCCAGGTTCTTACAGTTCAAAGTGCTCCTCTTTAGCAATTGTTTAGTGTTTTGCTGGTTTTTCTTTTTTACAGAGATCTTGAGTGGGAAGTGTGAAGAAAGTGTGAAGTTAAATGTGCCCCTAATTTATTGGGGCGGGTGGAATAATAACTTAAATGTTCCCCTCTTAAAGAGTTCTTTAGGATCCCGCATACATCAGATATCTTTGATCTCCCCTCTCCAATGAAAGCTGACTGACATGACAGGTTTTGAAAAAATGGGTTTTTAAGAATAAAGGCAATTACCTGTTCAAATTAAATGTCATTCATGAAGCTGACAATTCCATAGTAATATGTGTGGAATATCTTGTAACCTTCTCCTCATCTTATTTCAAAAGTGAGCCGCTTCAGTCAAGTGCATTGACTCTCTCGGCAAGAATTATTATTTTGCATTTGTAAAGCTTTTCTTCATATAGAGGTAGCGTTGCAGATTTGGTTGAAGTGAGGTGGTGTAAATCCCTCAGTCTGCTGTTGCCTGTGAGCCATGAGCACAGGACAGCCTTAACAGTCTTGCTCAGAGGGTGAATAACATGGTAGGCATATAAGAATTCTTTTAATTTGTGCATTTGCAACTCACTTGTGTAAGCCAGATAGCTCTACGTGCTCAGTCAAGAGGTATACCTAAATAATGGTGCCGCCCTAACTGTACTGCAAATGCAGAAGTTCCAACTATCTGTGAAAAGTTTCTAAATTTTTAATGCAAACATGCCAGTGTGCTTGTATGTTACTTGCAGTTTTACCTGTCCTGTACATAGCTAGTTGTGTGCCAACTCTTGTACAACAGCCGGCAGCTTTTTAGCTGGAGCCTCAGTTTATCTCACTAGCTCAGGCTTGGTGCTTTTGGATCTTGTTGGATTGAGTGCGGGTTTGTCTGTAAAAGATGATGTGGACATACTGCACACTGTACTAGAGCAGTCAAGGGATACAGTTTGCTGCCATTGCTCAAGCAAGTGACAGTATGACAAGCTGCCTGATCTCGTAACTAAGCAACAGAGCCAACGTCTTTGAGCTGACAGCTAATACACGGGTACTTAGAAATAGGTCAACTATTTACATACAGTATAAAAACTAAAAAGAAGTAACACTATTTTAAACTGGATTTACCTAATTAAAAAGTTAACTTCGAGACTAGCTAAAATACTGAATGTTAGGACACCATCGGAAGGGTATATCTACAGTGTATTTTGCTCTGTTATTCAAAGTTTTTTTTTTTAAAAAGGTCTTTATGATTGGATGTGATGTTAACTATAGAACGTGGATTAATGGTTCAGATGGGATTCATGTTGTGTAATTTTAGCCCCAAATTATTTTAAAAAGTGGTTTGATACTACTATTTTTCTAAGGCGTATCAAGGCGAGTACAACAGAAGTTCATTTTAAGAAAGTCTATCGTAATCCAAGATGACTGGAATGCAAAACATGAAATGATGTATTGTTGAAATTTTATTTTTTTTTTTCCTAAGAACCTCAACCTGTGACTTTAGAAGTTACGTGACCTGCCCACCTTGAATTTGAATATACTGCCTTGAAAACATGCTGGCTGAGCTCCTTAACATAAAGGCCTTTTTTAAAAAAAAAATAAAACAACACATGCTATAAAATCAAAGGGGTTATAAAGTTAGAACAGTAAAGGAGAAGCAATACTGGATACACTATAATCTAGAAATACAATTTTTAAACTTTTTTTCCTTGAAAAAAGCTGGTGCAGAGAATACTGCTGTTTTTATCCTGACGGTTTAATAATGGCTAAGAATAATCACTTATTTGTAATAAATTAGGTCTGCAGTATAAATGAATGTACGAACCTTTCAAAACAGACATACTATTGTTAACTTTTAGAGTATCTAAAATGGATTTAAACTATTTCAAGATTCATTTAATCACTTGCAATTTATATTACTTTAAGAATCTTCTATACAGCAAGTTGAACAGAAAAAAGCAAACATTCTAACAGCCCCTTTGCCCTAGAACAATTTTCATATAAGATAGTTTTAAATAGCTATTTTAGCGCATTTGCGCATGCTCTCTCTTCCCCCTTTTTCTAAAGGTAGCACAGCCAAAAGACAATGCACGAATTGGTGTTTGTTGACTGACTCTGTTTTCTTCTCCATCTGGTAAAGATATGGGGAAGACAGAGACTTGAGACACAATGTCCCAAAACGGAAAACATGAACTCAATGTTTACTTCGCCAAATCTCCAGGGACTTTGTTCTTTTCCTTGGTTATAGTTGATAAAAAACAAATTTCTCTGTGTCTGTGTGTCACTCCGTGTTCAGTTACAAAAAGTTTTCAATTTCAGCTGTGGATGAATTTGTTTGAAGCTTCCATTTTGCTTCACTGAACACAGTGCAAACCAAGGCAAGAAACTTTTAAGTAAAATCCAAGCAGGAGCTCCCATTAAGAATATTTATGAGCAGCATTTTGTATATTCTGTGTTCTACTGTCCTTATTCTGGGGAGGAAGAATCCTCATCTTCATCCTCTTCATCTTCATCATTGAATGAGCATGGAGTTTCTCCCCGTGATTCAGAGTGGCGTGATGTTGCACTGCTGGACTGTTGACTGCTAGGGGCAAGAAACTGCCCAGTTGCTAAGGCCACTTCAGCATCCAAACACAACCCTGGATTCTCACTATCAAAACAACAGAAATGTCGAAGTTTAGAGCATTTCTCGTGAAGTTCTAAGCTTTCTTTTTGGCCTCTGCTTTTCCTTACTTAAAGAAATGCTACTAACAAGGAAAAATCTAAAAGCTTTACATTTAACACACCTAATAGTTATGAAAACTGCTAAAATACTGCACAGTCACATAAAAAAGATTACCGGATGGCTTTTTTTTCCATAACCAACTAGCAGAATTGCTCAAGCCAAAGAAAGCTTAGAAAAGACTAAATCTATCACAATTTTGTCAATACACAGAAATGCTTCCAATATGGAATTAAGCTATTAAATGCTATGAAGAACCTGTCCCAGAATAATCCCTCTTTCCATTTTCTAAGTTACAGGTAACCTCCAAGCAAAGTATGGTTGTTGAGGTATTTTTTGGATTGGGTTTTTTGTTGTTGTTGTTTTTTAATTTAAAATTATAATTAGACTGTGTGGACTAAACCTCTTTCAAGAGAGTTTAAGCAGTAGTGCATTTAGACACCAAACATTCTCTTGTATTCTTCAGAAGTATTATCAGGCTTTTTTTCCACGTGTAATTACATATTTCTAGTCCATGCCCAGACAGGAATTTAAGGTTAATCAGGAAAACTCTATCCTTATTATTAGGGCTTGGAAGTGTTTGTATTCTTTTGAAACATGGATACAAAATAACTAGTATGCTCAAAATTCAAAGCATGTTGAATTGACCTTTCAAATACAATTACCAAGACGACAGAATAGGAGCCTTTCCACAATCAAAAATCAACCATAATAGAAAAGATCTTATTTCCTGCCTGTAAATGGTATGAAATAGTGAGGTTACTGATAGTACTACAAGCATGTATTGCTATCCTTGAATAAAAAATTATTTTATTTACCTTGATTTAGCATCAGAAGTACCTCCTGCTACCTCTAAATGTGAAACTGCTTGTGCTGAACTTGAAAGTAACCCTTGGTTTATCCATGAAAATCCTGCAGACATATCTAGAAGAAAGGATAATTGTATTTATGATAGTTACTTAAATTTTTTCTTCCTTTTACAATCTTAAACTTTGCATTCTCTTTGCAGTTGGGATTCCTTAGTTTAGAAGTGAAGGTACCAGTAGCTTGAGTTGATTTTATACTGTAAATGTGTCCTGTTTACTCAAGATTAAATTTTATATATTTTTATTTATGTATATACACCCCCCCCCCCCAGTGTTTGTGGATGCACACAAGCCTTGCACTCCCTCACTCAGAACTGTGGTTATTTCTATGAAGCTTTTCCCTCTGAAGAGAATTCACACTGCAGATGACCCTGCCTAGTAGGCCTATGCAATCAATCACAGGTACCTGAAATAGAGTTTTGGAGTCCTTCGTGGAAATCTCCTGCTACAGACTGATCCTATCAAATGCCCCAACAGCTCTAAGTGCCTTTGCTGTTGTGCTTGGTGAAGGTACGAATGGAACTGTACTTGTCAGGACTGGAGATACTGCAGTGAAGCCACCAAGGCAGTATGCATTTCAGTTGTGTGTGTTCTGATAGCCAAAGGCAGTTTCGTTTTGGTGGTCTCACAGCTGGCTGTAACACAGCCCCCTAACCCATTCTGACAATGAATAGAGGCAGCAATCAGCTGCGGACATGAGCAGACCACAGCAAAAGGTCTTGTGCCAAGAGTATGAGAAAGCGCCTGTCGTACACTGCATGTGTGATGTGTATGTCTCCCTAGGGACAGGAAATTTGAGGATTAAAATGGTCTTGCAATAATGCTGAATTCCTTAAGGTAATTTCTTAAAAGCCCTCTGAGGGACCCTCATAGTACTTGTTTTCAGATCCCCTAACAAGTAATGCCTGTCAGTTGTTTCCAGTTATGCACATTTCTGCCAAGAGAATCAACAAAACAAGTCCATTGACCCAATTACACTTAAGGGATAATTTTGGGGGGGGGGGTGTAGGGTGTGTTTTTAATTTGTTTCTTAGATAAGGTGTTTCTATTGACCTACCCACATTCCATCTCAACACAAAGTTAAAATAAAGTTATCATCAGGACTGTCTAGTTCTTTTTCGTGGTGCTTGTGTGTGGTTCGAGCTGGAGGCATTAAACCAGGAGTTGGCAGACCTTACTATTATTTTCTATGCCTAATGAAACCTCTGTTCTGTACAGCATGATAGCAGTAAAATGGGATTGCACTATTCATATTTTATCTAGAAGCAGATAAGAGGAATAACTAAATGTGTTTGTTACATACACTTTCTCATTTGTCCTTCTGTGTTCTTGTTAAGCTTTGGCTCCTTGAGATTTGACAGTGTACTGCCTAGCACGGGGACTGTTTTAAGCAGGTTGTCACAGCCACATAAATTGGTTCATCATCCATTGGGAGCCACAGACTGCCTTGTTTTGTGCTGTGGAGACTTGTTAGCAGCAAGGTATTTAAATGACATGTTACAAAGCAGGGCTAGCAAGGTTGATGTTCCTGCCAGCAGAGTCTTTGGAACATGACAGAAGACAACAAGTTGCAGCTTTAGGGCAATCTGTGAGGATGGAATAGATCTGAAGAGTGGAATATGGACATAGCTCGATGGCTTTAATTAAGATTACCCTAAATGCAGGTTCGTTTTTACAGAGAACATGTTCTGACAGTCTCCCCCTGTCTTTGCAGGAGGAGACTGAACCATTTGGAATGACTGCATTGTATTTAGATTAATGAAGTGGATTAGAGATGGATCACAGTGTTGTTTTCTGGTCTTTTGAAGGGGTGTACCTGTGTGTACATGCTTAATATTCCAGAGGAATAACAAGTCACTACTAGTAATCTTCATTTTATTAACATTTTGGGATAATAGCTAGTTAGCTTTTCTTTTTGAAGAGCAAGGTGAAGGTAAATACGGATTCTACACAGAGGGCTGAAAGAAGGTTCATAGATGCACATCCCTGCCTTGTACTTTCATTGCCTTGTATTTCTAAATTCTATTTTCCAGTGGGCTCTGAGAAGCCAGGGAAAAGAGGAAGTGTGTGAAAGAAGGGGCATTTAAGAAGCCATTTCCTGTCTGGAAAAGACTGTCAAAAAATCTAAGTCTGCCTACAATGAGAAGACTTACTATTTCTAGCAGAGTTGATAAATTACTAACAGCTACATTTAGGAACCAGGGAAAGCAGCTTGGAAAAAACTTCCCAATGTGGTACAGTTCAATATAAGAGTGTCATCCTGATTATGAACTAGGCATATCTTGCAGGAGATATACTTGGTAGAAATTTGTACTTTACATGAGAAGTCTCTAAAGGAATACCCTCGATAGCCTTTAGCAGTTAATGCAAAAGTAAAAGTGTTGCATAGGATTATTGTTGACAGTTGAACAAGCTCATTCATTCAGTAGCTACTCTTATCTCTTCAGTTCCAACTCCAGCCCATTTTGCAGCCAAGGCTTATTACACAGGTAGATTGCAGAGCACTTCTTCATGCAGGGAAGAATAAAAGTGTTGTAATCTAGAGATCCTAAACTGCACCACCTTCCCTGCCCACTGCTTTAGTGGGATGTTGTTACCACAACCATTAGTGTCTCAGAATTTTTGTTTCCTGCTTTTTTTATTTGTAGTCTCATTTTTAGCAGCGAGGACTCAACTGACAAAGGCAGGACTTGGTTTTGTGTTAACTGCCTGTAGTATATGCATGGCTTAAAAGGCACAGGATGTTACTCTGGATATGGTTCTACAAGAGCTGATGCTCGTCTCCATCAGTGGCATGTTTCTGTTCACCTAGCAATCTCACTCCCTCCTTTACACTTGAACTGTTCTGGTTTGAGCCTGTAGCTAGATATTTCTACATGCTAAATTGTCAGAAACTCCTCCGCCAGATAAAAAGCCTCTGGTTTAGTACCCTGAACAAGCTCATGAAGAGGGCAGAGGAAAATTAACTGTGTCAAAATGAAGAAATGGGCAGCAGTGTGTATTTAGGATTGTGACCCTGGGATGCCATCTTAAGCTGGTGCAAGTGTCATGTTTGTTAGAAAAAAACATTGCCCCTTCCATAGGTATGAAGCTGGCAAATACTGTGGTTGTAGTGCAGTCTGTTGTATGTCCATCACTTTTTCTAGATTTCTGACTTAGCTAAAGCAATACTTTAATGTTAACTTTTACTGTAAGTTATGGTTAAGCTGCTGTATCTTCTACTCTTACTCCCTCTTTGGAAACAAGAAAAAGTAAGGTCAAATCATGTCAGTTTTAGAAGTCTGCATCAATTACGACAATCAAGCAACAGAAAAATGTGTTACAAACATCATTTAAGATATACATAATACTTTATGGTGTTAATATGCCCTAGGTTCTGCTGATTTCAGTGCTAGTCACGACACCTGAGGATCGTACCAATGTAGTATTTGAAATACGTATTAAAAATACTCAACACTTTTTGCTAAAACATCATAAACCCTATAGAAAACCTACAAGACACTACTTTTATCAAATTAGGGCACTCAAAGAATGGCTAAAACACATGATCCTCCTGCAAAAAAAAAAATACACTAATAAGGTTTTGATGCATACATCAGTTCAGCAGTTCCAAGCAAATTATTTGGCATGTTTAATGCAACTATAAGTTACTTTTTCTTCTTTTTTTTTTTTTAAAGCTGGGATGGTCCAAGTTTTCTTTGTTAATTTTGAATTTCTTTCATTGAACTGGTTAAGACTTGGATTCTTCCAACTGTTTCTCCAGCCCTATTAGCAAGCATTACAATACAAACTATTGTTAGTGCATGTAAGTTAGAAATTATCTGAAAAAAAGATGACCAGGCTAAGGTCAAACTAACATCGTATGGGAAATGACTTACCTACTTAGACATATTAGAACAGGACTGGTTTCTACAGCAGTTGAGTTCATGGAGTCAACTAGTGTGGGAGAGCTTTTTAATCTTGGTTGTAATAAACTTACTTGGTGAATAAATGAGACCTTGATTTGCTTTTCTTGTATAGTAGTGACTGAAGCCAATGTACTTAAAGGTGTGATCGTGAGAGCTATGGAAGTAATGATGAATTCTAAAAACCAGTGATAAGCCTTCCACTTCACTACACTGGCAGTGTAATAAACAATATCTAAAGACTGCCAAGGTTAAAGGAAGTTGTACTTAACCAAAAATATGTAATCGGGCAAATGATGGCTTTTCAAGTATTGTGCAAAACATGTAAATCTGTTCCCCTTATTTGTCAGTTACTGCCATTAGAAAGCTCTACTATGCAATTCATACTCTTAACTGTAGATTTGTGTTGTGTAATTAAGTAGCAAGAACAGACAGAAGAAACCTTTAAACTAAATGTACATACCATAGTAACAACACTTCTGGACTAATTTTTTCCAGAGGCTGAAACAGCTGAATGTAACCCATGTCTGAAGAGTACATTACCTGCTTCAATGCATTCTGAGTAAAAAATAAAATCAATACATTTCTTATGATTAAAAATCTGGATAGGTTTCTGGCTCCTGGTCTGCTACTAGGGAAATAACCCTAATCACAACATTCTTTAAGAATATGCAATCTTAGAATCTGTTTTTTTCTGTTTGGTTTCTTTGAAACAGAGTACTATTTGTTTCTCACTTGCACAGGAACATCACAGTTGTTTTGCCTTTAATGCTTTCAATAAAAAACCCCACCAGCAGTACATTGGTGTGACTGATCTTTTTTCAAAAGAAACTAAAATGGACTACTAATCACTAGTTAAGACATGTAGTTTCATTGCTTAATCTTTAAAAGCTGGTTTTACTCAGTAAATAGTGTAATGACACAGGGTTTTTTGTAAATGTAAAGAAACCCTATTCTCTGAAAATAAATTAGTGCAGGTTTAAAATGAAATAGAAATTTTAGTTTGCTCTTCAATACATGGGAGCAATTAAGTAACTTGAAGACTGCAACACTATTAAAAGATGTGGGTTCTGCTCCTTTCCTGTCTTTTACATTGGTGGTAAATCATGTGGTAAATAATAGTTGAATGAACCTGCAAGGAACAAACCCAGATGACTTTCAACATCTCTTTTTGGCACCAGTGCAGCCTTATGAAGACTTGGTGTGTAATTTCAAAATTGACCAAAATTAAAATATGAAATCTTAGTTTGAAATGTTAAAGCCATTTAAAATGTACTAATTTTAGTGAATGTAACTGAATTCTAATTTATATCCAGCAGAGTTTTACCATGACAAATTTTAAGAAACTGTTTCATTCTTAATTCTCTCACATAGCAAAATCAAGAATACAAAAACACATGTTCAGCTTCCTGGCTACTTAACTCTATTTTTCTCATCAAAACAAAATAGCATTTTTAATATAAAGTGTGCATTTAAAAGATCCTGACATAAAGATTAAATGTTCCAAACAGAAGGGAATCAACTTTAGGAAAGTGTAAAAAAAAAAAAAAAAAAAAAAAAATTTAAGTAAAATGTTTGAAGTTTCCAACTTCCCTGTGTGAAAGACACAGTTTTATACTACTGTAATTTAAACAAGTCCAAAGCCTAGTTAGCAGAGAAGTCAGGGCAATAGCTTTGTTCCCCCTTTCCTCAAAAATGAAGGTCTGTATACAGTAGTTCATTGGGTAACATTTCCTTTATAGATGAAATCCCTCCAGAAACCTGAGAAAATATTGGGCTGAGTTTTAAGCTTTGTGAATCAAAAATTTTTGAATTCTTAAATCAGTGTGAATTAAGTTTACAGGACAACTATGATAAACCTTCCAAAATTAACTGTAAAGCAACTTACGTACCAACCGTACTAGCTCCCATATAACTTCAAACATTACATACCTATGTAAGTGAATATTAAATTTGCTTCAGTTAACTGATGTTATGGATTTGATCAGGAACAATATTTAAAAGTCTCATCTAACTTACCTGTGATGTAGCCTTCTAAAGCTTTTGGCACCAGGGATTTTGCAGTTCTTAGGTCCTCAGCTGAGCATTTGCCTGCCTCAAGCCCAAAGGACATTCCCATTCTCTTCAGCACCTCACTGTCATCATGAATCTCAAAAGTGTTATCGAAATTAAAGAGGTATTCAAATCTGCGTGTAAAAAGTCAAAGTGAGAAGGTTTTGAAAAGAGTACAGCTATGCTTTTTTTGCCTATTTTTCCTTTTTTCTGGTATGCACTGAGGTAAGTGTCTAGATTCTTCATTATCTGTAAGGGTCCTTAAGGAAAAAAGAGTGCAGCAAATGCTTTTTCACCTCTGTGACTGGCATGCCTACAGGGTTTAAAATAGCACTTTCTCAGTTAAAGTAACTTCACCACTGCAGGAAAAAAGTCTAAAATTTTCTACCTCATTAGACAGATTCAAAGGCGAACAAGGGGAGGCCTTGCTAAACATGAACCTTCACTTGTACCAAATCCAATACTTTTAAAGGTCACCTGCAGCCCTGTCACCAGAATAACTATTTTGGTTTTGCTTCTTTTACATTTCACTTTCTGTTCTAATGTGCAACACTCCTCCTGTGAAGTGACCTATTTTACCTCGGTATAACTTTGCTTTTTTGGGACGGATTTGGATGAAGCTAGCAAAGCAGTCTGTTCAGAGTCCTCTGTGTTCACAACCTACTATTTCTGCTGCAGGACTCTCAAAATGTTTTTCATGCATATAAAAGTGGAAATAGTCATATAAACTTAATATAGCTTTAAGAAAAGCAGGGGCATCTAGACTGGCCTTATGCTATGATCACAGGCTATTAAAAGCCTGGACAGCACTGGTCCAGGGATTACAATATAAGGCTAGTTCCCAGTACCTCATTTTCTGCTGACAAAATCTTTATCCCTGGAAAAGCAGCCCATCCATGAGATACGATCTTTAAAAGATAACACACTGCTGCGTCTTCCCTTAGCTCTCCAAGCTCGAGTCACATACAGATTTTCTTGATAGGTTTTTTTTATACTCATTTACTTATACCTGATCCAGTAAGTTTGGAAAAGTTACATCTTTTGTGCCTATACACAAAATTTTCATCTAGAAATCAACATGCTTTGTACTAGATGTAATTGTCAGTTAAAGGTATCCTTTCTTTTGTGACTCGTGTTACTTGTAAAACCTATTTTTTATGCATCTCTATTTATTTAAGCGTAACCACATTAAAAGGGAAAATAAGATGTGTCACTATACCTTTAAATGGTACAATTACATTCCTGCTACCTAGACTGGTGCAGCTAAAGTCACATAACTATGTTTACACAAATAGGGGATGGGAGACCAGTGTCATACCAAGTTACTACCAGCAAGCTGTGTACTTAACTAAATAATAACTGAATTCAGCTTTTATGGTACAGGATTAAAGGCTGTATTTATTGATAGCTCTGTATTTCTCCTCCCATATGTTGTGGTCAAATACTGGATGCTAGAAAGGAGCATAACTCCTTTTTCCTCCCCTGCAAGTTTCCAGACAAAGAAACTTACAGGAGCATTTCTCCAGCATAGTTTCTAGCAACCTGCAGCCTCTGACACAGGAAGTCCCTACACTTCTACCTTTGCCATTAATAGCTATCTATCTGAGGGTTTTTATTTCAGGGACTTGACATGACCCGTTTTTCAACTTATATAAACTTTTGGCATGAACAACATCAAATGCTATGGTTTGCATAGACTAACTGTTACAAAAACACTTACATCCTTTTTGTCTAAAACCTGTCACCTGGTATCTTCTCTTAATGTCTCTTAACTTTAATAAGCAGCTGCATTTCCTATTAGAATAGAGGTGTTCTAATTTTCCAAGTTTCTGATACATCTATTGTGTCTGAATGCTTGTTTAAGTATTCTGGTTCCTTTTTTTTCTTTTTTCCTAAGACCTACAGCATTTATATAGAAGCACCATTTACACGAGATACATTTTCCTGTTCAGGTGCCTGATCTTTTCAATGTAATATTTAACTTTTTCCTTTTTATCTGAAGACTCTGTTTTTCTTTACTCCAACTTCAGAAATGTCACTCCCACTATGCTGCTGGGCACCCGTCTGCCTTCTCACACTCTTAACAAAACTTGCCCAATGACCTCTTTGTTTTATATGTGAGAAATTTCATTCTGTTTTGGCTAGATAAAGCCTGTTCTTGCATAGGAAAAAACTTAGAAGACACAAACCTCATGATGCTAAATCCCCCCTATATGTACCATCTTTCCAAGCAATTATTTTCTTTTGGAAGATCCTCTGTAAATACAATTTTTATAGCTAATGTTGTGAGCTTATCTGTTCATTGGACTTTCTAACATCACCTGCTGCATCATAAATACTGACCAACCAATGCTTTTTATAAATGTTATTTGGGAGAAGAAAGGAAAATGGAAGCCCATACAACAGTGGGTTAGTAACTGAGGTTGAAACCAAGTGAAGGGCAAGCACTCAAGTTGACCAGTAATGGGGTTAGGCAGCGCAAATGCTCTCCAATAAACTACAGAATTTGAATTCTCCAAACTGAGTCACCACTTTCACCAACTGCCTTATTTAGCAGATCACTGTAACAGTGGTTTAAACACTAGCAGTTTCTGGCACTGTTTATTTATATACTGGCACTGCCACTAATCAGTTGCACAAATAATAACCACAGTGGAAACCTTGTTTAGTTTGGGTTAATTGTTGTACACCTAATGATCTCCAGTTGACAGTAATATTGAAGCTGGGTTATATAAACTTGAAATATCAACATTAAATAAATTTGGTGTGCTCATTTCAAGGAGTAGTGTTTTCTTACAGTTTGAGATTGTAGAAGCATGTTACACTTCTCTAGATCCCAATGCCAGTTCAATGTCCAACAACTTCAAAGCAGTAGTCTGAAGTTTCAGTATGAAATCATTCAACTTTGTAATGACTTCAAACCTAAATATACAGCACTGTTTAAAAGTGCAGTAAGAACTCTATAGTATGCCTATAAAATAAGGGTATAGTTAAGCTAAACCAATATTGATCCTAAAATTCCCAACTTGCTGAACTGCAGTGCTGATGGGAGTATTCCAAAAATTTTGTCACAGAATGCATTGCACTTCCAAGTCCAATTTTCTACAAAAATTCAACTTTTAATAGTACTGCTTTTTTGCATGTTGGTGTTTAGGTTACTAGAGACTGTCTATTTTTGCTTTATGTTAATTGACTTGAAGTTCAATATGGGATTTGTATACCACAGAGTGAAATCTGTAACCTACACTATTAAAGCAAAGCCAGCTATTTTCAGCTAATAAACTAGTTGTGATCCAATAAACAGTTAACAGTACCTCATACTTTCAGCCATATTTTCACAGGATGAAGAGCATAAGCACCCCTAAGTACGTATGTGGAAGATTTCCAGATTATACTAAGAGTGCAACTATAACAGTTTGCTTACAAAGACAGTATTTCAGATTTCTATGTAATTTCCTTCCCTTTTTTCCTTCAAAGAGCTAGGTGCAACCTTTTTGCTATTCAAAGTCACTTCCAAAGTTGTTGTTATTACCTCTAGGATGTTACTTATGTTACATGGATCACCTTGTGTTTCTGACTAAATACATCTATGGTGTATTAGGAATAAGAATTCAGAAGCACTACCACATGGCTTCATTAAAATCTAGTGCTGTCCTAGTATATAATTTCATTCAGTTATTTCTCCTGTGCAGTGAATGCTCTTCGAAACGTCAGTCTGAAGTGCCTTTTACAACAGTGAAAGTCAGCCTGTTTTAACTAGTGGTTGTAAATCAACGTTGATAAACTTATTCCTATTACTGCTGCAGTTGTATTAAATATTAAAAACAAAACAAAACACCCCCCTGAAGTGACAGTAGCAAATTTAAATACATAATTACTTTTAGTAAACTAGAAAAATTTCTCTCATTTGTTCAAAGAAAAATTCCAGTCCACAAAGAAAATAAAATTCTAAAAATTGATTCCACAAACACTCACTTATCGCTTGATATGCTGCAGTCTATAACTGTTCTTTTGCTAGTGTTGACTATTAAGAAAGGCAGCTGTATTGTTGAGTTCAAAGCTGGAGGGCCTTGATTTTGTTGTTCATTTTGCTGATTTCTTTGTACCAAGTTTTTGAATGCTATTTGCTGAAGAAAGAAAGAAAGAAAAAACGATCACTGGCCATGAAAGAGAAGACATCAGTGTTTCCAGGAAGTGTAACTTCCTAGCTCTTATTTACCAACTCTCAATACTTCCAGTAATTTTCTGCCAAAAAGTAAGCGGCCTGACTTCCTCTTTGCACTAGTGAAGCTCACCAGGAACAGAAGTTAAACACAAATTTTTCGCACATATCCTAATGGCTATGCCCCCCTCACAATCCCTGGAGCAGAAACAAGAAAGGAACAATAAAGCTTGGGGGAGAATGGTTCCCCATTTCTTTTGAAAAGGCACTGGAGTCAGAGGTCTTCTCTGTTATTTTACATGCATAATTACCTCAAACTGGGAGCTAGTTACACTGAAGCAAAAGTTAACAGAAATTACAGCATTCCCCCCCTTCCCATGATCCATATTCTCTTCCCCTTCTCATCCATCACCCCCTTTTCTCTCTCAAAGAGTGAGTGTTGAAATTCTCCTCTGAATGTTTTTAAACAGGTGCCATTCGTGACACCACTTGCTCTCTCCTGAATTCTTGTATCTGACTGCATATGTATGAAAATGTGTGGGTTTAGGAAATGTTATTTGAGGGATTGGAAGTCTGTACGTACCCACTTTGAGGCACTACTTATTCCACTCAAGGTGAAGATGGGTAGACAGAATCCCAAAGGACTGATAAACCATTTGACAATGAACATAATCAAGGAAATAATGACAGTTGTAGATAGTAAGGGAGTGCAACTCTGTCATTTCCAGACTAATAGTTAAGAAGGCCTGAGTTGCCTTATTTTCACCGGGTTAATTTCATGTTACTCTTAGAGAAGCTGCTAATTTATTAGGTTAGATAGATAGAATCAGAATTGTGCCCTAAGTAGAGAAACAGGTTTTGGTGATAAGAAAAGGAGAAGCATCAGATATTTAAAAGTTTCTGTGCATATCTAATTACATGAAAATTGTATCACTATAGTTAGACCACAAAAAAAATACAGCCTTATTGTCTGTAACCTCATAAAAAAGTTTGATTACATTTAAATTACTGAAAGTCTGCACAGACCAAACCACTTAAGAATGCTGATAAATGTATTTTATAAAATGTTCCTTTATAAGCAAAGACGGGTTTGAAATGTACTTCTGCAATCAAAGCCAGAACTCAAGTCATCTCAAAGGTGCACCTCGGAATGTAAAAGAGCTGGATTTGCCAGCCTTCCATTGGTTAGGATCCAGAAATGTCTATCTCCCCCAAAACAACTCTGTACATATTTACACAAGTCCAGTTGTAAATATCATAGCTTAGAATCAGAGAAATTTTCCAGTAAGAACTACTCAGAGAAGGTAACGCTGGGGGGGGCTTGGAGTCAGCCAAGGGGACTTGTGAGTTGTTTCCATTCCCACTAATGTTGACAAGCTTCAGCAGAACACTTACAAAAGCTTGTGGCATGCAGATGCAGCACGCTGTTTTACAATAGGTAAAAATGAACCAGAAAGTGAGGGTAAGAGGTCCCCCTACTAGAATCCAGAAAGGTCACAAGTGTGAAGCTTTTCTCCCTAGTATATCATAGCTGCTAAATAAATCCAGCAATTTGATAATTGCTAAAATCGGATAATTTCATTTATAGAAAAAATAATTAAATATACCTGCAGCAGCAGTTCTTGTAGTTGGGCTCGCTTCTGTTTTATCCTTTCAATCCGCTTCTGTTTTTCTATCTTAAAATACAAATGTAAATGCATCAAGATAATTACTTTGTTATCTTGTCTGTTCCATTTTGCCAAACTAAACAGGCTTTAGAGCTATACCAGTGTGCTAGCACCATTACAAAAATCCATACTTTCTTTGTAAATGGTGGAGAATTCCATGGCATGGTAAGTAAATTTTGCACAAGTCTTTTCAGCCCTACCTGTTTGCCATGTATTTTCTTCTTTTTCAGACTTATCGCATTGTCACATGAGTTTCTCCATAAAACAGGTCTGACAAACTGTAATTTCTTTCTTTGTCAACAATTTTAACTTCAGTAAAGAATCAATTATTACAAGAGACCGTATTATTTCCCCACCCATTCCTCCTCTTCTGTACTATGCACTGAGCACCGATGAGCACCAAACTAAACGTTTGCTTGAGAGGGTGCTTTGGGTTTGTTTTTTTTTTCTTCCCCTCCTGCCTTCCACTTTTTTGGAATTGTGCATGTCCCTTCCACTGTTCTAGCTGCAAGCTGCTAGACATAAATGTGTGGAGACTGGGCTCAGGATCATCACCTGCATCTTTCCAGTGATCTCCACTTTTTGTTTGGACCGCTCATTTGAGACTTGATTAAACTAACAAGATTTCAGCAACAAAAAGGGGGTAGAGGTAACCTTTTCTACGTGAGCACAGAATCCATTTCTTGCAACAGTTTTCTTAATGCCAGTTAATGGGGCAAAGCTATCCTCAACCTAAGTATGCAGTGTTTGGGACAGCGATAGTACTGGATGCCTACTGACACTGCAGATACAACCAACAGTATTTTAAATAGTGTTCTGGGGGAACACTAAAGAATTGGACAGCAGTCATCATGTTTAAAAGGTATTTTTCCTCATCATCCTGTTGGTGCCAGCACTGTATTACTGCTCCCCAAAATACTAAAACCTTAAATTACCTTTTCATTCAACCACTGAAACTAAATAATGCAGTCTTTTAAAACTTAGCTGCACTAAACCCCCCTATTTTATTTACAGTGTTGCTTTGTGGTGGTTCCCCCCACACAGACTTTAATGTTTTAAATGCTTCCTTCAGAGCACAGTAGATTACTTTCTTTTCTGGGACAAATATGTAACTCTTAAAACCAATAAACTATACAGATAGTATTTAGACACGGTTTCTATATAACAAGCTTTTTTTGTACTGCTTTCTCATTTTTGTACTGGTAATCTTATTATGGAATTACACTGTAAGAAGAGTTGGCTGTTTATACAGCTTTAAAAGCAAAATTAATTCTGATTTTCACACCGTGAAAATGCAGCTTTATTTTCTGTTCTTTTCTATTATGTCACAGGAAGCAACATTTTAAGAAAATATGCCTGGCTTCCATTTTGTGCATATGTAATTAGAGCCTGAAACAGCAAATAGCATACAATCATTGTAGGTGACACAATGAAATTCAAGTTCCGCATTTGTAACAATAACCTATGCTGAAGATAACGCATTCAGGTGAATGCATGTAAAATGTAGATTTATCCATGATTAAAAAAAAAAAAAAAAAAAAAGAGAATCCTGGAGTATAATGATTGAGCATATGCATACTCCTTGGGGGGATGTATTTTCCAAGTTGCTGTAATGGACAAGGATAGTAAAAGCTTTTTTCCTACCACATCTAGAAAGACAACTGATGTAAATGAACCCGCACAAAATAAATTGTTCTGTACTAGAGAGGGACCCCACCTGGCTTTTAAGATATTTAGTGTCACAAGTATCACAAATACAATACATATTAAGGTGTATTTACAGATAGTTATTACAGCACTCTCTAGTAAGTACAGTAACTTGTGCTTTTTATTTATAGAGCATTTGGCCTGACGGACAAGCAACATTTGTGCATGTAAGTTCTGGCATCCCTGCAAAAACACAGTAACTCCTAGCCTGCTGGAAAAATAATGGAAAAAACCAAGACATAAAACTTCTTTTTTTTCCCTGCCAGTTCATAGCTAGTATTTGACATCCTAGCAAGAATTATTTTTCAATTTAATTTCCTTTGAATGGCATTTCCAAATACAGACATTAATAGAAAATTCATCTCCTTTCAATTGTATACCATTTTGTAAGCATAACTGCACTATAAATTCTTTTGACTTTCTTCTGGTTAACTCAGGCTACTACAGACTTTGATCTTAAAAGTAATCCCTGATTTAATCAATGTCCATTTTTGTAAGGTAAACAAGTTTGGGTTTTTTAAACTTCATGTCATGTATACTAAATAAAACTGAACTAAGCGTACATAAATGTGTCCTTTCAGTCTTCAAGTATCAAAAGTTCTATTTTCATAGTGGGCAAGAATCAAACCCAGTCTGGTTCAAATTGAGAAAAAAACCCCTCTTCTAAAGTAGAGCAGATCTGTTATCACAACCTGTGAACTATATAGAATTTCCCATCTACCTCACCTTACCTCTAGATTCTGACATTCCTGAGCTGAGTTTGTAGGAAGGCCAATCCATCTGATTTCCTTCTTCTCCTTTGAAATTATGTTCATTGCCATCAGGACATTAAGGGCATCGTAAACTCTCCGTCTAATATTTTTCTGATCATAAGCCTGCTAAGAAAACAATGCAGCATTAATTACAAGAATTCAAAAAGGAGAAAAAGATTGAACACATCCTTCATAGATATGTAGAAAATAAAAAGGCAAAATGGCAGTTTAAGTCAGAGTGGTATTAAAAGATGATGCCTTCATCTGTGCTACTCCCTGGATACCACATGAGCATGTTTGTTTGCACATGGAAGCTTCAGGCCTGCTTGAAGCCTCTGTGCAGCAGATTCCAATCACGGCAAGTCTGTTACAGTTGAAAAGCCTGGCAAGACCACATACGGTGTGTACAAGAGTAGCCTTTTTTTAAAGAGAATTCTTCTGGCAGACTTCTCTATTTTGTTTATAATTTAGTGTGAGTTCAATTCTTCATTTTAATTCTATATTTTTAATTTTCAGAGGTTAATTCTTTATATTTGGGAAGTAGTTAAGTGAAGGAAAGTATGGAGTGTGGCAGGACAGTCCAGGGACAGAATTCCATGATAAACCAGACAATTTTGTAATGGTATAACAAATTTCAACACATATTTGCTTACCGAATCTGTAGCTAGGTGGCTGTTAGAATTTGTGAATTCTGATACCAGCTCATCAGCAACTTCATTGTATGAAGTTGTTCCTTTACGTTGAACTTTTTCACATACTTTCATTGAAAAATGCCTCAGACCCTTCCCATTTTTATCTCCTTTTTTGCTTCTCTTACTGGAAGGAGAAAAGTAATTAATACATTGAATGGTAACAAGCTACTTTGCTACACAGCAAAAGGTCTACCTTTTGCAACAGGAATCAGAACTCTTGACATTATGTACTACCTAAAAGAAAAATAAAACTGTTCAGCTTTTTTGAATCAGATTCTCGCTTCTTACAAGTTGGCAAAAAAAGTACACTGGAGCCCTTTCCCCTTTCCCAGTGATTTCTACACTGATAGTATTTGAACACATGCTACTGGGCAGATGCTTAAAAAACTGGATTTGTAATTCATCTCCAGATAGTTTTACAAAAGCAACCAAAAAAGGGGGAAAACCTCACGGGGTGTTTATGTGCCTGGAAGCCAGATTTACAGGAACCCTCGTGTTTGTGCTTAAAATAGAAAGGCTCAGACATCCCTATTTACAATACAGCAGAAGATACCTTAATTCTCCTAATGACCAAAGTTTAATATCTGTGCCATCATAGTTAAGACTGAGATACAAGAATCTCTTTTGTGGAGAGTAAGTACATATTCATTAGGTTTTATGGTGCCAAATTAATAACTGGCAACTGTCAGGGTTATTTTCCATTCACTTTCTTCCTCCTGAAAAGCAAGAGCTTAGATAATGATAATGGAAAAAACAGGAGCAATTGGTTTTATCACACAAACTAGATTTGGATGCGTATTTCAATAGAAGCCTTTAAAAAGCTCAGCTGTGGTGGTGTGTTTGTTTTGTTTTTTTAATTACAGTTTTACAAGTTGGTTTGATAATATGTTTCAGGGAGATCTATTATTTTACAGAAAAAGGCCTAGTTCTGTCAAGAGTAACAAGCTAAGGAAAACATTAAAAGAATGCTTTTCAAAATTTTGCATTTAAGAAATTTTGCATTTAAGAAATTTTGTATTTAAGAAAACAGAACACTGGAAAGAAGGACAGAAGTAAAGGAAGAATGGAAAGGAATACCAGAATATTTAAAAAAACCCAACACTCCTAATCCCTACGCAGTTATTCAATGTGAGAAACCCCCAGTAGGTAAACAAATAACACCACCCTGAATGCATTCAAAGAAGTTTTGGAAGCAAAGGAAAAGATCATCTGTTTACAAGTATTTGTCACACTGAAAACTAGAACAGTCCTGTTTCTGAAGATGTGTTGTGTTTGTTTTTCACAACTCCCAGTATCATCTGTAACAGCAAATGTATTTATCAGGAAGTGATAAAGCAAGGAGTAATGCGTTAGAACTAACTATGAGGAACAAATAACACACAGCATGGAGGAGTGAAACCTGCTTTCATATGGAGGAGTGAAAACTGCTTAAAGTGGGAACTGGACACCCATCCCTCTGAAGGGCAGATCTGAAGAAGTAAACCAGGTATGACTGTATACATAAAATACATGTTCAGTAATACTCACCTTTCTGAAAAATCTGATTCTATGAATTCTCGAGTCCGCTTTCTGTCCCTAAGAAAAGACAATTCAAACTTAGATGAAAATAACATTATACACTTAGACCAACAAAATCAACGTATTTGTGGCCTAGCTGGGTACTGATGTTTGCTGTTACCTGTATACTGCAAGGGGAAAATGGCACACACACAGCTTGACAGAATTTGAGAGAAGGTGGCTAGGACTTTGGGCATGGTCTGAGCTCAGTGCCAGGCAAGTTCTGTTCCCAATTTTACCACACTTTGCCCATATGATTTTAGGGAATTCACTTCATTTGGAACTATAGGAAGTACTGACATGAGCTACATAACCAAATCCCATCAAAAAGGAGAAGCTGGGCTCCTTTGAACCTTCCTATTTAAAATTCCTCCACGTGGAAGAAAAATGCCTTTAAACAGCACATCCTATATTTTCAGGACATTGATTGTTTTGGTACCTTTAAACAAAAAACAAGGTAAAACACTAAACATGTTCACGTTAGAGCTGATGCATACAGAGCTGAAGAGAGATACTCTGAAGAAGTAGCTGACATGATTGGCAACTGCTACTCCTATGCAAAATTCATTGCCGGTTTCCTTATCATACTGTTTATTAGCTACAGCAAGCGGACTGCAGAAGTTGTATTCCAAACTTGTCTTT
The DNA here is from genome assembly GCF_000737465.1 of Haliaeetus leucocephalus. Taxonomy (NCBI): domain Eukaryota; kingdom Metazoa; phylum Chordata; class Aves; order Accipitriformes; family Accipitridae; genus Haliaeetus; species Haliaeetus leucocephalus. Next base: position 9,388,005 of record NW_010972676.1, read on the forward strand.
TATTCTTGCAGCTGATACAATGCACATTGCTCAAGAACTATTGGTAAATTACTTCACATTGTTAACCCTGCAGGTTCAAAACCAGGTCTCACAGCACATACTTAGGCAGCTAGAAACCTGACAGCATTATGAAGGGAGCTGAACAAAAATGATGGACTTGAAGGTATGTGCCGTGAAAGCCTGTGTGTATTTGGTTGTGCGATCCAGAACCCATCAGCAGACGTCTTTCTCGGCAACAACAGCGGGATTTTTGTCTTTGGCAATCCCTGTCCATGGTGCTTAACCGCTCACACTGAGCAACTGGGGGTCCGAGTGCAGCGGAGCTGGGGCAGGGGGCTGGAACGGCAGGGAATGAAGAGCTGTCCCCTGATCTGTAAGCCAGGCTGCCAGAGGCTGTATGGAGCCCTGAGAATGAATACGCTCTTGTCTCATTTGATTTTGGAAACAATTTGAAACCTGTGAAGAGGAGTAAACAACGGGTAAAGCAAGGAGTCTGGACTTGCAATCCTCTGGAACCATCTTCAGCAAGGGCTCACCGCTTAGGTTCCACAATACCACAGACCCTTCCTCACCTCTGTTGTATGGACTTCTGCAGGGATCAGTATTGATTGGTCAGTCTGGCGAACATCTTGCTCCTTTTTATCGGTGAAACAATAGTTGGGCTCAGTAGAAATACTGTGTCTAGATTTTGACTGTATACAAACAGAAGGATGGTGCTTCTCTCTGGGAATCTCCATCAATTGCGTTTGGATGAAGCTTAAGAAAGCTAATGGGCATTGATTCTTCGGTTTAGCAAGCTGTGAACAGACACTATAGCTTTTCCCTCCTCTGGGTACTGAAAGAACTTCAGCCTGGCCTCCACATTTCACAAAATTTGCAGAAACAAAGTAATCTTTGACAACTCCTTTTTCAAATCAGAACTAAGTGGATTCAAAAGGTATTTTGAGGAGATAAACAGATACTCAGAAAAAAAATCAAGCTTAAAAACTGCTCAGCTGGGCATGCAGTTTTTTGACTCTATGGTAAGAATATAGCGACTGGGAAGTGCAAGCCTCTGACAGTCCTTGCTTACAGCATAGAAAGAAGAAAGTCAAGGCACAAACAAACACTATACTGTCATTTCTGCCATGTCCTAGATGCTCCATTTTCCCACCTCTAAAGCTGGAAAGGTACTACTGACTTCCACCACCTGTTTAGAAAAAATTAACCCAGATACAGAAAAAAATTACTTTTTAATTTTCAGAGGCAAAGCACTACATCTGTCTTGAGACAGATAAATTCAGCAGTATGGGGATTAAAAAAAAAAATTAAAAAAAAATAAAATCATGAAATACTGTAAAGACCAGATTTCCTTAGAAGAGATGAAGATAGTCATGTTACTTTGGAGTACCTCAGAACCCCAAGAAAACCTGTTTCTACTGTAAAATAGTAATAAAAATACAACATTGATTACATTCCAAATTTTTCATTAAGAGCTTTATTCTTAAATGCCTCTTGGAAGTGTTTTTGACAGTCTCTCCTCCTGTTGGCACCTGCTGATATGCTCAACAGCAAAGCTACTTGGATATCCCATGAACTTACGAAAAAAATAAAGGCTTCTTTTAACAGGACTCACAAATTTGTGACTTTCCATTTTCACAAAGAAACAGACAGTGAAGTGACTGGTGCTTGTAATTCTGCATTCACATGCTCCAGACATCGAAAGTGCATAATAGGCTAAAGAGCATACTCCTTTTAGTTGTGCAAGAACTAGAAGCCATAAGCCAACATACAGAAACATCAGTATAAATAAAGGAAAACATCAGCACAGATCCTCAAACATCTTTAAATAAAACAAAAATCTTACCCCGGGACCCAGCCAGAAGCTTCTGTTATGTGTGTCTGGGTGACCATTGTTGGAGCTGGGTTATATGGACTCCCAATCAGAACACTCCCTGAATTGGTCAGTCTTTGTGATGTGCTTATGATCTATGAAAATTAGAAATAAACCCCACAGATCTCTTAAGAAAACAGAGGTTACCACAGCCCAAAATCCACACTAAGCATGGTACTAAGGAAAAAAAAAAAATTCTGTACCAGATGCAAGCTGCAGTCAAAATATACAGAACAGATGTCATCAGAAGACCTTCATACATGAAAGTAATTACAATGCTGCTAAGTTTTCTACTAATTGTACCATATTACTGTATAATTCATATGGACAAGATCTAGACAAATAATTACTAGGTATGGCAGATAGACCTGTACCTATATACAACTAGTTGTTTCTCTGAGAGTATGTCTAGGCAATTTCTTGATCACTGTAATCAATAAAGCCTCCTTTCCAATGGATTTGTCTCTTGCAATCATCTGTCTTTGCTACCAAAGACAATCTGAGCTGCAGGCAAAGTATTCCCTGCAGTTTCTAGCATTCACAAGATCTCAAGACATTCTAGCAAGCTAATAATACAACATTGTACCTATGGTATTAAATGTAAAGTCTGTACAGTATAGATAGAATTTAAATTTGTTCAAACATGGTGAAATTGTATGTACAACAGTTGTTAACACTAAGACACTTGGTCTCAACTTTGAAATCATATCTAAGTTCATTCTTTAAAGTAGGTCATCAGAAGAATTCAGATTGTATTTAAAAACAAAACTGTTAATTAGTCTTTAAAATAAAACACATTTTAAATTATTTTGATTCCAGTACGGTAAGATTCATACCAAAGCTTCATGGACAATGCTTTTTACTCATATATCTTATTTTGCTTTTTTAAACTGTATTTTACTTTACTCCATTTGTTGGTGACATTTTGAGTATCTACTGTACTAAACTTTGTAGTTTTGCTTTACTACTTAACGTACCCAACACCCATGTTCAGTACATGGCAGATACTTTGTTTGGTATCCATCAATATTGTTTAAACAAGTAGGAAAAAACAGTATCTGAAGAATTTCCCATTTCCTTAGCTCACTGAGCATTACTTCACGTCCCTCTTGACACCACGCTGTGATTGCATGTATGTATTTTTTATCTCAAAGACATAAATTTATTTATTTTTGCGAGTGGATAGCTTGACAGAAACAAGTGAAAACAGAAATTTAGGAAAACCAAAACACAGGTACAAGTTAGGTATTTACTGGTTGATACTGGAGAACAAAAGATCCCTGGCTGGCTGCTTTACACACTGCATGCAGGCACAGGAAAGGTTATCAACTTACTGCTACATTGGCTTGAAGTCAGAAACATTTTGTGATAGAATGATTAATTTTTAAAAGCTTAAGTTCAGCACTGGTGAGAATCAGTAATGCATTATTTCAATTAAACATGAATCCAATCCAGTAACTTTTTATACCAATTTCTTGCAACACTATAAATAACATTTATTTGCAGTAAGCATATGGTTCTGCCAGCATATGGCAGATGCATGCCATAGAGAAAAGATTTTAAATATTTTGCATACTGAAATGCGTTTCACCACATTCCACCCTCTCTGAGGTTTGCTCTATTGATGTCTTGTAAATCACAGACTAAATGTGTCATAAAGAGTATTTTATGTTCGATCGCCTCATAATTTTCCTGTGACAGCCTCATAATAAACTGAGGGGGCAAAATCACTTTCAGGTGTTTCCAAGACCGACCTGTCCAGTATCTTTCTATCCCTTGGTGCCATCTTGTGGAGACAGACACCAGCAGCACACTCTCCCAAGAGCCCCTTCCCCCACGGCAGCCACACCGTGTTTGATGGGCACTTAGAGGCAGTAGTTGCACAAGCACCAAAAATCCACCTGTCTACAGCTTACTGTTAAAGCTGTAAGTTCTTGGATGCAGGGACACAGATGTCATGGGTATACAAATCAGTGTTGTTTCAGTGTCACTTTTAAATTTACTATTGAATGTTTGCTTTCACAGAAAATGCTACACTGTATTTTCAGAGTACTAATTCCATCTTAACAGCAAACATACTTCCAGTGTGCCTGAAGTAATCACATAAATTCAGATACCAGATAGCATAAAACAGAAAAAGAGAACCTCACCCTAATTTAGCAAATAGACCATCTGTAGGACGTTAAATCCCTGTAATTAAACACTAGCATTTTATCAATAATACTTAATGCTGTTAAACTTACACCTACAGACTAAATCTAAAGAAACTGTAACACACACCCGTACACAAGAATCCAGCCTGCAAATTGTGCTGATTTTACCATATGCACAGCCGTAGCCCAAGGGATTCAGACCAACAGTCACCATTCAGCCAACAGCCCACTCCCCTGATCCTGGGGGCAGTGTGCTGGTTTGAAGGACCTGGAGCAGCCCCAAGAGCTGTAACCTACAGCGGTTAAATAAAACTAAAAATCCCTCGTGGCAGCAGGATGTTGCTAACACAGGTGAGATGCCAAAGGAGTGCTAACATTCCCACTGTTAAGAACTTGTGAACATTCTCTTTTGAACGGTCTGGCACACGACACAGCCGAACACTGGATGTCTTCGGAGGCCTGTGTTAATGGCTATTTAATAAGAAAATGTTTTCTTAATACAGATCTATCCTTGCAAAGCAGCAGAATAAAATAATTTTAAAAATTAAATAATTTAAAAATAAGAATAAAAATAAATGAAATAAAATGTGTGTCTCACACCACGCAGTAGCTTTTGCAACTTCTACCTGCTATAGAACCTAAACTATAACTGGGGTTCATTTAAACCAAAAGCAGGGCCTTGAGCAGTCACTCATAAGAGTAGGAGCTGCATTAACTGACTGCTCTCCCCTGTTCTTGGTTATTATTTATTGCACTCACAAAATACATCTTTTGTAGTAGAACTATTCCAGTGAAACGCTACAGGGCACATGCTCCAGCAATACTTGCCATCAGTACCAATGCACTGAGGAACACTGTCCTCTGGTGGGCAGCATGTGGCTAGTACTTCAGATGGAGAGTTCTGCAGTGGGGAATGCAGTTGGCGGCGGGGGGGCTGGCTGTAATGCTTCTGCCCATCTGTCCAGCTGGGCTAACAGCCATTGAAGAACAGTAATAACTGCTGATGTGAAAAAGACCCAACACAATTATCTATAAAACACATCAAATGGTTCTTGTACTCAGGCTAAGTGCTTGGCAAGTAGGCATCAGGTTACTAGAAACAGTTCACTGTATTGCCTATTTAGTTCTCTGGCCACCAGAAACCCAAAAATTTTTCTCAAAACCAGATCCAGAATCCCTGAAACAGCCATATATGTTCATATACAGTTATTATTGACAGGAAAAGACAGTTTTAAGAAGAGCAGTTTTTAACAAGTTAAAACTCTAGCGACACATCCAAGACATTTATTCTGGCAATGCTGGAGATTTACTGGTGAGAACACGACTCAAAATATTCAAAGACTGTCAATAATGTTCTTAATGAGATTTTTTTCTTAATATACTTTTGAGTAATAGTTAAAATGTCAACTGGTAAAGTTGTTTCAATTTCCATTCAGTGCCAGGAAGATAGGTATCCCCTAAGGTCACATACAGGATCGTTGTTGGGAGTGGCAATTCTGACATGACAAGCTTGCCATACCCACACGTCATCACGTTTCCATCTAGGTGGGGCACTTGAGCAGCCTTTGCAGCCAAGGCAGGAAGCTGCAAGTTCCTAACACTGTTCACATCTTTGTTTTTCGTGTTTCCTTATTACATCAACAGGAAGTCACACAGCTAGTTACACAAGTTAGCATTACCGGAGTTGCAAAACTTACCATTTGGGGTCCAACATTCACATTGATTGGTCCTAAGGTTTTTGGCAAAATCTTAGTTGGGGAGTTGGTGCTGGAAACTGGTAATGTGATTATTGAAATATTACCTAAAAAGAGCAGTAAAAAGAGTTTTAAATGACTTCCTTAGTAACCTATGAATAACACTGGCAAATTCTCACATCGTTTTAACACATTGGAATTGGGTTAGCTTTTTTGTTTTGTACACTGCAAATACACCCTCATGTAACAGCCTCCAGACCTTTTAGCAGATCTCACAAGGACACCTCACAAAACTACACCTTCACTATTTTACCTTTATAATTACATGTTAGTATTTTATTTCCAGAAATAATTTCTTCTTGCCTAAGACAAAGAGCACACAGCCTGCCATACCTCAGCATTAAAAGTTAAAATTAATGAATATACTTCTAGAAAGAAGTCACCATACAAATCCTATTTATAATCATAAGCATGCATAGAAAATACGTATCCATATCTTCATAGCCTTAACCATTCCTCATCTGACTACACTAAACTATTCTATAAACATCCATGAAGTAAGCCTATCACAGCCTATCACTGTACAGATATGGAGTAAATGACAGCTTTACAACTTACCTGAAGTAACAGAACAGGGAGCTGGACATCAAGGTAAAGCCAACCATGTCATCTCTAACTCAGCATGTTCTCATCCCAAGATGTTTATCATCTTTGTGATCCTGGACTGCTTACGGCTCTAACTCATCCTGTTCTCACACAGAGAAGCGCAGCTCTATGCTGAGAACCTCAAAAAATGCTGCTGCTCCTCCTCTATTCCAAATTGTATCATGTAATCTTGATTATTCAGACTTAATGTCTTAATCAAAACTGTCATGCAGCACTACCACTAGCCCGTGACTGTTCAAACTGTTGTACACAAGCTATTCAAAGCAGTGAGCACACTTATCGATGGACATTGTGGCAGCAGCAGCTCCTGTCTCTGCAACGGTTTCAAAGCAAGAGAGCTCAGAATCAATCAAATACCTTCCCCCCATTCTTATGCACAGCCTTATTCAAAATGGGGAATGACAGTGGTGGGTCTGGAGGCAGAATCAAATATGAGGAAGAGCTGCCAGTGCCTCGTAATCCAGAGTTAGCTTGGGTCTACCTGAGGTCATGAGCTGTAAGGACAAGGATTGGCTCTTGAAGAGCTACTTATGCTCTCTGGCACTAGCAGACAGAAACTGAAGGCATCTGAGGTGACAGGTTCCTTCAGAACAGCGCAGACACCAGCCCTCACCACTGCCCTGCCCTGCCCTGCCCTCCTTCCACAGGAGCTGGCCAACATTCAGCTTCACCCAGATGGTCCCAAGCTGACTCAGTGGTGTTTGACATCTCTGCTCCCTGGTCTTTTCTCATAATCTGTTCTCCTCCACTGGCCACTTTTCTCTTCTCACTTGGTCCTGAACCATAGTCTGTCTTTGGTTGTTTTTTAGTACACCCATGTTCTGACATGAGGTAACTGGAAAAAATCATAATTCAACAGTGTAGCTTCTCTGTAATAGAAAGCAGAAGCAACACAGTTGAGAGAAAAAGAATACTTAAAAAAGGATCTTCTGTAGCTACAGCACAGAAGTAGAAAAGATGTAAACATACACAAAGTCTCACCTTTATAAAAAATGAACAGAGATATGAGAAGTATTTACAATTTGAGACAAGCATGTTCTAATGTTCTGTGTAAATTCCTTTGGCATCTGGAGTAACACTACTACTGAGTATTAATTTTCCAAAAGGCAGATCTGTATCTGAGATGCTCAAAAGAAGCTTGCTTCTTTATTCGATAAATTGAGTAACTTATTCAGTCACCTAACTCACCTAGGAAAAAAAACTTATAAAAACCACACTCTTGCAAACACCCCCCACTGTAAATCCTTGCTCTGTTATGAATTGCCTTTCGTGAGGCAGTGCCAGAGTGCACAAGGCAACAGTAATTCATGATTTACACACATCGTGTTCCCATTTTGAGCTCAAAATAGTTCTTTAAACTGGCCAGTTACTTGTCAATTTTACTTTTGCTACAGGACTTTGCCTAGGATTTGCTAAGCACACTCTCATCAAAACCCAGTCTCCCCTCTCATTGTAGGCTGTTGTCATCAGTGACGTGCCTGTCACTTCCCAGTACTGCTGTAGAAATTTTGCTCTTTTCTGCTGCAGCTGAAACTTTTGACTCCTTTTTCTCCAAGATCAGCTCTCATGCTATTTCTCCTTGTTCCTTTTCTTAGAAGGGAAAAGAAATAAATTACTTTGTCCTGTGCTGGCAACGTAAGGTCACCTGGCAAAGTGCAGTAAAATTCTGAGATGCCAGCATTTGGCTTACAGTGCTCTTCCCATAGGGCTACATCACAGAGTCGTCTCCAGTGATGCTTCCTGGCCTGCAAGAGGCACTGTAACGTCACATTTCACAATGTAGGATTGAGACGTGTCAGACTTACTGTACCATACAAACTGCAGCTTAAAAATACAATACCCATGGCCAAAGCCACACACAAGCACCAGATTTACTGTAGCAGCCCTAGAAAAAACACTAAGAGCTACTGCACCACGCCTTCATTTACAAGGCTACCTAGATAAATTATACAGTCACCAATTAGGGCAACTTTGGTAAATATGAGGGTTGTTCAAATTACTTGACCTTCATTTTAAAAAGACAGTTGCTTACATGACGTATGTTTAAAAGTCTTTTTGGCTAGAGTTACCGTCAGTAAGAAAGATCTTCCTCTTCTAATCCCTACATAAATCCCCTATTTGGCAGCAGCAGTGTCAAAATGATCTTAAAAGTTGATCAAGTTTTCAAAGAAATGTTTCCCTGCCCTTGCCCTTCCTTTGAAATTTCTTTATGGGTAAATACAAATATGTAAATGTGTAGACTTTTAAACACAGATAGTATGGAAAGGGACCAATTTCTTTTGATGAGTGAGGTCTCTCTCATCCACCATCAACAGAAGAAAGGAGCAAACAAATTTTTCACAATAAAAGGTCATTCTATGTGTTTGTCAGCAGTTGAAAAAATGGTAAACAAAAAGTTTTATCACTTAGGAATAAGATATTCCCTCCCTCCCTCCTGTTTTCTTTTTTTCAAAAACTGTCATAGTCCAGATACTCATGTGACCTCAACTGCTCCAAATACTTAATGGTGGAAACACCACCTTCCCATCTCTCTTCACAGCAAACATGATAGTTGGTGCAGTTAGTTGCTGCAAAAAGTTAATGTGTTTCCAAATAGATCACATCAGCACCCCAACCTGAAGAGACAGATTTTGCAGTCAGTATCACCAGCATCACTACTCTTCTCTAAACAAAGAGAAATCCAACTGCCAAGAACCTCCCATCCTGCCTGTGGCCCTCACGCAGCAGCAGCCCAGGTCCGTGGGACACAGCTGCCACTGAAAGACCTGGAGCTGGCCAGGACCGGTCCCCAGTGCAATAAAAGCATGATCACAAACTGGAAACTGCCGACACAAGTACAACCAGCTCAGAAAGCAGGCACTTACTTGCTAAGATGACTAGCTGTATTTTACACCAAATTTTCAAGGTTAGTGAACCTCTGTTTGCTGAAGTGCTGGTAATTTCTAGAGTTTTGAAGGCAAGGTAGTACTACAAAACAGCAAGCATCAACAGGGACAATCTCTTCAAGTCTTATTTAAAAAACAGCATAGAAAAAGCAGGAGAAAGTAGAAGTCACACTGTAGACGATCTAAAAAATATTCAACAGACTTCTAAAAAATAGTCAACAGATTTCTGTATTCAACCTAAAGCAGAAATATCACCAAACTAATTATATATACTTTATCACGTAGCAACTGTAAAGGCTTTAAACATGATCAAATTCCAAATAAATGCCAAGTCTTAATAACGCCCATCATTTGGGGACAAAAAGATTACACTGATTTATGTTCCACTGAAAAACAGTAGTGTGTACAGTGATAAGCTGAACACAATGAGACCCATCAGCCTCCTAGTCACGGTACTCTTACTGCATGGATGAAAAAGGTCAGCAGCGATGGATCAAACTAGAATGATTTGTATAATAATACTCAATTCTTATATAATGTTTCTCGGCAGTACTTTCAAAGCACAAAGGACGTCAGTGTCATTATTCCCATTTTACCTATGGAAAACCGAGCACATGGGAGAGAAACCCACTTAAAACTCTCATAGGGAGGCTTTAACTGCAATATATATAAAACCACCACAAACTGAGAATGCTCGTCACTGATGCAAATTCAAAATAAAAATCTGTCAGTGGACATATGTATGTTTCTCTTAGAACAAAAGCACTTTGCTTCTACATAAATTATTCTTCCATCCCTCAGTCACCACTATTGTTGTTTCTCATGGAGAAAAACCAGCGTTGCTATTCTTTCATATTTAGAAAAACATGATCACTACATTAACTATTATTCTTCCTGGCAGTTGCAAAATATTTTTACTTGCACACACAAAGAAAAATTAAATTTAATGTTCTTCAGCTTAAAGCAGTCACAGAACAAAGTTATTCGTGCTTATGTACACGTATGCTCACAGGCACACGCTAACTAACCATCCTGCAAGACTAACTTTAAATCGTTATGTGGCATCCTAAATAGCTTAACTTCACACAAACAACACGGAGTCCTACACAAATATGAAGCTAAAGAGGTTTTAGTGATTTTTTTCCTGTATAACTAAATCTGTTAGGTCTGCAGCCTAATTGCAAAGATAATCAGAAACAATGTCAACCAGAGAACCTATAGAATCTGTCACAGCCAGTTTGAAGGAAACCATAGCTGATGGAAAGCACAGACCAACCAGCTGGGGCCACACACAATGCATACATCAACAAAAAAAGTCTTTGAATTTTTAGACAAAACACCAGGGAAGTGTTGGTAATCTGGATTTCATATTCAGAGCTCTGAAAAAAAGTCTACATTTTTTAAAGTGTATCAGTGAACAGCCATTTTATATAATACAGCCTATGGCTTGACGGTAATGGCAAACCCCCCCCAGCTCAGAGTTGTGAAATATCAGAAGTCCAGCAGGATATTTTGCAATAACATATGCGATGTGTCGTCAGGGTCCTCTATTACAGTAAAACATAAACTGATCTCCAAGATCACGATACAGGATTATAAAAGCATATAGAAAAACTGAATTCTTAACATGCTATTAGTATGCATGTATTTTCTTGGTACATTTGTTCATTTGTTTACTGCACTAACGTACTAGGCTATAAACCTAACTTTAAAAATTCCATAGTCTATAGGAGCACATACATATCTAGAAATATACGAAATTAAAGAGATCTGTAGAAAAGAAAAAAGAAAACAGGGCAGACGATATTTTGGTGTACTTTAGGCTTATGCTGACTACTACATTTTCAGACTTTTACTGTTCAATTTGAGACAAATTCATAGGAGTTAACAGTTGTATGAATCTCAAAGTACCAAGTGTAGGCCTGTTGATAACCAATTCTGTTGTCTTGGTTATTTTAGCAGATCTCTTCAAGCACACAATGAACTGCCAGCACTCTTCAGACCTCAAGCTGGACCCCCCTAAGGCCGTGGTCAGATATTCAGAACACTGCCACTAAAATTCGTTTATGCAGACCTCATCACCAATGCTCATTCCTGCCGGCAAGCCAGCACAGCCACAGCTACGGCTATGCAGTAAACTGGCCTTCTTTGCCTTTGGCAAGGGGGAACAATGGGTATTTTTCAGCTGAATCTGTTCCCAGGTCCAGTGAACTGCTCAGCCACCTACACAGCTATGCTGGAACTAAGCAAAGGAAAATGTTTAAAAGCAGCTGTGAGGTGACCAGAGCCAACTTAACTGGCACTCTCGCCAGAGAAGATGTAATCTTTTGCTTGCTCTGATAAACATCACAAGGAAAGGCAGAAAATAGTAAATATGTTAATTAAAAAAAAGAAAGAAAAAAAAGACAGAGACACTTGCCTTACTGCTTCCTTAAAGTAGCATAAGCATATGGCAATCCTGTGCATTAAGAAGTTTCTAGAACGCCAGCCCTATCAGGACTTGGTAAAAATGAGGTACTGCATAAAAAAAAGATGTATTGAAACAAAGGTCATATGGAGACAACAATTTGATCTGATTAAGGGATCCTCCCTCATGGAGCCTGCTGCAAGACAGGGGTCTAGACTCCCTTTTCCGTCCACAGCAATAAACAGAGAACACCATGTAGATTCATAGAATTTAAGAATATAGTAATAAAAAAGTATTAACTAAGGACAGTATGATTCACCAAAACTATTGTGTTAGTCTACATTATACATTTTAAGATGAGAATCAAATATGTCACTCATAGTCAACCAGCTGAAAACCGTTGCTGCTTTCTTCCACACCCTATTAACTAGTAACTGTCAACCCACTGTTCATAGACAAAAGTGGATTAGTACCCAGTGTCTTCACTGGGATAGAGACACACTGGGTCAGCCAGTAGATTTTGTTTAGGAGGCAAACAGAACTGTTAACCTGTGAAATAAATTCATTTTTTTACGTGCAAGAGTATTCCCCATGAAAGATAACTTTAAAAATTTTTTTTACAGGCACTTACAAATTTACAGTTCTGTAAATTTTCAAGTTCTTATTTTCAAACCTATTGAAAATTAAGCTTGTGCTCCAGGTGACTTCTCTGTGTATTTAATTGATCTGATTTACTGCTGGGAATATCCCTTACTTGCAGGTCATGTACGTCAAGTACTTTTAAAATAAGCTAAAAGCATGCCAAAACAATACCTTGGAAACACTATAATTAAAAATGCAACCTATCAAATACAAGTTAATCCTTACTGGACTTTTTTCCATTTATATCAAATGTATTACCTCTTTGTTCCTACCAGCAGCTATGAGTATTGAATGAAACAACCTTGTTACAGGATACATCTTGGGGTTTTTTTTGAAAGAAATTCCCATTGAGATTTTTCCAGCTCAAAGTCTGGTAGGAAATTTTTTCCCCAAAACCACGCCTTCCTGATAATTTCTACTGATTTTGCTGTTGTTTCTGTTGTAACAATTCTGATCAAACCCCAACTTCTCAAGTTTATGAAAAACATTAAGTCATATCTAACCCCTCCCCCAACCTAAACTAACTATTCTTGATAAAATATATACTTAAAAGGCAAAGTTACAAGAATCTGCAGATGGAATCACAGAGCAGTTGGGAGGGACCTCTGGAGGTCATCTTGTCCAACCCCCCTGCTCAAGCAGGGTCAGCCAGAGCAGGCTACCCAGGACCATGTCCAGACAGCTTCCGAGTATCTCCAAGGATGGAGACTCCACAGCTTCTCTGGGCAACCTGTGCCAGTGGTCAGTCACCCTCACAGTAAAAAAAAGTGCTTCCTGATGGTCAGAGAAAACCCCCTGTGTTCCAGTCTGTGCCCATGCCTCTGGTCCTGTCACTGGGCACCACTGAAAAGACCCTGGCTCCATCCTCTATGCACCCTCCTTGCAGGTATTGATATACATCGGTAAGTTCCCCCGAGGCTTCTCTTCTCCAGACTAGGGTCCCAGCTCTCTCAGCCTTTCCTCGCATGAGAGACGTTCCAGTCTCTTCACGACCTTAATGGCCCTTGGCTGGACTCTCTGCACTGCGTCCGCGTCTCTCTTTCACTGAGGAGCCCCATAGCTGGTGGGTGGCCTCACCAGGGCTGAGCGGAGGGGAAGGGTCGCCTCCCTCGACGGGCTGACAACGCTTCTCCCCATGCGCCCCAGGAGACCGTTAGCCTTCCTCGAGGCCAGGGCCCGTTGCCGGCTCGCGGTCCACCTGCTGCCCGCCAGCACCCCCGGCCCCTTTCTGCAGGGCTGCCGTCCAGCCCCAGCCCGTACTGCTGCAGGGCCCGTTCCCCCCCCGCCGCGATTAATTTCTCCAGCCTGTGGAGCTCCCCGGGATGGCAGCACGCCCCTCTGCCGTACCACGCACAGTCTGGGCGTTTCAAGTGCACGCTTCCCGGAACGCTGTAAAAACTCTCTGCTCCCGCTACCGGGGTTCAGTCAGGAGCTCGTCTTCTGCGCTTCCCTCCCCACCTCTGGCGGCGGCGGCGGCGCCGGGCGATGCCCCGCACCGCCCCCTCCCCCCCTCCCCGTGCCACCGTGTTAAGTTTAAACTAGGCAAGCCAGAGAGCGGGGGGACCCCGGCCGGGCCCGCTCCGCCGGGCTGCAGGCGACGGCGGGCCCCGCCCGCGCGCCTTTGTTACCCGGGGGCATCCTGCGGCGCGGCCAGGCGGGAGCAATCGCGCGCCGAGCAGGCCGAGGCGC
>NW_010972676.1:9402062-9425267 GCF_000737465.1 Haliaeetus leucocephalus
CGGAGCGCGCCCGCAGAGCCTGCGGCACGGTCGCACCGCCGCCCCGGCAAAGCCGCTCCTCGGCCACCCCTGCAGCTGTAAATACGGTCATTCGCGCCGGCAGTCCTAAACCTAAACGGACGCTTCCGATGCAGCCGGTCCCACGCTGCAGCACAGCCTGGAAGGCGACGGGGTGGAAAGAGGTTTTGCTCGGGCTGCTGCGTCTCGGGGCAAGAACGTCAGCATCTGGTGGGAGCGACGCCCCGAGGCAGCGCCCCCGGCAGCCAGCACCGCTCTGCCTTAGGGACGGGGCGCTGTGCCGGAGCAGGGGCCGGAGCGCCCGGCCGGGGCCGTTCTGCCCTCCCTGGCGGGCGGCCCGCAGGGTGGGCGGCCGTGCCTCCGCCGCCCCGGCTTGTTCTGCGGAGCTGCACAGACCGAGCACAGATCTTTTAAAGCCGCAGTTGCTTTCAAATGTGGAGTTCTCGGAGTACCTTGTTTCGCTGAAAGGAATCTTCAGGACAGGCCGTCCCTTCACCTGTCACCGCAGAGGGTAACAAATGAACTCCTTTCAGGTGTGTTGAATTAGAGCCCTCACCTGGTGGCACCACACCTCACTGAATTTACAGCTGAGAAGCAGCAGCTTCGTTGACTACGAAAATGATTTTGCACCTAACACCTGACTGCAAACCTGATTTTGCATACCTAGGCAACTCCAACACTCAGCAGGTCGGGTGGCCTCGGGACTACTCCTTAACCTAGGATGGAGCCCTCAAAGCCGCAGACATCCATGTGGATGCACGGAGGGCAGGCGAGGTGGCTTTACGGGACAAGTGACCAAGTGATAATACAGATGCGCCCTCTGCTTGGAATCGGCAGGAAAAGATCTGATTTTCCACTTCTATGATATATATGAACAGCATTACAAAACTGGAAGTGTTCAACTTATCGATGGGGAATGTCTGCCAAACAGATTAAATTTGAAATTCTCCGGGTTACATAGGCAACTTTTCAACGTGAACTCTACAGTATGTCTGATTTAATTAATTCACAGCTTGAAACAATCACCCCAAAACCACAACTGAACTGTCACTATCCAACTCCTTCACAAACCTAATTATACCTGCTCAAGAACTAACTTGACTAATTACACTTAATAACTTTTAACAGAATAGGCCAACTTCACAAAGACATCTTGCCACTTAAACCAGGATTTTGCCTAAATAATGGAGTACCTTAGTTGCAGTCAATTAACTTTATTAGGCACCGAAGTTCTGCCTGCACCCAGGAGCGTGTCAGTCTTGTTAGCATGGAGCATATCGGGAGTTTCTCCCAATGGGCACAATCCATGATAAAACACTAGAAGAATACGTAATACATATGTACAGATCTATCCTCAAGGGTAAGAACAGCAACAATCATCTCTGTTCTCCAAAACATAAGAGGAACCATCTCTTTTGCGTTCAGTAACCCAAGAGTATTCATTCACTAAAGAATGAGAACCAGGGCCAATTTTTTCTGTCTGGGAGAATTAAAATGCAGGTCTCCTAGAGGAGTAATTTTAATCACTAGTCTGCCAGGTACTTTTAGATAAGGAAATGAAGCATAGTCAGCCCAGCTTGCCATAACTGAACAGTTTTGACTGTAACAGTAAGAACCTATGTCAAAGACTGAGTGAAAAAGGGAGTGAAAATGACTTTCAGAAAGGAGATAACCAGACTGTGCTGTGTGGACTACTTAAAATATTTTACCCAATGACCGTCCTTGCAACAAGCGGTCCCTGGCATTAGCCCAGTACCCTGGCCATTAGTCAAGAGCCATCCGCATGTGGCATTCCCTCTCCGATCCAATGCGTATTCATTTCAAGCCGAGGAAGCAAACTCCAAATAGAGATCCTTTAGCCAAAAGAGCCAGTTGCCTCTGAGTTAAAGGCAACAAATGTAGGAAAGTAAATTCTCTGTTGAACGGGAATTGTTCCTTAAACAAAGTGAACAACATTCCGAGTTAATGCTCTGCTGAGCATTGTGGTATTTCTTCTAGGCACACCTAGAAAGAAAAATCTAGTTCCCTTCAGAATTAGGCAGTAAGTCTTTTTATGAGGGTTACAAATTTGGATATATGTGCTTTGATTCGGCAATCATCACATTTAAAACATCAAATTCCTTAGTAAATCTGTATTGCATTTAGATACACTGGGTACTAGAAATGCTTCTTTTTCCCAGACATCATCTATAGGAGGAATAAAAAAAAATAAATACTGAAAGTATTTTAAAAAGCCTGAATCAAAAAAGGCTACAGCAAGAAGACTGCAGTACTCACTAACAAGCACAGGAAACAAGCAAGTAATAAGAAAACTG
Source organism: Haliaeetus leucocephalus (assembly GCF_000737465.1). Classification (NCBI taxonomy): domain Eukaryota; kingdom Metazoa; phylum Chordata; class Aves; order Accipitriformes; family Accipitridae; genus Haliaeetus; species Haliaeetus leucocephalus. The sequence continues at coordinate 9,404,396 of NW_010972676.1, forward strand.
AAACCCCAAATAAACCGAACAACCTGTCGACCTATTTAGGAACAGCAATTCAGATTTAAAAATCAGGAGAAGTGACACAGCAGTACTGTGAGACTTACAGATTAGATTGCAATACCTAAGCAGTCTGTGAGCATTAACTTCTCCTGTAGCAAAATAAACCTGGAAAATATCCAGAGATTGTGCGTGGTCACTACAGGTCATGGTGGGAAAGATAAATTAAGCCTGATCTAACACACACTGGAACAGCAGCAACAGACTAACTGCTTCAGATGGTTCAGGGGAAAACCTCGGGAAGAAAAGAGATTTTGAAAGTTAAGCCTGTGAATGGAAAAAAAGCAGAGAAAGTAATTTTAGAGCGCAAGAGTCAAGTGATTAGCTATTTTGATTACACATTTTTAGTGTGAAAAAGTCAGAAAGTTTCCCCTACATAACTCTCTCTTAGTGGTGCTGATGCTACAGAATGAGACTGCAGCTATATGAGTACAGAAAGAGCAACAGCTGATTTGATAAGTGTTTCAAGACATCCTCCTGCAGTTTGAAACAGCATCCTCAGAGATCCAGGCTGCAGTCTACTGTTACTAGGCAAAGTGGCAAAGCAGTGGGTTTACCTAGCACAGTCCAGCATTTTTCAGAATTAAACCCAGTAAAACCAGAATTACACAATAGATTTCATAGTATAATAAAAGATCAGAGTTCATAAAAAAAAAAACAAAATGGAAGACAAAACAAATTTGCAAGGAATTTTCTATGCGTTCATGGCTCAGCACCGGAATCTGAAGTGTTCCTTTAATGTAAATATTGGTACTGAACTAGTATGTTTGTGCTAGAGGCAAATAACAAATAAACACACACCACAAATAATTATCTTTTTGGAAAGAAAAAAACATTAAACACAACTTTTCTAAACAAAAATTTCTAGCACTTGAAATCTGATGCTTTTAAGAAGATCCTTATCTGAGCAAATAGCCTCTCTCTTTTCCTCTTGAACATATAAATCCATCATGCTTCAGTCTAAGAACACTATGAACAGGCCCAGATATGTAGCAATAAATTGCCTTTATTTTTACTATAGGAAATGAGTTAACTTAAATAATGGATAAAACAACAAAAACTGTATTTACTAGGAAATTCACAAAGCCCTATTAAGAGATAGTGGATCTGAATGCCTGTTTGGAGTTTCTTCCCCCGCTCCTTAACTTCCAGAGTTCAACAGTGGACATGCCAGAAGTAAGTAAAGGATATTTCAGATTTAAAGTAAGAGACAGCTTAGATACTGGCATGCAAGGTTTTCCAGCTTTTCTGGAATACTTGATTCTCCAGGAAGAATAAGCCAGTGTGAACAAGATGTTATATCTCAACAGAGATGTCAGTGACTTTTAATTATACCTCAAGGTTAAAAAAAAAAAAAAAAATCATTAGAGCATAACATTTTAGAAAATACAGAAGAATGGAGGTAAATAATACATCCACCACCCCAGAAGCAAAATCTAATAAAGACTGGGATAAGGATCACTGAGATATTACTACTAACAGTAATGCCCTATACTTTATAAAGTTATTAAATTCAGTTATTCGCTGAACAAATCAATTGCTTGTCTCACAGATTTGAAATTATTTGAAAATGCTGCACTTATTTTAGTCTCTTTCCCTAGTATCATGACATAATCACATAATAATGAAACACAAAGGGAAATTACCTCGCCGGTGTGCAATAAATTAATTGTCAAATTATGAGTGCACCTAAAACCAGTCTGTAATGTTCTGCATAGTTTAGAAAACTAGGAAGATACTGTAGCTCTAGCCATTTTCTGTTTAGACTCTTTCATTTTTTCAGACTCTGAAGTCCGATGCACCTAACTGTCGTGATGAGCCAAAAATCATTCTTCCAGCCAGTACATGCATTTGTTTATTGCAGTGGATAACAGCAAACCTGTATTTACTTAGAAAGGGTGATCAAAGCATTTCCTGAACTGTAAATCCTCGAGTTTTCTAATATTGATAAGGGGTTGCAGTTTCATTTTACTGGAATCCTACAGCTGGCCTGACTGCCAACACACTGTTTTAGAGTCAAAAGTGATTAATATAGAAATGCTAAGATGAAACAGGATAGGACAAAATATAATTATTATTGTAAATTGTCTGAAGCCCTTACAAAAGTACCATGAGATATTACTAGCCATGAAGTCATGCTTAACCTTCTCTCCCATTTGGACTACAACAGAGTCTGGGAACTTTAAGGTGGGGTGAAAATCAGGAAATTCAGCACATTATTCACCATCAAGGAAAGAAAAAAAAAGGGGGGGCTTATTTTATCTTCTAATTATTTTTACTACACTCTTTTCCCCTCTGAAAACCCGAAGATCTTCCAATCTTTGTTGCTGACACTTGCATGTCAGTAATAAAATATCTACCAGTGTGAACATATGAAATGCATTTTGAACATTTAAAATCTGAGTCTCCCAAAACTGAACCAACCATATGCAGTGAAATCAGCAGTAATACTAATTTAGTAAACGTAAGAGAGAAATAAGTCTTAATGTATGCTTTTCTGTGTATACAAATAGGATTCTCTTACCTTTTGTTGGACTCTGGTTCTGATCTATGAATCCTTTCAAGTCTCCATTTGTGGAAGTCACACCAACCTGAACAAAACATTTTTGAAGTCTTAAAATATGATAAACCTTTCTGTGTTTTCTAGTCTGCAACTAACAGTATTACAAAAGTAATCTGTTCTGCATTTCTGAAACATCATAATCCTATCGATAGTAGAGTCTAACAAGAGCATGAGATTCAAAGCAAAGGATCAAAGACATTTACTGTGTATATATGAAGACAAACTCTAATTTTAACTAAATTCTTAACAAAAAAAACCCCTAAATATTCTGATACTGTACTACACAACCAAAGCAGCGCATTCTGGCTATTATGGTGTAAGTCACTGTCCCCTCCAAGTCAAACAGAGCAGCTGCCACCAATAACACAACAGAAATCTGCCAGATGTCCAGTACTCTCAGTACTAAGCTGCAGGGTCTACAAGTCTGAGGAGATGTGATTGTTGATGCATTTTAAATACATTTCCTAGTCTTCAGAGATAAACTTATTTACCCTGAGGGTGAATTACCGGGGACATGGAGAACTTAAATCATACACAGAATGGTGCACCTCAGATTTTGTCATGTACACAAAGCATAGGAAGGTGGAGTTGGTACAGAAAAATACAACATCACTGCTCCTGGATGATGGAGAGAAGAGATGGAAAGTCCCTCAGATCCCAGCTAACAAGGGATGGGCCCAGCAACAGCAAGTAATGGTAAGGCATTCTGCAGTTTCAGAGCATTATGCTTGCCCCACCTTAGTAACCTCTGTTCAACAAAGCATTTTGTTTTGCTTCCAAGATGGAAGCTGTGATAAGCACTGAGGGATGGAGCTCCGTTGGAGCAGTAGGCAATTAAACTAAATAGTACAAAAACTCTTTTTAAAATATTACAAAATTTGAGTACTTCTGTAAATAATTGGGACAAAAGGTTCAGGTATCTGAGTTAAGAAAAAACAATCATACAATCAAAGATCAAAGATTTGTTTTATTTTACAGACGTTTGTAGTAATAATGGACATATGCTAGGGCTGCTCGTAGAATTTTCATCCTATCGAATTAGAGAATCATTTAATTGTAGGCCTATTAAATAGTAGTAACATAACACTAAAATAAACTACACAAGAACAAAAAATACCTACTACAAGCATTCAATCACCCAGTTCCACTAGAGAACTTGTATTTGGCAAGTAATTTTTGAAGGGGAAAATCTGCATGGAGCATTGTGACAGACTCTCTTGAAATTACTTCTATTAAGACTTTTTCATCATCAGGAGCAACATGTGAACATTAACTATTGCTGCACTATCCTGATTGTAAAACACTGCCTAAATGAGCTAAGTTACATGCTTCTGTAAACAAGCCCTTAGAGTTGCTCAATATAGTTCATCAATTTGTCTCAAACGTTGTCTGCATCAGACTTGCTCTTTCCTGTCACACCCAACTAGACGCTCAAGATACTATTTCCAACGGGCAACCAAGTGCTTTGGTTGTTGCAGACTATGGTACCACCAGAAGCTGCTTTTGAAAGAGAGTAAGTCTGTCTCATTTTTTCCTCTCCGTTTTCCCTTTTGTCTCCCACCAGGTGGCAGCGGTGCAGAGGCAATGCAGTAGGGCTGGAGAGGAAGGGAACAGGAACGCCTGGATTTGAGCAGGGGAAAGAGGAGGAAGACATGAAAACAAACGCAAAACGTCTCCTATCACGTTTTGGTAGCAGGTCCATAGGGAAAACAGCAGCATTCTAGTATTCTTCGCCCGGGTACTTGGGCGGCAAGGAAAGCTCATGTGGTAAGAGGGCACTGTGACTCCTTACACTGAAAATGTATTCCTGAGATCTTTAAAATAGAGGTTGGAAAGGTTAGTAAATTGCATAGCATATAGCATGGAAAGGGCATTATGACTGCAAAGCCAGGATGAAGAGCCAGCACTCTTGGATCATACTACTGCTGCCTTTGCACAATAAGTAACAGTATCAGCTTCTCCCTAAGACCCCGCCTCTGCAATAAATAGAACACAAATAGGAGAAAATTTTAATTCAGAGGCACAGGGGAGCCACAGGGATAAATATCAAGTGTTAGATATAGAGGCCTTAACTTGTTCCAAGAGAAAGGATAAGAATTATGATTCCCATGAACATCTTCAAACACAGCACTGCAATTTGTTCACAATTGAACCTTCAGTTCTAGATTTACAACTCTACATTTCCCTATTGATTCATATTGGTGCTTCAATTAAACACTGAAGATGATACACATATGCACTGTCAGCCCAAGATGACTCTCCAGCCATTATGACAATTCAAACATTTACATTTAATTCTCTGAAAGATTTAGATTATTTAACTGATTCAATATGTAAGGAAATGCAACAAAGTACTTAAGTTCTTTTTTTTTTGTGTGTGTATCTTGTACTTCAGTGATCCAAGTGATACCAAATTACAGCAGAATTTTAGTTTGCATAGGTATATGTATTTTCACGATGATGGTCCTAGTAACACGTTTATAAAGAGCATCCAATGAGCAGGAGCACTCCTCTCAATTTTATAATCTTTGTATCTAAGTTTAGAAGAGCTTGAAAACAAACTTTAATTTCATGAGAGCTTAAATAAGAAGTGTGGCAGATCTAAAGAAATTTGTTTCTCCTGCAGAAGAATTATCATAACTAAGCCCTCAGAAGCCAAGTGTGATGCAATAGTACAATACTGCAGCAGAATGAGAACTTTATAGTATTCCATTGCTATGTCTGAGAGGTACCAGGCCATGTTGTTATCTAGAGACTGTACCACCCACTCCTTTTAGGAATAATCTTGTCATTTAACTACTCCTAAGCTGAAACCAGCAAACAACCCAACGCTTACATAGGTATTACTTATTCCTTTTTGTATGGTTTGCCTGATATTTCTGTTTTATAACACTGCCCCAGAGTGTCTGGATTACTCGGTATGGCAAGAGCTGGACTCCTGCTTCTATCCATCTGCAGCAAGATGAATCCAGTCATGAAGTAAGATGAAGCAAGAACTTGGCAGGCCTTTGCATCCTATTAAATATTTTCATCAAGTTTTTTTCCCCTTTCCTAGTAGGTGACTAAGAAGTTTCCAAATGGGGCGAGGGGAAAGAAAAAAAGAATCGTAACGAGAGTCTTGGATGGGGCAAACTGTCATGAGCTGCTCTTGCACCTTATCAGCCTTCTCCACTGCTTGACATACTATTCAGGTAGCAAGTCTCCACCTGCAATCCTTCCCTTTCCTTACAGAAACCAACTTTCCCAGCAACCTGAAAAGTTTTTGTGCTCTCTGCCCTAGAATTAATCCAGATTATAGCATGTAGAAGTTGTAAATGGGTAGGGAATCCACTAACTGGCTGTTTTCTTATACCTGTAAGCCCTAACAGACTCATTTCTAGACATACTGTAGTATTACCGCTTACAGAAACAACTCAGCACCTAAAAAGGGTGCTGTCATCATAAACTAAAAGAAACCTGCATGGACAATCAGTGCAGAACAGCTAATGTCCTTTACATTGTTTTTGAAGAGTTTCCTGTTTAAGACAGGTGTTAAGGCTTGTTTAAGGCCCTCTTGACCAACTTCAACAGTTAAACTAACTCCTTTTCTTCCATATTGACATGTGAAAGAAGAACTATTATAGCCATTTAACTGATCTCATCTATGACAAGACAACCACCCCCTGAGAAGCAGTGACAAACAACTTCACAAGCACATGTATATAAATTCAGATCAGACGATCAAAACTAACAGTCTTATTCAAATAATCTGCTTGAGTCATTTTTAGGACAAAATAGATAATACAAGTTTACCATGAGTATTTGCTCTTTTTTTCCCCCATTTCTCAATACTGTTTTGGTGTCTTCCTACCTGAAGGACAGATGCGAATGGAAGTACAAAACAGGCAAGAAAAATGCATTTTATGATATAAGCAAAGAATGAAATAACCCATTATGACAGAGCGATTTAAATTACATCTGGGTACAATGTGTATGGTAAGCATGTAAACATCTCATCTCCAAGAGAATCTGTAACTTTTATTCAACATCTTATTATTCATAGCTGTTTTGGTTGGATTTGTTTTGTAAGGAAGGTCAAATCACCCATAAGCAATGTTCCACAAGCAGATACTAGAAAGTGTCCTGCATTTAAAGAAAGTGAGCACTCAGCCCAGTCTTGGTAATTCTCCCATCACATACTCAAAAAGTTAGCATGGAAAAACAGTGATGGGGAACATTATTCATCTTACATACACATTCAATGTATGGTAACATTTTGCCATGCGCTTGAAGCGCAAGCTTCCTTGCAGACAAGGTTGCTCAACAGAGCTTATGCACGTGAGATGCAAATACATTTTAGCCTAAGTTCACTGCACTTTGTTCTTGCGATGCATTAGGAGCACAAACATCCCTAGACTGCTGTGTCCCAGTTGAGGGGTAGTGATTTCAGAACACAGAGGGGACAGCTTCCTGATGTGTACATGTTTGATGAAAGATATGGGCCCTTTAAGACTTTCCCAGAAGATGTCCAAATTCCAGTACTTCAAAGTTCCCTTTCCTTGATACTTCAACAGAAAGAAAAAAAACCCCAAACCTTCTGCAGAGAAGCTCTCTCCCTCAACTCGCTCTGCAGAGCGTTAAAATATTTCAGAGAGTATAACAGACAAACACTAACCTTACATTTGAAACGGGTTTCAGGCTGCAGAAACCCATAGATATATGGTAAACCTTGGAACTCTGCAAATTCAGAAGGCCCAAGAATGCTTCTAACAGCAATAGAAAACCCTAGCGCTGACAGTATTGGCCTGAGTGTGCAGTTCTGAGTAGCTAAGGTTGGGAAATCCTGAAGAAGTGCTACAAATAAGGACAGAAAGAATATGACCACCCTTGTTTTTACACTGTTACTTATTTTGCAAATCCTTTGAAGGGGTATACTTAACAAACATGAGAACTGAGTTCTACTTTCATCTGCACCACAGTAGCTGATTTTTTTTAAATAAATCCATAAACATTAGCTAAATAACTAGGTTTGCATAGTTTAATATGCAAAATTTCAAAGCATACATACCAATACAATATTTATTCTATAAAGTAACTATAGCCTTGCGTTAAACAACAACAAAAACATATTTCTATATTCAGCACAAGAGTAAGTTGCCCAGACTGAATGTCATATGTCTGTCCTCAGAGGTATTCAAAACCCAAAGCCCTGAGCGGCCCTGAACAAAGCACCAAGCAACTGCATTCTGAATTCAAGTGTCAGAGCTTTACACAAAGTACCAGAGTAGATGGCCTCCTGAGATCCCTTCCAACCTATGTCACTCTATGACTCGATCACACAACACTCCATGGATTTTATTGGCATTGGTATTTATCCTTTGACTGCATTGAATAAAAGGTCAAAACCACAAATGATTTGGATTTGTGCAGCTGTTCCACATAGATCAGTAGAATTACCTATTTATACTACAGTTGAATATGGCCTATGAAATAAGTAAGTCAAAGGGCTTTGCATATACACATCCATTTATTTTCTGGCTTGGTCAGCTTGAATCAAACAGTCAGACTTAAGACATCTGAAAGCCTTACCTGGAACTACACACCAAATGAAACTATTAATAAAGCCAACAGAAAAGACATTTCTGAGACTTGAGAATTAATTTAACCAAATTATGCCCTTGGCATCAATCTAACCAAATATGCATGAAAGCTTTTGCAGTTACTGAACAGAGAGCCATCCTAGGGTTACCTGCACTTTTATTGTAGGGTATTTCTTTAGCCATGTTGGTTCCTAAACCTGTTCAGATTTAATTAGATTGCAGGATGTCCTATCAAAGGCAGTCAACAGGTAAACTGCCCAGGGCCCAAAGTCATACTCAACTCGCTGACCACCAAGCTTAATCAGAACTGTTCTCTATACAAATTGTGTACCTCAGCAAGCACAGCTAATTAGGCAGAAAATTAAGGTCAGGATGTTAGACATTTCATAAGCTTCCTCAGAACTCAAGATAAGGGAGTCAAATATAGAGCCTCTAGACACGACACTACAGGCTTGTTGATGCGGCAGATGAAGAAACAGGAAGGCCCTCAGTCTTCTAGAAACCAAGAGTGTATTGACATTAGTAAAGAAATATGCTTTCTGTTCTTTCTTGAGTTTTGAGATTCGGACTCAGTAAAAGGATTTTACTCTGGTGTAAAGGTGAGATGCTTCAACAAAATGAGAAGCTCTCTGGTAAGTTTGGAGCAATGTTAGAGGAATCATAGAATATCTCAAGTTGGAAGGGATCTGTAAGGATCAATATCAAACAGCATGAAGCATTGCCCCAGTTATCAACCTGACCTATAACTGAGTAAACTCCACATCCTTAAAAGAGCATCTAACCAGTTTAAATTTATCAAAATACTGCAGAAGATGATGGGGTACACATTTGTGGTATATAAAAATAGGACAAGATTTTTGAATTTGAAGGTCTTCGTGTTTGACTTCTTGTATGGACAAATACAAGAAATCAAACACAAAGACCTTCAAATTCTGAAGGCCAGAAGTGACTGGCAGCATGCCAAAATAAAAAGTAATACATTTCATAGAATTATACTTACATTTTTTGCCGTCATGTCAGACAATATTGCTTTATATTCCGTAAAACCATCAGATACCCCTCTTCATCTTCACAGAATCTTTAAAATGAACATCCTGTAAGAAAGTTAATAAAATATCTTAGTAAAATATATTTTCAGTTACCTTTCTAGCTGAAACCCTGCATCTCCAAAGGATAGATTATTTTTTTTTTTACTTTTTGATAAAAATCAATCACCACAATAGTCAGGTTCTGCACAGATACTAGAAATGTACGTTGCTTGGAACAGACAGAGATGTAATCTTATATATAAGGCCCAACTTATATAGAGACCTAAGTATATTAATGTGCTAGCAATGCATGTCATACCATTACTAAAGTATTGTAATTAAAACCATGCAATCATTTGCATCTAATGCAGATTGACTCTAAAAACTGGAAGTGAATTAATTCTCTCCATTGTGTCTTTAGCCTCCAACAACACAGAAAGCTTCTAATTCCCTCGCTGCAGACATCCAAAGACCTTGATAAAAAGTGGGAAATACTATGAAATGTACATACACAGCAAACATTAAGTATTTTTAGGAAACATCCAAGAAAAAGCATTTCAGTTCAAACTCATCTTTTAAATATTTTCAGGCTTTTTTATTAACCCTATGTATTTAGAATTATAATATTAGAATTCCAGGAAAAGCCAAACGTTTTAGTATACTGAAAAATACTTAAAGTGACTTTTTAAAATCAAAGCTTCCAGAAGTCTTACAGAAAACAGAAGAAAACAAGTTACAAATCAACACTGGCAGCACAAATCATTTTAAAGATAGAATTAACCTGACAAAGCATTTAAGAACTTCAAAAGTACTTGTAAGTACTACTTGCTGTTAAAAAATGGACTACTGAAGACATCTGAATTGCACTTGGATGTATAAGAGAGGGAGAACTGTTCACACTTTCAAGGGTGGAATCAATCCAGCAAAATCTTTTGGAAGATGCCTGAACTAGTTACCAAATATGAGTCGTGACCATTTACAGCAGAACTCACCAGCTACAAAAGCAGATTGCAACTCATGCTATTTCCTCTGTATTTTAACCTACACAAAGTTTGAGAACGGCCAGCGTCTTCACCTCCCTTTTAGAAAAGTGCCAAAAATTGTTGCAGTAGTGTGCACAGCTAATGGTGGAACTCTACCATCACTACATTAGTGGTTTTGAACAATCCAGAAGAATTTTAAATTCTAGGATCTTTCTATAGATTTCTTGGTTTATTCAGACATCATATCAATTAAACTGTTATTAGAGATAGTGGAAAAACATTTTATTCAACTTAGAGGTGTTCTCCATTTCCTGTTGAATGAGTTATATTTATCTTCCTTAGTGCCTCAATTTATTGCAGCCATAATTAAGCAGTTACTCCAGCATGTGAACACCACACAATTCTGCTACTAAGACATTCTCCCATGAAAACTTCTAAGTTTTAGTTTCACAACAAAACATCCAAGAAAATAAGAACCATTTTTGTCTGCCTTCAGAGAGGACACTACAGAGAGATACCTATTCACACCCTGGAGAAAGGGGCTACTGGATCTGTGTAGCAATCCTAAAACCTGAAGAAGAGCCGCAGAAAAGCCATAAAGCTACAGTGGTCATGGCAAAGAGCAAATACTGAATCCTTGCATTGCATCTGAAAATTATGATTTATGTGCCTTTTCTTTTTCCACCTTCCTCCTCCTTCCACACAAACTCTCCAAATACATCATATGGAGCTCTGGCCAAAACTCGTGATGCAGCCTGACCTCCCTCTCTTGCTTTAAGAGGCTTTACAAGTAATTTACTCAAATAAAACATTGTGAAGAACACATTTGCTAAGCAGTTTTAACCTGTTTACAGAGAAGCAAACTAGTTTCATCTTTGACAAGTTATTTGCTGTCAGGCTTAGTGATCCAGAAGGTATTGTCCATAAACTATTACAGTCCTTTGCCACAATGCTCTTCAGCCAGTACGAACAGTTGGTATTCTTCCAGCTTTATGAACACATTTTGTCAAGCTCAAGAAGCCAGACTTTGTGACCCCACCATCTGCCATGACCTCTTGTCAGGTTCAGACAAAAGAACCTACACAGATGGCCTCAAAATGGAGATTCTCTTCATTCCCAATTGCTGTTTGACAGCTTGTACCACACAGATAGAGAAACATAAAACTCAACCTTTTTGTTCTTTAGCTGGTTTCTACTGAAATGAAGCTGCATAAAGACAGATTTAGAGCTCAAAGCACATGAGACACAAAGATTGCTTTATTTGAACTAAGGTCGTCCCTTCATAATCTAAGCCTTGGTTTATAATCCACTCCCATAATTTTGCCTTTTGGTGAAATATCGTATGGTTCAGTGAGCCAACCAAACTGACTTTGTAAACTTTGAGTTGTAGTTTCTTCTAGAACATATGTTGCCTAATCACTTATGCCAATGACATTAAAAAGCCATTTCGGGCATTAAATTTACAAAATCCCAGATAATCAAGCTCTAGTTACAACAAAACAGTACAAGAGTGTTTATCTGTACCCATTCTCGTTACAAGTTAAAATCCAATCTATCCTGAAGATTCAGTGATACTGAAGCTGAATCCCAGTACAAGAAACAATGCAAAACAGAAAACAGTTATCTGCAGAAAAATATTATATTCCTTCATAGGTTTATTTTCTATGGTCCAAAGTCTTATTTTTAAACTATCTCTTTATAGATACACATAATAGCTAAAAACTAATAGTAGAAAGAATAAAGCCCTGTACCATAACAGTCTATTTTCTGCCCCTGAAAATTAAGCTTTACCAAACTTCTTACCAGTACTTCACATATCACACCTTCACGTAGACAAGCACCACACAAAGATTCTCCCCAGTCCCGGAGGCCACTTCTACTTCACAACAGAAAGTATCTTTTATGTAAGTATTACACCAGTATTAAACATCTACAAATTAAGACAACTATTTGACAGTCACTTAAATTGTTATGATGAAAAGTCTTCATGGAACACAGAAAAAATTGTGGAGATAGTTTAGTATACTAGAATGATTTTATCATCACCAAGGTGTGGTTTTTTTTTCATTTACTTGATCAAGAGTATTGCAAAGTGAAAATTATTCCAAGTAACTGGGTCAGCTAGGAGGAAAGAAAGTGTCACCAGTTTCAAGAAAAAGAAGCCTGTATAACACCAGCCTTTCCACTAGAAATTAGTTTATAGTCTTCACACCCCTCTCCATAGTACTAACTTTTAAGCTATGGTACTACAAGGCTGATTTCAGAAGACAGCACTAACAAGAAGATTCCTTATTAATCAGTACAAGCTCAGTTTTAAACCACTAATTTATGCACAGCATCTACATGGATTAGACCACCTGTTATACATATGTTGCTTCATTGTGTCTCAGTTTTCAGACCCGTAAAATTTCAAGATTACAAAGTACTTATCAGAAACCCACCTGCTCCCAGGAAGTGTTTCCCCATCTTATTCCTAAAAAACATTTCAATATCCAACTACTTTTTGAAGCAATTGAGATAAAAAAGGACCAACTTTAGTGAAAGCATCTGTATGTACTAGTCAGATTAATTTCTTGGTACCCCCAGAAACAGAAATACAACTTTGTTACCAAATTTCTGAAATTTAAATTACAGATTTTGCATCTCTATAAGAAGATTCCATTAATTTGTCAACTTTTTTCCTGAGTCCTCTTCAGATGCCTTAGTCCCAGTTTTATCCCTTATTTACATATACAAGAAATAAACTTGGCCTACAGACTGCAAAAGACAGGAATACCCATGTCCATATAACATCCAGCTTGTCACTTAATGAAGAACTTCAAAAAGCCAACCAAGAGGTGTATTCAACAAGTCACACACACAGAGTGGGAAATAAGTCATCATCTTCAGTTATGACACAGTAATTTTTATTTTGAAAATAATATTAGAAAGTAGCTCTTAGGAAACATTTGAAAGGAATCCCACCATGATGTGCATGATGAAGGTCTTGCGGGTACAACAACTTATTTTTCCAGCTTTTACTGTGAGCAACTGTATGCCTTCAAAAAAGCCCTAGTAAATGACAGACAAGGTGATCAGAGAGACTGAACAAAAGAAATCAAAGTGACTTAACTGCTAAATGATATTAGGAGTTTTTAACAAAATAAAATCACTTGACAAGCGTAGAGAGTTTAAAAGCTTCATCGTTTAATCATTTTTAGGTGACTTAAAAGACTGCAACCTATGACTCCAAAGTACAGAAGTTTTCACTACTACATGACACACAAACGGAATGAGCACTACTACTTTAAACCAAGATGCAAATGAAAGATATAACTACATGAACCCAATTTGAAAGTGAAGATCTCATCTTGTAGTTTGGGGGAGCCAGCTGACACACAAGAAATCAGAGGGAACAAAACCAAGTAAGTATCTACAATTGACCAGGTTCTCCTATGCCAATGTGTCATCAGAACAAATGAACTGACACCTCCTGACAACAGCAGTAATTATGACTCAAGTTTACACAGTGCAAAGAACCTGGAAAAACAGACAAGGCCTACATGCAAGTTCAATTAGCATAAACTGTAGCACTTAAGCTATATAATGAACAACAACATTTAGTGTTGTTTGCTAAAAGGATGTTGGGGGAATGTCCCTTTAAGGATTTCATGCAGCATATATTGAGGCAACAAATTAATCAGTTCCCTTTCAATATTCTTGGACTTGATCCCAAATGCTACATACCCATTACTCCCACTATTTGCCATATTTACTCTCACTGTTGTACATATTATTAAATGACTAGCAAAAGCACTGTTGATGGAGGCTACCAAGTATCTTGAATCCCAGAGATGAAAACAGGTCTGAGTGATGTACAAGAGACAAGAACACACAACACAGGAATAAAATCCAAAGCTGTAATCAAACTCTCCCCTAGATGGAAGTGCCCAAAGTTTCCATGCGCTTAACTACACTGCTGAGCCTCAAGTTCTGCTGCTTGTCCAGTCCTGAGAGTGCTGAGACCCAAATCCCATCAACTTGGAACTAGATATTCCTTCCCTCAAGGAACTCAGTTTCTTAGGTATGCTCTTAGACATGCCCAATGTCATGCAAGTACTAGCAGTAAACTACATGTCTAAGAATAGGAGCAGCGCTCATGGCTTATTTCAAAATCAATGAGGTGAAGCATGTCCCTTATTGCTCAAATAAGGAGGACGTACATTAAACGTGGAATAATTCCCAAGTACTTGAACCTTTGAAGGCTCTTTTAATTCCTCAAACCAGCTTACTGTCATTCAAGATAAAGTATGTAGGGCTTGACATCAGAAAAGTGGATAACATTCATGCAGCACTTAAAAAAGTTAAGATCTAAAATTCCTTTTTGAGTTTTATAAACAACTTTTATCAGCACAGATATGCACAGATACATTTGGAATTAACAGAAATTTAGCTGCAGTTCTTTTAAGTACACAATCTATTCTATAAGCTCACCTTTTGTTCTCTAACTAGGTTTCTAGCCCAGAGTATTTTTCCATAGCTGACTACTATACAGGGAACAACATTTGGGAGTCTTACTGCTTCAGTGGAAAGAGGCAGGTACAACTTCCTTTCAGAGTAAAAAGCACACTGTATTTTCACAAACATATTTTTGCCTTAAGAAATTTCATTTTAGCAACAGACAGACGTTTGAAAAAAAAAATGTAGTGATTTATATGAATGACTAAAATATCTTAGTAAGACAGTCTTTGTGCAGTGCCAGTAATACATTAGCTCCTCTTTCAATTAAGCTCAGATGAAAAGAGCGTCTTTTTGACTACTGAGATTTCATACAAGCTTCTTGCTACCACCAGCTCGCATACTGTGTGATACATCAGAGAATGCTCTAGATATTAATCTGGTCTTGTAATGAGTTTTAATTTTGAGATTTTAAAATTTCCAGAGTTATCAGTACGTTGACAAATACATGGAACAGTTTAACCATCCTGCTGAGATACACTTTTGTCTACACCCCACAGCTGGAAGGATCTTAACATCCAATGAAATGAAGATAATTTTACATTTGGATTTAATTAAAGATCACCAAGTTATACAGAGATAAAGAACTTGATGATGGAGAGAGTCTTAGTAACTATTTCCTACATTTTCCTTAAAATTTGCTAATTTAATTTTAATTTAAAGCCATTAACTGTACTCTTGCATGGATTGAAGATTATGACAGTAATCACTCAAGGGTGAAGGTTACAAAAAATTTCATACTTCTTTAGTTATATTTCAGTACAAAGGCAAAAAGGGATTTTTGTAGCGATGCACAAGCTCTCAAATACTGATTACAGCATACACAATTACCTAAAGGGTACAATTCCATGAAACAAGTTGCGCTGATGTAAGATCCTACCCCTGCTATCATTGCTAAAAGGGATCTTCCGCTTTTCCCTACTTCTTCCACTTTCCATTCCTTCCCCACACCACATGGTCTCAATTCCCATTTCTACCTGACCCCCTCAGTGAGCCAATTTAGTTCTAATACTGTCAGAATAGCAACAATGGGGCTGAAAGGGGGAAGAAGAAAGTTTTCCATATGCTGCAACCCACTGACAGCTCAGATGACCATCTAAGCCTGTGCACAGGACAGGACAAGGTTTAGCAAGCTGTTTCATCTGATCAGTCTGGTTTGCAGAATAGCATCGTGACTCCATTTCTGAAAAAAAGCATTTATGATCTCCTGAAAATTTACTTATGGGTCAAAATGTCACAAAAGGTTGGATATGGTTTGTTTGTATGAAGACTACTCCATGCTTTTGAAGAGTTCACTGGAGTGTGTGCATGCTTCAAAAATCCATCAGGAAGAAGGGGGATGTTTTGTCTAGAGATCATAGGTTTCCCAATTTCTTAAACAGCAAGAAGCAGGACAAGTAATTTGCTTTTGACAGACAGCAGAAGCCTGCTGTTATACAGAATCAATACGCAACTTGCAATTTTATCAGTTGTATGTATGAAGTTACTGATTTAAAAAAAAAGTTTAAATGTATTTGCTATTGTAAGTTGAACTTTAAATAAACTGAAGCTTACGACAATTGGATTGCACATTTAAGAGAACAGAAATATATTTCTCAAGTTTCTCAAGTGTCAAGGTCAAGATTATAATGAAGGGAAAAGTCACCTAACTCTTTCCTTACAATAAATGGAGAGCCTGTGCACACAAAAGTTTTTGATTTCACTCTGGGGACATAAGCTCACTTTCACTTGCAGTTCCTAATCTCATTCGTAATTATTGGTCATGTTGCCACCATAATTTCTATTACAGGTCCATTAAAGTTATTCTGGTAATTAAAAATACTGCTTACGTGGAAAAAATTTAATACTTTGATGACCGTTATGGTTCACAAGTGACTTTTAATATGTTAATGCCTTGGCATTCACAAGCCTCAATGAGCAAATACTGATACATTTTCTTTAAGAGCTGCTACCAAGTTAAAGAATTCATCTATACAACTTCACTAGAAGTTCATAGTCTTAAAGACAGCGTGTACCTGTAGCAACGTGCCAATTTCATTCTGAACATATGACCTTATTTTTCTTGATTTTTTCCACTTACATCTTGGGCTGAAACTCCCAATAACAAAACAGTGAATGAAAATGGTCACTTATTCATGCACGACACATCTGCTAACACCTACCATGGGGAAACAGATTATGAGTTCCTATCAAAGCAACCTTTTCATGCACCCTGGCAGATGATATAGTCACCCGACAGAGGTTAGTAAGAGGCTCTGTTGAACAAAAGAACTAAAGAGGCTGTAAGACAGAACTGAATCATTTACTATTCCCACCCAAACCGAGACCAACTTGGCAGCAACAGGAACCTGATGAAACAGGAGAAACCTGACTTGCCAAACAGAGGAGCATGCCCTAACTTCCACAGGAAAAAAAATAAATTAAGTTGCAAGACCAGAATTACATTCACAAATGGACTTCAGTCTATAGAAGTTAACAAAAATTTCATGTTCGGGACACAGGCACTCTATTCACTGCCAGGAAAGAATCAGCTATCTATGAATAGGAGAAGCATAATCTCAACTACCATCACTGCTTCCTCTTACCACTGTTTGTGTAAAACATGATGGTCAGGGCCTATCTTACTGATTGAAATAATGTAAAACCAGTCAAAAGGAAAGGAACATCACCTTTATAAAATGGTTTATTCCTAGAAGCTGCGTTAACCAACACCATGTTTAGAAGTTTTGTGTAAAACTTGGCTGCTCACATCTATCAAATATCCTAAGGACTGTAAACCAGGACAATCACAATGCCACAACAATTCTGGATAGTGCCTTCAAAGATACCTCTAAAGGAGCCCCCTCTGCAATTCACGCTTAAGTGATTTGGGAAGTTAACAATATCAAGTTGTCCTCTACCCCTCTTTTAAACGTTATCACCAAGTCAGAATAAAGTTGTGCCCACACCTGAATTGCTGCAGTTCACAACCAAGCGTACTAACAAAAACAAACGTTAATCTTTTTCCAGCTTAGTTTCAGTCTCTGTTGTGACAGCCAATACTAAATGTGAGCTGGCTAAAGCATTATCACCAAGTCAGTGCTGCAAAAATATAAAAATTTCCATAGGTTTCACTAAAGACAAATATTCTCAAAAGCGGCTTCAGTAGGCTGCGGATTTTGCAAACTGTGTTCTGAAAGGCAAAGAGTTTCTTCAACACTACTAAGTGAATAGCTAGATGTAGGAGAAGTTATTTCCAAATATCATCCCTTTTCATTAAATTACTATTCTGTATGTCACTAGAAACATGGTATGCTAGAAAGCTGTGCTTTTGTTACAGATTGTACTAATGCATATATTAGTATACACATTATTAGCATGTACTATATTAGAATATATTATAATATACAGTAGTCTTACAAACTGAACTATCATAGGCATACAGTTTCATTTGCTTAGACTGATTTTTATGCTATTAGTATTGGAAAGTATAAAAGTAAACTTCAACTGTCTCTAAGACCTTTACTGGAAACTATCACTGCACACATGAAATCAGTCAAAGGAGCAAAAAAGTTCCTTTAATGGAACTGCAACAGTAAGATCACTTACTACTGCCTCACCTTCTTGCAAAAGAGCTGTAGTCTACAAATCGAATAACGGGGGCAAAAAAAAGAGAATTAATTTCATTCTAATACTGGATGTTACAAAAACCACATGAAGAATCAAACCAGGAAGTTGTTACAAACTGTCACTGCCTACCACACCTGTGCCCTTTTACCATATTTCCTAGCATATACCTAAATTTTCAGATCCCACAACAGGTATTTATACTATCAGCTTTGACATAGCATGTGTACTATATTACCACACCAAGACATTTGGATTGTTTTCCATTGAATACCTAAAATTTTATTATAAGCCTGTCTAATTCCAGTGGCTTCTTGGCTTTGCACACATGAACTCCACAAGTCTATTTCCTTGCACCGGACTAGTCAGTTTATTTTCCCTTATTTAAGATTCACTGTTCATTCATTAGTAGTCATGTCCTCTGAATGTAATTGGAAAGGCAGAGGAGAAATTCTTAATCATTACACCAAGATGTAGAAAAAGCAAACAATTTAAGAAGTTGTCGCGTATTAAAGTCAACCCTCAGAATACTATTTTAAGGTAGCACATCAAGAGAAATGCAATTCCAGGAACTGAATTAGACTAGCTGTAACTAAAGAACTCATTCTGCTCCACATTAGGATGCATAAGTTTAACTATTACTTTCTACACAGTGTGGGCTGCAGCTTCACTCCCCTAACCATATCAGGTCACTATTCTTCTATTGCTTTTAGAAATTTGCACTAAACTTTCCTGTAGGCACAGTGAAGAGGTCTCCGCATCTAAACTGAGTAACATTACAAATTCTTGAAGGGGATGGAAAGTTGGAATTTTGGTTCCTGTTTTTTCGCTAAACCAATAACAACACTTTTAGCCAAAGCCACTGAAAGATTTTCACTACGAGGGCGCTCACAACTGTCCAGGAAGTATGTCCAGATGCTCAAAAGGCCCCTACAGTAGTGTCCAACATATACAAGAGCAGACGAAAATAAAAGGATTCTCCTGTAGTATTGACATCCCTTGCAAAACAGCACTGTACCTTTTGCCCAGCTTAATTGTTTGACCTATCCCCTTTACACTGGATAGCTGCTGTCAAGTTACTGTATTGAAAACTGTACCTTATCACTTGTAAAGTGAGGTTGCTGTCAGAACCCTCTGCAGCAATAAAGAGCATTCCTACCAGTGGTGCATGTTTTCTGTAAAGTTAATTACATCAATATAGTACAAGTCCAAATGGTTTCTTTTTGTTGTGTTACAATAGCGATTCGTGTACAAACAGGAAGTGGTTAAAAGAAAGCCCAGTAATTTGACAGTGAAATAAGATCACTCTTAAATTCACCCATGAGACAATCTTGATAATATTTAATAATTTTCAGTTTTTTCCTTGCTATAGAACTAAATCATTTGACCTATTACTTCTTATTCTATAGGCACTAGACTCACTTCACAACAAGAAAGTTTTCAAAGGAGAAGAATTTGTCCTTTTTTTCCTCTTATGACCACCTCTCCTGCCAAGTCTTCTCTATAATGCAAACTTCTCCTTACTCTTTCATGTTTCTTCAAAGTGCTGTAGTTAGCACCCTATATGCTATTTTGAACAGAAGTTCCTGAAACTCGGTACTTCACTAGTACAAAACATCTTTGAGTACACATAGCATTGGCACAAATATGGGCGGTGAAATACAGTTCTGCATTTCTCTAATACTGATCATCCG
Source organism: Haliaeetus leucocephalus (assembly GCF_000737465.1). Lineage (NCBI taxonomy): Eukaryota > Metazoa > Chordata > Aves > Accipitriformes > Accipitridae > Haliaeetus > Haliaeetus leucocephalus. The sequence goes on from NW_010972676.1 coordinate 9,424,397, forward strand.
TCACGAGTCTTTGCCCCGTACATACAAATCACACATTTTTTTGTGTAAGGCAAAATATAATAAAATGAACTAAAGTTAATTTGGGAAGGGTAAAGAAATGGAGAAAAAATTATTCATTTCTGTTTTAATAGCGTTAACTTACACTAGCACAAAATTATTTTTTAATCCAAGATTATATCAAGTTGCCATTAGTTACAACATCACACAACCTCCGATGTTTTGCCGTTTTCTGTCAGCATGTTTAAGCTAAAACAGTAATAGCAGCTGAGGGAAAAAAATAAAAAACACCTATCAGCTGTTTGAAGTATTAATGAAGGGTCATGAAATAACTGACTTCCAAGTTATGAAAACTGACCAAGCGATAACTTTTTAAAGTTTTGACACAGTATGTTAAATCGTATCAATTTAAACTATTCACTTTCTCTGTCATTCAAAAATTGACAGAGAAAACGAAAAGGCAAGTCCTTTCTACAGAGGCAAACAGCACAAGCTCCGATACATAGCTCGGCATCATCCCTTTACTCCATGAGGGAGCACCCTCTCAGATGCGGTTTTCTTCCGCATTTCAGGGAAGTTTGCTTATTCCGCATTTTGCTCCTATTGTTCGCGTTCTCAACTCCGAAAGACGGTATTTACATGCGGATTCACCTCTGCCGCCAGGCAGGGAAGGCCTGTAACTCAAAGGGCGCAGGAAGAGGCGTTCAGTCAAGTTCTGTCGTCGTTGCTGTCGGACTAACCCCCCCCGGTAAAACCCGCGAGTCAAAACAACGACGCTGGGAAGTTCAAGCCGTGCTCTGCACGGCCGCGAGCTTCGCCAGTCCCTTTCCGCACTCTAACCCCTCAAGGCGGGGGCCGGCCGCGCCCCCAGCCC
>NW_010972676.1:9426396-9457327 GCF_000737465.1 Haliaeetus leucocephalus
GGGAGCGGGGGCCGGCCGCTGCGCGCGGGTGCGCGCTCGCTGGCAGCTCCCGCCGGCCCTACCTGCCCTCGCCGGCGCCCGGGTGCAGGCGCTGCCCTCCCGAGGCGGGGCGCTGCAAGTCGCCAGAAAGGAATCTCTGTTTGTATCGATACGCAGCGAACGGCGCCGCGGTGCCTGCAGACGCAGGCCTGGCCGGGCCGCGTCCCGCTCGCCTGAGCGGAGCTGGCGCGGTCGCGTCCTGGGGAGGCGAAGTTCAGCCCCGCCGCGGCTTCGGCCGGCTCAGGTGAAGGAACATCCCGGCCGCTGGGGCGGGGAACCCGGCTGCGGGCGACCGGGACGGTATTCGGCAAGCCTGGGACGCGGCTCCCTGCCTTAACGCGCCCCGAACAGCGCCGTGACTTCCTTCCTGTGAAACAAAGGCTGTCCTGGCAGACAAAGAGGGGACGGTGCTGCCGAGCCGCCACCTCGCCCGCCGTGGCGTAACTTGCGCAGAGCCGCCGCGGGGAGCAGCGGCCGCTGCTGCAGGCAGCCCCGGCAAACCGAGGCCGAGCGGGAGGTGCAGGGCGGCGTAGTAAAGCTTCAGGAAGTAATTGCTTTCAGCCTTTCCTTACCTTTTTACAAAATCGATTTCAACAAAGCGGGGTTAAGCATTCTTGTAGAGAGAATATGAACAGAAAACAGTCCTGGGAGTAAAAAAAAATAAATTCGGCACTAGTTCCATGCTAACAAACGTTGCATCGTTGCTTTACGTCGGTCTCCGGTACGGCTAGGCACACATCCGAGGCACGCAGGAACCCATTTTTCAAATTTCTGTAACGCAGACTCACCTTAATGCTACTGAGCAACCTGAAAAAACAAGGTTTATGTGAATGCAGAAACAACACTATGTTTTAGAAACCGCTAGACCATACGCAGGAGTAGACTGAACATGCTAAACTTGTGTTTTTCTTGCTTTACAGACAACATTAAATGCTCTAGAAAGACATACTTGATCCTACCCCTTTACTAAAAAGGGACGAAACATCAAAAAGCAGATGTTCAGCCTGTAAAATAGAGTTCTTAGTCCTTCGTTTAAGGAAAACCATTAGCGAGCAAGAACTGTACGTTTACTTCAGTGGGATAGTTCCCAACCCAAAATCTAGCATGTGCCCAGGAATTTGCTGACTTTGTGGTTGTAGTTTCTTTTCATCCTCTATAAAATACTTTTATCACATGCAACAAGACCTTCATCAGTATTCACAGTGTTGTGCAAGAATCCTTCATGAAAGCATTAAGAAAACCGCAAACTATTGTGTAGTCTCTTGGAGACCCCTCCAACAGGTACAATCACAATAGCTAACATAAAGGCAAGGCAAAGCATGCCCTGGCAGAAACGTAGAAGGCATGCACTGCCTCAGAAAAGGAAGCAAAACAGAAGCAAACCAGGTTGGCTGGTTTATTGCACTATTCACAGTAAGTTACCTGAGCTAAACAAATACTTGAACTCAAACCCAGCCTCAGTAAAGACACTTACGCTTCAAATATCCCTCTCTAGTTCATTGGTTTATTTACTTTTCTGCAAGCAACACCAATGAACTTAAGTCAGGTACTTGAACTGATTATGAACATGAAAAATAGGCATTTTAACCATGACAGAGAGAAACAGATGAAAGGTCGCTGCTGTAGTTTGCGTTTGCTTTCAACAGCAAACTGCAGAACAAGATGACTATATATGTATACACTATTGAATTTGCTGAAACAATGATTATTTTGTATGAAGGCACCTATGCTACTGCTGTAACATTCTAAACCAATACATAGTCTTTCAGAACTTACACAAAGCCCAAACTTTATCCTGGAATGAGGGCTGCATTGAAAAACATCTTGGAATTGTTTTTTTAGACGTGTTAAGGCATGGTTTGAACAGCTATTTGCAGTAAAACCTGCACTGCAGGAAGTTCTCATGTCTCTCTCCAGAAATGGTCAGTGGTCTCCCAGCTTTCCAACAACATCTTCCTCCTTCTGGCTCATCAGAGCCTCTTCTGATCCCCCACCTTCCCCTTTCACATTACTTTTCAATGTTTGGTAGTTTCACTGCTTTCTTGCCAGCCCACAACCCCTGCTGTGATAAACACTAACCCAAAACAGCCTCCCTTTTCTCCTGCTGAACTCGGCCCCACTCCCTGTAAAACCTTAAACTAAAATGCTGCCCAACTTTTGGGTCACAGCACTACCATGTTCCCCGACTCAACCTGCAGTACTGACATACCTGTTTGTTTGAAGAGGGTATCATGACTTCGTACTTTTTGGCTTGGACCAGGGAAGAACACAACCCCCGGCTCTATTCTGGAGCTCACTGAGTGGCAAGAAATGGTTGTTGGCTTTTTCCGCAAGGCTGGTGTTCAACTGGTAAGCCTCTCTGCTGTGCCCTGACCCTGGAAACACTGGGACTAGTTGAAGGATCTTGCTACAGAGATTATACCAAAAAGAAGCCAGCAGGCTGAAACAGGAACTCAGTATTTTCCTTTCTTACTTCTTCTGACAGGAAAGCAAGTATAAATGCTCTTGTCAAAACCAGATGAGAGCAACTGAATTAATTTTACATAAAATTAGCTGCTATAGGAGAGAAGAAAACACTGCTTAAAAGAAAACAGTACTCAAAAAACTTGGTAAAGTTCATTACAGTGAGATTTTAAACATAGCTGACAATTCTTTCCTTAGTTATGTAAGAAAACTCATAGTGTCTGCTCAGTATTTTCAACTATCTGAAGACTATTTTATCTGCCCTTTCCCTTGACATACAATAATTAATGCAGTAGTAATAAGATCCCTCCAACATCAGAGGGATTTTTCACGCTATGTCATCCCCACATATGTAATAGGACTGTATGTCGTTTTGAATGATAAAACTGCCAAACTGAGATGAAATGATCTACCATCAGCACCACGTGTATCTGTCAAGGCAGGATGCCCAGAGATCATTAACACATCTCTCAACTGAATTTCCAATCTTCACATGCTTTATGAGGTGCATTACTACCCAATCCTAAGTAAAACATTCACAGTCTCAACATGGTGTATCACTTAAAATGATAAAACTACAAACTAGTTAATATTTATAATTGTATTGTTACCTTTACTACCAAACTCGGATGACTACAAATATAAAATTGCATATACTTTTCAAACTGACGAAAATCACCCCCGAGGCAAAAATCTAAATATAAGTAAAAAGGACAGCAGTCAAAGCTGTCATAAATCAAAGTTAGTACGAGTGAGGTTCTACAATGGTCTTAAATGCCCTTCTGTGTAGCAAAAAATTGAGACAAAGTGCATCTAATTGCTTAAAGCTCATTTAAAATTCATTATCAATTAACAGGTACCACTTTAAGATATCAGCACATTAAAAATTTCCTGGGAAGATAAAATCAATTTTTCCTGCAACAGATAGGCATAGTGATCAGTAACCAAGTTTCTTCAAGATGTCTATTAGTCTGTTCAGTCTTTGGGCAGCTACGCATCACAAGTGTGGCTATGGCAGATGTTCTAACCTCCAAAGGCTGCTCCATCTTGGTAAAGACACCCCGTTTGTTTCAGAGACATACTCACTGCCTTGAACCTCTCCACAATAGAGCACATGACTTCACAGACCATTTGAAAGGCTCAGGTGGTGAATATAGTAAGGCCTTTCTGCATTCTTAATTTGTAGTGAAGTTTCTCTCCTGTAGATTTGAGGCTAGTGAAAGGAAAACAGGTTAAATTTCCTGCTTCAAATTGAACAGTGACAGTGGTAAATAGTTATCCAGAATACGTCCTCTAGGACACTGTCTAGAGCAAGAGGACTGTATAATGTCTTGGGTATCTTCTATCTTTCTAGCTGTGCTATGGCCAGGACGAAAACCACCACCATGTAAAGGTGCAGTGTAAGGCACATGGCTAGCTGAGTTACCTTCAGCTAAGTGATTTGAACAGAATCAGATTCAGCTCCTGTTAGAACTCCAACTGGGAACACTGTGGGAATGGGAACCCTAATCAAGCCCAGCAAAACCACAAAACTATTAAGTGAACATACATCAAGGAGCCTTCATCAGGAGGGTAATAGGTGGACATTATCCCTAGGCAGATTTTGATGAAACTAAACTCCTTCAGTGAGAACAAAGCATAGAATACCAGCAACTGAGGCACAAGCTTCTGCTCAAAATGCCAGACTGAAAGTCTTTCTGTTTGGCCTAGTAGAACCTTCTTGCCAACAAGCATTTTCTTTAGTAGTGAGGTTGAGATGACAGAGAAAATCACAAGCTGAACACAGGTGTTGAAGCAAAGCAAGTGTTCCACATATCCTGTAACTACAGGCTCTTACCTTACAGCAGGAGGAAGACTGGAGAGAACCTCATCAATGGACTTTATATACATTAGAGTCTTGGCACCTGGACAGCCATACTTTATGGTCCAAAAAGAAATCAACCATATAGATTGTATAGTCTGCCATATTACTAGAAATCAGCAAACAGACCTGTTCCTGAACTTCAGTTCAGGATCCCCAGTGGAGTAGGTTCAGGAGAGAATGGTCTCTGCAACTTGAAGGATACCCAGCGGAAAAAAAAATGTGCCAAGACATAGCACAGGTTGAAGGAGAGAAAGTAACAGAAGAATTAAAAAAATGGTATGTTAAACTAAGGGTGACAGGCAAATGAGATCTAGTTTGAAGAACACCACAGCTAGAGTAGATGTGCCAACTCAGAGTAGATGACTGTGAAAGAAACTGAGGGAATGGTGTATGATTTGACCTTCCATATTTCAGCACAAGAAAAAGCGAATGATAGTTCTTTGGCCTTCTTCAGTAATGTTAAATCTATAAACATTTATTTTCTCCAGTGCCCGTGGAACACAATCACCCACAGCTTGAATTTGATATTATTCTGAAATTAAGCTGTTTAATAATTTTACATTTTTGAAGCTGATTTACACATACTCCTGAGAAAATTATTGTAATTTAAGATTACTGATAAAGAAATACATAAGAATAATTAACTACACATTTCTTTAATTATAATTTATTTGTTTAAAAAATAGAAAAGTAATTCATAGCTTCAAAAATAGACTTTTGACCCCCCCTTTAGTTAATAATACTACTAGGATTTAACAATGGGCTTGAAAATACTAATGTTACAGATTTTTACAAGTTAGATAGCATACCTTCAACTACTTTTAATGTATTTGTATTAGCCATGCCAGGTAATATAGCTTTTGGTCTTTATAAAATTTTAAAAAATTGAGCTACAAGCTAGATAGGAACCATCAGCTACAAAAATCCTGATTTTTTTTTTTTAATGGGGTACTGAAGGCCTACTTACTTTTGTATTTCATCTTAATTTAGTGCACAAAAATGTCATCACAGAGCTGGATCAAATGCTTCCTTAGAAAGTCAACCAAAAGGTGGTAACAGGCTACTAATAAGAAAATATCTTTGTACACAATCAAGTTCATCACAACCCACCCCCCAACAATTGTTTTACGTTTCTTAGAAATGCCTAGGGAAGCGCATGTGCCTTTAACCCTTCCTTGATGATTAACATACCACATATATTAAAAATCCAAATGGAGGCAAGCTCCTCAGTAGAAAACTCATGATAGGAAAAAACTCCCTATCTCTAATACATGGTAGGATTCAAGCAGCTGGGCCACCCAAAGGAGGTCACTGAAGGGACACAAATGCTGCAGCTGGACTACAGCTGTCATAGGGATGATATGAAGGTTCATTATGGTGTGGTAAGTAATCTAGCAGCAGGGGGGTAACTGAAGTACTGTATAGTTTTATATATATACCATCACAAATTTCAGTTACAGTTTTTACTGTTCTGTTCTGTTAATGTCAAGATTTTATAACCTTGAATTAAAACATTTTAATTCTTCTATAATTAAAATGTCAATTTCTACCAGCGTGGGGAGTGTTTCATTGCTTGTAGCCAGGTATCCATAGCAGGTTTGTATTCCTCCAAGTCCTTCTGGGGCTCAAAAACTGCTTCTATTCGCCTTAGCTTCTTTAGTTGTTCTTTGTCAGTCCAAAATCCTATAAGCAGAAAGTTCATTCTGAAGCTCAACTGCAAATATGTTATTTTTGAGTTGTTTTAATTTATTTCCAAGCGATCCAAAGCAGAAACACAGTAAGAAATCATGACAGCTTTTCTTTACTCAACCAACAACTTTCTCAGAGGGAAGCATATTTTTAACATTGTGAAACTCCTTTCCAATAGCATCCACTTGTTTGGAATCCTGACAACAGCACATCTGCTTAACTGGGATGGTTTCCAAGGAACAGCTCTGGTACACTGAAGTTCCCTTAGGTTTCATCTACACTGTGCTTTCGGCTGCAGCTCCCTCTCAATGAAGAAGGGCCACAGAAACCAAGACTTAGCACTAGTTGCTTTCCTACCATCTTAAAAATTGCACAAATGGCAGACAACAGCTGGTGTTATGTATTCAGATTAATTTATGTTATTGAATCATTGTCTGTCAAGGGCTGCAGCTTTCTTGCAGTTTTAATTGCTAAGTCTTACCTGAGCATATCGTTTTTATCTTCCAGTTGTGTTATTTACTTATCAAAGCAATTTAATGAAGTTAATGAAAGTTTATTTTGTAGATGGATATTAAGCAAAACCATTGAGAGTTTGTAGTTTTAAGTCTGGTTAATTATATAGAACAATTCTGTGTGAGTAGAGTTGGATTCTTTTTTCCTATTAATAATTTACTTTGTACTTCCATTGTGTTAATTTCTGTGAAAACCATGAAGAATAAAGACTCGGTTCACAGATGACAGGACACAGCTTCAGTAGGAATGACACAGCTGCACGTAAGCTTCCTCCTCACATGACGCATCCCCACTGAGCACCGCTCCAGGCAGTGCAAATATGGGAAGGGATGCAGGGTGTCCGGGTCAAGAAACAGGGAGGCAGCAAAGACAGGGTTCACTTCTTTCTTCTCCAGTAGTGTATCCTTCTGAATGTAAATGAATCTTACAAACATATACACAGACACTTTTCCCATTAAACTCACTGTCACTATTCATTTATGTAAAACTAAACAAGCACACAACTGCTCAGCATATTGGGACGTTGTGTTAGAAATACAAATAAAGTCCTTGATTTGGCTTATGTATGATGTTACCACCTGTTCTTTGGTCCATCAAATACCAGTACATGGGTACAAAGCACTATACAGTGAAACACGAACACTGCTTACCTTGGATTCCCACAAAAATGGCTAAAGTAATCCTTTGGGAAGTTTTTACAATTATTTGAAGTTATGCCCTGGTTTTGTCTGTTGTTTTTTTTTCCTCTGTATTTACAAACATGCATTATGAAGGGAAAAACAAAACCCCTTTAAATGTATACATACCTGAAGCAAGGCCTGCTAGAAAAGCTGCACCAAGACTAGACATGTCTGCATTTGCAGGTTTTTCTATTTTCTTATTAATTAAATCTGAAGTCATCTGCATGACAAAACTATTATTACTGACACCTCCATCAGCTCTATAGGGAGAGGGGAAAAAGAAGTTAAAAAAATGCATTTAGTTCAAATGCTTATTGCCAACATTACTGAAAACAACTTCTAGGTTTTCACACCTATGCATAAATCTTCCTGTCACTCATGCACAAATACATTTCCATTTTATGGGCAAATTTAGAGGCTGGCACAAGGTGCCTAGAGAAAAAAAGAATGCCTATAAACTGGGGGAGTAATGGTAGACAGACAGGGACATAGGACAGACACATTATCAAAAGCTTTGAAAGCTCTGTCTTCTAAAACTCTACATCATCCTGGTTGAAACATTAGGGTTTATAAGAGAACCTTCACATAGTTATCACCACAACATGACAACAGTCAAAACCATTACATTAAACAAACCCTTTCAAGTGTTCTCAGAACAGGAAAAGTACTTTTTTTCATTACTACCAAATGTTTGTACTAGTTAGCTAAAATGCCTTCACGGTTGCTTCTTTTTATGAGGAAGATGAGAATGAGGCTTCCATCTACCTATTTTCCCGATTGCATCATGTTGGAGACCCTTTTAATGGAGAAAATTAGAACTTATCAATGCTGATCTTTAATCATCTGAGAGTGATTACTAGTGGTGCAAAGTAATCACTCTTGCAAACAAAAAATAACTATAACAAAAAGCAATCTTTGAATTGTCATAGATTGGTTCGTTATGCTGTTGGACTCCAATACCAGCCAGGTATGGAGCTGTTCTGTCAAATGTGGCGTGGTAAAGACATCTACTGTTTATTACTATAGAAAGTGTTGGGTAATAAAACTCAACAGCTGCTTAGAAATCTTCAATATATGCCAGCTGAAATCTTCTATCCTACATGATGCCTCAGAAAACTTTTGCATAAATGTTTTGGCCGTTTCTGAAAGTAAAATCAGGAGACACTGCCTGATTGGTGATGTTACCGGGTTTTGCTTGTTTGTACAATTGTACATGCAGGGTTACCACCTCTGCACTACAGCATAAAACCCTTTAACTGGCAAAGTCACTTTCTTAATGCCAGTGACATGTATTTTCCTTCTTCTGTAAAAATAAGACGTCCATTTGATTCAAGTTACAAGGGGAAAAAAGAAAGAAAATTTCCAAATACTCAGTTTTACATTTAGCTGAATTTTGCTGCTAGATACTTTGAAGATTCAGTCTGTACAGTACATCTTCTAGCTCAAAGTTCCTACATGCCATTTGACTGGGGATGTGCTACTTCACAGAACAAGTAAATAGGTGACATTCCAGGACTCCAGGGATCACCAGGATCATCCTTGTAAAGGCTGCCGCAGACTGCTACAACGTAGGACGTGAGGACTAAAAATGAGGGTTCCTTCTCTGTGCTTTCCTTGACGATGTTGAGATGAAGCAAAGAGAACTAATAGGAATGTAGAGGACTAATGAAAATGACAACTTCGTAGGAGCTTGTAGGAGCCAGAGACTGGGAAGAAACAAGGGATACAGGACAATAGCTAAAAAGGGAATGACCATGTTTATGGGATAAAAACAACAACAACGAAAAAATAAAAGTTAATGGATAGATACTAAAGATGTGTGGACAAAAGGATGGGAGATCAGTTTACAACCCTACTGAAAAAATCCATTAAGTGTATCCCATTATCTTGTAATGCTTAATCCATAAGCTGAATTGCTACCGATCATAGTTAACTATTACAGTCACTATATGAAACAGCAATTTTATATTAATAGAACAGAATATAATCATACAATTTACAGTTTACATTATAATGTAAATGCGATCAGGATTCTATTATTCCCTAGGCAGTACTTCCACACTTCCCATTTTTTAATTTGCAGTCTTAACATGACTTCTCAAATTCTGGATGCAATTTTCTATGTAAAAAAGCTTCCTAAGGAATCAAAAATTCCAATACTTTTAATCTTTTCCTCTTCATTAAAACCCCAAGCCTGGCTGTTCCTTCATCTTTGCCTACTCTGTCCCAGTATGTGATGGAAGACAGAAACTTTTACCTCCCCCCACTTTGTACTTTCACTTTTCTTCCACTACTCAAAAGTCTGATCTCTCAACTGTCTCCATTTCTGTCTATTTCTTCCTTTGCACGGGTATCAGGAAAAAAGCCACAAGCTCTCCTCGATGTTCTTGACCGTGGCATCGCGATGACCCCTGGCTGCCAGAAGGAGAAATTCTGGAGAGCCTTCTCAGCGTGAGAGGGCTTGAGACTTTAAGACAACTGGTGTGTTCAAGCAAAGTACCTACCAAAATATGCAACATAGTTTTCCAGCAACACATAAATCAGCTAAATTTTTTCAAGATGTTGTGAAAAGCATGTTCTAGGGATCACCGTTACCTCACTAAATTTGATTTGCTTCTTCAAAGATTGAAGCAAAACCAACGTCTTAACAATTGAATTGCAAAAATATTCTCCCTCTTTCCCTCACAAATAGATCCAGTTTTAACTGACATCTTCAAAAAATATTCAGTCCATGAGAGACCCAGCACAAAAAATTTCAGTATGGAAGAATGATAATAAAGGGTAAAAGACCTTTGTGGTAGGCATTGCTATATGCACTCTAGTGCTACCTGAAAACACGGATTTGCCTTTTTTTACTAATTAGAGCAATTCATTACTCACCTACTGACAATCACTAATGCCAACAGTTTAATTAAGAACCAACCCTTCTCTGGGTAGAATCTACTGCCACTTAAGTTACATTAACATTTGGCTTGGTAATCATCTATTTCTCAGCAGCAGAATTTTTACAGTAAGATAAAATGTGTAATAAAGTTCACGCCTATTTAAAATCAAACTTCTATATAACAAATCTACAAGTTAATGGAACTTACCGAATAGTTTGAAGAGGAATGCGTACCTTCTTCACAATGGTATCATAAAGCTGTTTGTTTCTTTAAAAAAATATTTAGTTGAATTAAGTATTATATATTCCATAAAGTGTTTCCAGTATTTACATAGTCAGAAAATAAAATACAGGGCAAAAAATGCCTCAGTTGTGTCAGAACTGCTGCAATAGCTAACAAGTTTCCAGAATGCATAATTAAAAAGGAAAAAAAGACTGAAACTGGTCTTTGTTACACATCATTACGGAGGGACATGTATGGCTAAATCACAGCCCATTCTATAGCAAGTCACTGTAGAAGGTACATTTTTCCCATCTGAAATTGCTGTTAGGTTTCTACAGACAAGATGCAATTGTCAATGTAACAAGTGGTTTAGAGTGAGAAAAGTAGGCTGACAGAGTGTAAAATGGAGTTTATCTAGCTGTTCTTTAAGGGGAACGTCTGAAGGCTGTAAGTTTGACTTGTTCTGAAACCATTTCATTTAATGCGAGAAAATCTAAACACAAAGAATCCCTACCCTTTTCTAGTTAGATATTTGAATGAGGTAAGAGACCTGTTTTCAAGAGACCCATGCTTCAGTTCAGGAATTACTGCATCTCTTGTTCCTCTTACAAGTGCAGAAAAAACCCCATATGCATTGTTGCAGCAATTCAGAATGTTACCTTCCTCCAGACATCCTTTTTGCCTCTTTGCAGGAGGTTATTATGCCCAAAGCAGAGCTGATGACTAGATGGAAGGAATCATACCAGTGCTCCCCAATTGGCCACAGTGCAGTGTGAGCCAGGCTCAAACCATATTCAACTTCAGTTTGAGGCATGATGGGTGGGTTTGCAAGGCAGAACCAATCTGTTCCACAGTGAGCTACTGATGTGGTATCATCAGTGACTAGCAGTAATATCTTTAACCTTGACAGTTAGATCTGGAATTTTTTGTCCACTCACATCTTTAAAGATGTTTAAGATGCCTACCTATTACCATGTTCTATAAAACACCGAAATTTCAAACTTTAGGCAAAGAGCTAATAGAAAACTTCCAGCTTCAGGGATGCTTTAAACACAGCTGGAGTGGGCTACAGCTTCTGAAAAAACACTGTCAGGAGAGTAAGGACAAACTTTAAACAGAAAACATTTTTAGAACATGCAGAAAACAATGTATTTTAAGAATCTGTATGTGGTTACTTAATAACAAAAATTCTGAACTAAAAATATATACAAGTTTGTAAAGCGTTAAAGAAAAAAAAGGGAAGCAGCTAAAACTCCTTTTCAATGTAACAGTAATGGATTACTCCGATTGATATTTTACAAACTGCAGAAGTTCATGTATCCATTTAACATTGCTGGTGAAAATAAAAGCAAACATAAGAAAATATAAGCAAGATAATTAAGCAAACAGTACCTGAAAGCTACAGATTCCAATATAGCTCGTACAAGATGGCTTCTGGTAGTGGAAGGTTTCAGCCCCGTGAAAGAGGCACATAAATATGGGTCATTCACAGAAACCTGCAGAGAAGATTTCACCACGAGTTCAGTGAATTGTATTTGTAGGCTTTTGAGAAAGGAGTCAAATAGTAAGAGGAAAAAAAAAATAACTTACGACAATTACAGGCAGCATAGTGAAAGAAGAAAATTGAAAACAATATGTAAGAGGTATATAGTGTTATTTCAGCTAACTCAGTGAACAGTTTAAATAGCTTCTTTCAACAGCAAAAGGTTTACGTGACTTCTTGCCAATTTGACATACTAAATAACACTAATCTGTATGATTTCTCTTTAAAATACATATAGTGTACACTTTAAGTGTCTAGGACAGGGCACACTGATATTGCTCCTCTCTAGCAAGATTTCACACACACCCCCCTTTTTTTTATTTTTTTAAACACTCCTGAACTGCTGAAAGATGAACTGTCTTTTAAAAGTAACACTGAAAAGGATGGTAATACTTTTTATTAGTTTATACTACAGCCTGTTATCAGTGACACTGATAAACAGACTCAAACTAAAATTCTAATGGTCACTACATTGTCTTTTTTTTGCAGGAGAACTAGAAGATTGATTGATGAATCTCATCCTCACCCCTCCACTCCTCTGACGAACTTCATCACAAAATATTAGTTTGCTGGTCTGTACCTGGTTTGTGACAATGTTAAATCTTATTTTCACCGTAGATAGTAATTTTTAAATTGAAACAATCCATTCTAGTTGTATTGTGCTAAATATCAATTATGACAATACTCACCAGAAGCCTGAATTTCATGCTTATAAAATACACACATACATATTTATAAAGTTAAGAAAATGCTCTCATATGTTAAAAACAATTTAAAAATGACCTACGGATAGATACACACAGCCAAAAGAAAAACTGGCATTTTGCAAAAGTTCCTAAATAGAAGAAACTTCTGCATTAAAGTCAAAGAAAATATTAAAATTTTTTTCCATATACAAGTACCCTTCCCATTCTAAGAATGGAACCACTTGTCCAGCCCAGTAGCATAATAAGGATTCACAGCTTCCAAGTTTAAAGATTTTCATATACAAGATAACAAATAAAAAGTATAGACTTATATTCTACATAAGGGTGAGTATCCTGAAAGAATCAATCTTTAAAAAAAAAAAACTTTAAAAAAAAAAAAGAAAAAATGCATATATATTTATATAAATATGCAGACACCCCAAAGAAAAGTCCTAAGTTTTTCTTGTTACTATTAACCACAGCAAATTAAGCCTGGAAACCCCTGTCTGTTTCTAGCAGAATGAGTAAAAGGAAAAATGATTAATGTACATATTCACTCAATTTCAAATACACTTTCACAACGACGCTCCTCTTGGTGCACTTCACCACAGCAGTAGAATCCGTAAGAAAGAAACTTGTTCTTATTGCCTTAATATGGACGAATAGAGAAACATTTTACTCTGTGTAGGAAATCAACATATGAGCTTCATAAGAACCCTCCCTAACTACTATTATTCTGAGGTCTAAGAAACATTATAATAGAATCAATTTGTGTTAACATCTAGCCAGTGAAGCTAAAAAGATACACTACAGTCCCAGAAGTGTTGAACTCTGTTCATGTCCCTTTTCATGCCATTTAATCCACTCAGTTTCTAAACTGATACAGAATCTGTTACTGTGAGGCTACTAAATAAGCACAGTCCGCTGGAATAAACAGGGCTTTCAAAAGGCAAAGAAATCCACATTGGTGGATACTGTTAGCGGTTACTAGATGTCACAGTTAAAGACAAATCTATTCTGTTTTCTAAGTACAGCTTCTAAATTTGGACTGGGAGTATTAGAATTAGGGAAAAAAAGAGATTGAATCAATGTTTACCAAGAAGTTAGCAGGGGTTCCTTCTGGAGACAGTGTCAAGAAAGCGAGGGGCAGAAAAACCCGCAAAAATAAACAAAAACTGAACAAACAAGAATTTTAACCAACATCTCTAGAACTTGAATATTAATAGAATTAAAGGTTCAAAAAAGCTTCAGACTAACATTTGTCTACCTCAGAATTCCTGTCTGCAAATATTGGAATTTGGCATGGCTCAACGCTTGCTTATTCATAGCACAATTACTCACAGTAAATGCTAAATGGAAGCATCTTGGCATAATCAAGCTCTATACCCCTAAAAATAGATCTAATGATTAAGGCAGCTGTTTAAGAGAAGGTAGATGGGCCACCTGTAGAAGAAATGAAATTTTTCTTTGCCTTGTTCCATTAACATACAGGACTTACACAAAGGTAAGCTTAAGGATGTTACGTTTCTTTAGAAAAAAACACTAGCTCTGGAAATGATCAAACTGAGTATGGTAGAGCAATGAAGATCAAAAAAACCCAACAAACAAAACTTTTAGAAACACACAGAGAGATGAGTTGGTATACTTTCAAACCAATGAATTACTAAGACTTCTAAGAAAAAAGTCTACCATATTCAGTTTGATCATTCCCAGTAGAAGTGTCCAAGTACTACTAACTTTGCTTTTCATAACACCAGGACTTGCAATCTTGCTCATATTTAAGTACGTTTAAATACTTGGATGAATTGCAACCTACATCTTGAAAAGAGGCAGAATAAAATGAATCAGTTTAGAACAGTGCTTAGAAGTATTGTCTCAAGGCTCTGCCTGAGGCAGAAAAGCTATGGGATCAGTTTCTGTCTCTGCAGGCACTGCCCAAGTTACTGTGGGCAAGTCATTTAGTTTATCTGTCCCTCAGGTCTCCATTTGCAAAATGGAAGTAATTTTCCTATTTTGTAGGGTTTTTCTCACGGCAGGGCTGGTGTTTAACCATTCTGATATGACAATGATCTTCATATGTTGTGGTGAGGGACAGACAATAAGAACCCGAGTAGTACAGAATAAATACTGTGATAAGATGTAAATTGCTACCTTAAACAAGTAAAAGTTAAAATTTTAACTGGGTTATGAAAAATATATTCTCAATTATATTAATAATAGTTTTTTTACCTGAAAACCTGGAACAAAACAAACGCCTTGAGAATCAACAATACTCCGTGCCATTTTTGCCGTTTCATCTACATTGGTGAAAAGATCTGTAAAGACGCATAAGTCATATGCTTTTATTATTTACTTCAATTTCTTCATATGTTACTAAGAGACAAAAATCTAGAGTTAGACTATTTCCTTTTGTAATATGCTCGAACTACGTGTTCTAAGGAAAGTAATCACTTCTCCTGTATTTCATGTCCATCAGTCACATTAAAAAAAAAAAACAAACAAAAAACTAATCAGATGAAGACTAAACTCAAAAGTATCCTCTCGTATCTGTTATGCTATAGCCTTTTAATCTTTGCATCCTGTAAGAGATCATTAGCTTTCCAAATAGACAAAAATGGGAATTGAGAATGCTAACAATGGCACCCTAAGTATGCTAAAAACCTGTATTTGCAAAACATAAACCATGTTTTCTTCCCCCAAAGATGTTGTTATTGTCAGCCCAAGCACCAAATGACTACTGAGAAAGTCCTTAATACCCACCATGTTTTATCAGCACCCTTAATATTTTCACAAGTAACTGATACATAAATATAAATAAGGTAGGTCCTAGTATGACCTCTTTGATAGACACTACTTTTATCCTCTGTCTAGCCATATGTCCCCTTACACAACTCTATAGACAACCCTCTTTAGCTAGTTCTGCACCCACATGCAATTCTTCTACTAACACCCATCTTCTGTAGTTTTAATAATGCCTTACATGGCCACATAACATCTTTTTACAGAAGACTATAGGTCTAAATGAGAGCTATTGCTCTTCTTGTCTAAAAAGTAAATTCTCCTATCAAAGATAAATTAGGTTAATCTAGCTCAATTTATCTTTGAAAAACCCATCTTGGTAACTTACCAGGAGTGTCAATTTACCTTTGAAACTTTCACAAATTTGTTTGAAAGCTTTGCATTCTACTGTGCCCAGACTAACAAGCCTAAATCACATCTTTTCCTTCGTATTGTATTTGCTATTACTGAACTATATCTAGAACCTCTATGCCAGGACAAAAAATGAAAAAATTAAGTAAGATTGACTTCACCTTGACATTCCAGATACTACTTTTTCAAAATTCTTAAAATGGATCTGATCCCACTAAAAGAAGCACATTAAATTAAGTTTGTCTTGCTGCAGAAATTCCTATTTCCAAACCTTTACCACTATTATATGTCTCATCTTCATCCATGTTGAGCCTCATCATCCTTACTGAGGCCATTAGCTTACTTTGTGTTTTGGCCCAATTTCTTCTGTAGAGCAAAAGTTTTACCCTTCTCTTTATTTGTAAAGCTGATAAAAGTTTCTGAATTCTGCTTCTCTACAATCATATTTCCAGAAAATAAAGGTCTTGCTTATTAGAGAGTTTAAAGCAGCATGCCTATTTTTTTATGTCCCTCTAAAACTTCCCCAGTTTTTGCCTGTGGTAACAACTGTAGGTCATGTCCATTTCACTACTAGCTAGCTAAAAATCCTTTATACTCTTGCTCTGCATATACCAGTATCATCCATTTTAAGTACTGGTAAGTTCCATATGGATAAGTATCCATTTAAATTATGGAATTTGAAATAGCAAGCTTATATATGTACCACTGAATCTTCTATTTGCAGCACTGAACTGTGTATTGAATTGAGTAATTTCCTCAAAGCCTAGTGGCTGTTATTCTCTAGGCTCAGTCAAACATTGAACAATGAAGACCTGAGGACCAATCTGAGTCCTGCTTAGTTCTTAAGGGCACATACCTGAGCATGTATATACACATATGCACCAGAAGCTGACAACTTCAAGAAATGTGGAATTTTGCGGTGAGCTACGCTTCAGGAAAACCTTCCCCAGATAACCCAAGGTTTGAGACACTAATTCATGTTTTGTATCCCAGTAAAGGAGTACTAAATTTCCAAGTAAACCAGGTAAGCAGTCTGTTAGAACACTTAGAACTGTTGTCCTATAAACAATCAGTGGTTTTGAACATCAGCTACTACTGTGTTAGTATTTTGCTTAGTCTTTTATTAAATTGGAATGCAAATCTTTTCATTACATAACAGTCACAGCCAACAGGCACATTACTTCTACGTGAAGCAACATACACAACACCATTACTTTTAAAAATAAGGTTCTTCATGTTATTTTCACATAACTCAAACCTGTTACTAATTCCAAGATGTACAGCTAGAGATCTCTCAAAAGCATTACAGCATTTGTGGAATACTGCACTTAAAATCATGCTACCTAGATTTAATCGGTAGTCAATTTCTGTGCTTCTCCTCAACTAAAAATTCAAGTCCCAATACCCTAAAACAGCACACATCTAACTTTAGACAGGTCTCCTTCACACCATTTCTATTCAGGTCTGGATACCAGCTTTAAAAAAGACAAAAGAAGGCATCAGGATTTTGTCATGCTCAAGAGAAAGCAAGCGAGGAGTAAAATGTTTCAGGAAAGTAAAAGCCTACACAGGTAGGAGGGTCTGAGTGGCAGAGTCTGAAGAAGAGATGATTGTGCAAACCAAACTCCCTGCAGTAAACACACTCAGCAAAGGACCTACTAATAAGACTGTGCATTTTCCACTGTCCAAAACATGTAGGCTAGTTTCTTCAATTATGGATAATAAACCCAAGGCCAGTAACATAAAACAGTTTCTTAAGTAGTAATATATTTTACCCTCTATAAAATTAAAGAATGACTTACTTATATCCTGAGCCCATTTTATGGCAGTGCCAATGTCTGACATACAGCCTTCAGTTAAGTAAACAACTTCTTCCCCAATCTTCCAACCAATCAGTGGATACAGACCTTAATTATTTTCCATGAAACAAAACAAAACACCTAGTTCAATTAAATGTTTCCAGAAAAACATATACAAGCACCCCCCACAATAAACCCAACTAAAAAAAAAAATTTTTTATTCAATTCCTTTACAAAATTCAAGCTAAAAAAAAAAAAAAAAAAGTCACTGATAAAGGTTAAACATATTGTTTAAATATTTAGTGATGGCATTACAGGAGACTTGAACAACAGCTTGTTAAACCAAAGTTAACCTAAAAAAATCCCAAAACACTATCAAATTACAAAATAACCCTCCTTAAACTAAAGAGAAGAGCTATCTGCACTTACTGGTTTTTTTTTTAGTATGATAAGAGATTGTATATACTTAAAAATTTATCAATGTTTTCCTATTTGTTTTAAATCCATCTAATTTTCCCTAACGGTTTCCCCAAAACATAAAACATGAAGGCTGGGCTTTCAGACGGGAAGCACAAACACTAAAACAGACATATACACACACACACAAAAAAAGGCAACGCAAACTTAGAACATAGGTCTTATTCTTAGAAGAGGATGAAAGTGATACAATATGCAATGCTTCCTCACATAGAAAGCAAAAACGAAAACAAGTTTCACAATTTGCCCACCTTTGTCCCCAACAAAGGCTACTGACAGTTAGCTATATCATTTTACCTGTATGTTTCCCTAATGTGAAAAACAAAAGAAACACCCAAACTGATTAAAAATATTTGGTGACATATTTTGGCTGTAATTACAAAATATTAGCACTTCTGTGGTTTACATTATGGGATCTGCAGGAAGTTATGATTTCCACCAAATAGTTTTGGCTTTGCAGTGACTCAAAAAAAAAAATTCAATTACTTTGAAATTTTTTTTCCTTTTCCCTCAGAAGAAAGGCAGAAATACATAGGGCAAACACTGTTAGTTTATTTGAAAACACAGTACAGCACCTTTCAAAGAGCTGTCTACTTGAAGGTACTAGCACATTAGAAATAAACTGCCAATAATGAGGATAAACCTGATGATTTGTTCTCCCCCTTGCTCCCCCATGGATATGTTGAAACATTAACAAAGAAAAGAGAGACACACTACTTAAAACAGTCAGTGTGAACACAAAGATGTTCTTGTTTGATATTTGTATTAGTAAGAACATAGCACAAAAGTCCTGCAGAGTACTGCTTTTAATACTAAAGCAAAAAGACTTTGTTAACTAGCTGAACAGTAGATGTTCTCCAGCACTGCAGCTGGACAAATGGTTTTTCAGGTCACTTGGTAAGACCCTAAGCATTCAGTGGCCACTGCAATAAAAACTTCACCCAACCCAAGTACGGTAACTGTTGGAGTGAAGAAAGCACCCAGGCTTTATGGGACGCTGCTCAGGACTCAAGAGATCATGGGTAATGCAACAAAGGTACATGAGTCCCAATAACTAAAGGACCAGAAAAGCATCAGAAGGATCTAGGGATTCTCTCTGCTTTCTCAAGGTGACTCTGCTGATATACAGAAGCGTGCCTCACAGCATCATCTCCAGTTTGCTCGCCTGTGTCCAAAGAGTGGCATGGTAGTACTAGTGCAATTGTGGAAACTTGGGTTAGTGCTGGAGGCACTCTGGTGCTTACAATGGAAAACAATCAGGAGCACCTGTTCAGATTAAAGTTTGTATTTGTCTCTTGAAAAAGTGATATACGTATCTCCAGATCATTGGTGCAGGTCCCCCTTACAATCTTTATTTTCTACCAAAGGTGAAGCTGCAAAGAATCAAGACCAAACAATTCACTGCACCAGGAGTCCTAGAGAAGGACAGCTAATTAGGGACAGAGAAGTCTCTCACGTGACCTTCTTAAAAATGCTCACATCAGTCTCTAGTAGCTTGAGATAATTTACCTCTAGGGAACAGATCGACATGACATTTGGCATGATCAGAGTTACTAAGAACTATCAGACTGCCAGAGAGATAAGACTTTAAATCTATACAATGTACTTCCATCACTGAATTGTGAGAAGTGTTGTTCTTGGAAGAAACCATTTTATTTTTTTTTAAACTGTCACATATAGCAACTAAATGTAGACCAGAAACTAGAACAGAAGCTAATGAATAGCTCGCACAGGGATGCTATAGGGATTCATCTTGCAGTCTTAAATACATATGTCAACTTTAAAGATTGAACACATCACATTTCATGCCCAGGGCACTGAGAAAGCTATGTACTTAACTTGTCCTACTAACCATACCACATGACAGCCAAAAAACATAGGGAAAATAATTTTAACATAAATAACAGCCTAACGCATAAAAGTTTCACAGCACTGCCTTAAAGATTTCAGCTCCTACTGGATCGCAATAGCTAAATATTTTCTTAAAAGGAAGCAAATAGAAAAACCTTACAGCATGTTTTTGCCATTACATTTCCACAGACTACATACATACATTTTCCTAAGTAAAAGTATCACCATAATGACATGATTAATTAGCCTAAAAAGGATTTGCATTCATAGGGAATTCAATGTCTATGCTATTCAGTTCTGACACATCTCATGTATTTGCCAAGGTCCTTCCAGACTTTACCAGCTGGAATTCTCCTTAGCATACTGCTGTCATCCTCCCCAGCCCCACCCCTCCCATTTTAAATTGTAGGCTTCCTAAAATTACTAACTCTAAAAATATGTCAGAGAGAAACCGTGCAAGCAAATTTACTTCAGTATTGTCCGTTGCTCTCTTGACAAATAGCCATCTATGACAAACTAACAAGCTTGACAGATCACAAAAACGTTCAGAAAAACAAAGTTTTAAACACTAGAAACATATTGGGGAGCCCATTTCTAGTATTTTAGAAGAAAAGTAATAATTGCTAATCCTGCATTATCTCACTGCAGGTACTTCAAAGCATAAGGGTTCAAGAGGAGGAACTTACAGCGATCCACTGGAACATTTTGATGTGAGAAGCCAGAGGACCAATCCCCTTTTTCTCTATTCCTGTACTGTATAATACTGCTATCAAGAAGAACAGGTGAAGAAAAACAAAACAAAACAAAAAAAAAAAGGAGGGATGCAGACATAATTACTAGTGATGTTACTTAAATTATCTTCTTGAGAAGCGTATTTCAGGATAACCATTTCTAATAAAAAATTTCCACAGCCTTCTGTTCTGAAAACACTTTCAATCTGTTTTTCTACACCTAAAGACAGAAGGAAAAGCATAGCCCTGTTTTATTCCTTTTTGTACCCTCATCATTAACAGCTGTCAAGTAATGTGAAGTACTCTAAAACAAAAATTTCACTATCTTACCTCTCCGTGATGCAAAGAGATGCTCTCCAGTATTCACATTCCAGAAACCACCTGTTCCCATTGTCAGTTTAACATCTCCTGGGTGAAAGCAGCATTCTCCAAACATAGCTGACTGCTGATCTGCTACCTGACATACCAACAAAAACAATACAGTAAGTTAGGTACCAACTACCAACCTACAATGCTGCTGGATTTTAAAATATCATTGCAAAGACTTCAGAGTTCTGAATACAAATAACCATTCAGAAAGGAATTGAGCATTAAGAAACTGTATATGAGTCCTTTCTTAAGTATTTGCAGGCATTTCCAACAGTCAGATTTATCACTAGAATCAAATTACACCAGGTTTGGGCACAATGTGAACGCCT
Source organism: Haliaeetus leucocephalus (assembly GCF_000737465.1). NCBI lineage: Eukaryota > Metazoa > Chordata > Aves > Accipitriformes > Accipitridae > Haliaeetus > Haliaeetus leucocephalus. The sequence goes on from NW_010972676.1 coordinate 9,447,687, forward strand.
GTAGTATTGGCTGCAACACTGAAAAATATGTTATGGAAACAAAAGAAATATTTTATGTTTTAGTATTTGACAAGGATAAACAGGGCATTTGCAATCCCAGGGAGCAGAACAGAGTAGCTTGGCTTGAATTCCTCTTCCACAAATAGAAAGTTGAAGTATAAGGTCTCACCTTCCTTTTTCCCTGCTACCTCTCCCATACCAAATTATTCCACGCTTAATTTTTCAACAATAATGATGGTTATTAAATGTATTTACTTGTGTTTGTGCCTTCGTGAAACAGTAAATTTACAGATAAATTGAGTCTATAGTTCTTTAAAAATAGCAGGAAAAATTCATGTTAGCTAGGTGACATTTTTTCCATTTAGCTCAATTCAAGCAGATTTTTCTACAAGTCATCACTTGACAAAAAAAACGTGGTTTTCTTATCCAAATCCTAACTACTGAGGCAAGAACATGTTGTTCACCATTCATTTTTAGTCAAAAAAAAAAAAAGAAATAAAACGTACCACAAGTGGATCTATTGTGTAGAGTCTTACTGAAGTCAAGCCAGAACGGACCTCATTGCACAACTTCATATAGAACAACTGATTTTAAGCCAGAGAGACACATTACCAGAACTCAGAGCAGAACGCAGCTCTGTTAAGTCCCACATTCAGTGCTTAATCATTTGGTCGTCTAACCTTAATGGACCTCAACCTCTAGAAATCCCTTCCTGCTCCTCTCTCCTCCTTTCCCCCTAAGACTGTAAACTGAGTTTTTGGAGAAAAATTCAACAACCAATTCTACTGTAGTTAAGTCACAGAGAAGGAATAAAGAATACTTACTAAACAAACAAGTATTAAATCAAAGCTAGATAAAAAACCCTAGGTACAAATATACACATTTAAGTAAGAACACATTTGCACTCACCACTGCCATTATTGGAATAGGTACCCCAAATATTTCAGAGTCAGCTGATCCGAAGTTGAAGCTTAAAACAAGCGTTATGGAGAAACATCACAACACTAAATTGACCTTTTTGGTAAAATGAAATCCAGATACATAAGGCCTGGGTCTGCATCGTATATGAAAGGTAACGCTATCAATTAGTTTTAAAAAAAGCACTAAAAATATCACTTAAAGAAATAGTGATAGTAAAAGTAAAGTTTTGCATGTAGTGTTAAAAAAGTACATCTGCATATAAAAATAATTTAATTTTATTGGTGTTTCTATATATTACTTTGCCTGTGCAGATTATGTAGTATTTTTCTAAAGGCAATTAACTTAACAGTTATCATATTCTTTTGAATATGCCTTCATATTTACCTTGTGTCTTTCACTGGTGGATAAATAGACATTGGAATAGAAAGTAAATTACACAAAGTGGAGTTCCAACATTTCTGAAATAATATGGAAAAAAGTAGAACTGTCAGCAACTCTCTCAGAAGCACAATAAATAGCAACAACATTTTTTTGGAACAGCACATACCGTAAAGGGTTCAAAAACGCCTGTAGCACTGGCATTTGAGTAATCTGTCGCATACACAGAACCTACCATAAAGAAAAAAGAACAAAGTAAGATTTTAGATATACAAATATTTAAAAGAAATTTTAAACATACTTTTTCTTTAAACATTTCAGTGGCTCCCATGAAATATAAACTGAGTGTCTATAGACAAAGTCACAACAATACAATGAGCACACAAACATCACCTGCTGCTCACTATAATGTATATGTATTAATTACCTTATTGTACCCTCATGAAATTGGCTAGAAGAGAGATGGTACTTTTGACAACATGTACTGCACTGACTGCATAACTGTCCCTCATAATCTATCCAACTATTCAGGCATTAGGCCTCAAGACAGAAACCTGTAATTCTTCCACATTTTTAACAATTCTTTGTTCTTTTGCTTTCACAGGTACTTTTCTTCAATCAAGGCCAGGTAGTTCTGGTAGTCCTCTTTAAATCTTAAATGCTTAAAAGGTTGATTACACTGAATAATTATTTCCCTTTCTGACTAACATTCCAGGCAGACCCAATGAATAATTAATTCAGAAATTATTTTTTTTAAACAGTAAATATATTACAATATTCATCAATTATAAAAACCCACAGATTTTCAAAAAAGTATTTGAATTCTAGGATGTATCAATGACAGTCATAAACATCATCACTTAGATTCCAGCATGTTTTATTAATATTTAAGAGGAACTGTAGCATTCACCTTTAGTCAATCTGTACAGTAACCATGTGTCAACTGTTCCAAAGCAGCAGTTATTTTTTTTGGCAGCTTCTTCAGCCTGGGAATAAATATACATACAAAAGAAGTATTTACAACTGGGTACAATAAAGGGGAACATATTTCCTGATTCCTTTTCTCATTTTCTTCATGGTCAATGATAATGTCCCCAGAAAATAAGTCTCTGATTGCCAATTTTTCTTCTAAAAAGGGCAAGCTGGCTATATAAGTAATATTATCCTACAGTTCATGCTCCTAGCAGAGAATAAGCACAGTTTCTTACAGTTGCTACTAAGGAAAGAAAAGCAATTAATCTTATACTGTAGTGGCATCAGAACGTTAAGGGGGGAAACTTTATAGTCACAATTATAACAGTGGTGAAGGAGTGGTGAATAAAGAAAACAAGGTCCTGCACACAGCACTTAAATAAAAAATGAACAGAAATAGAATAAATAAGTGTATTTTACAGTATGTGCTTGACAACAATAAGGACAGAGCCATTGTTTTCTGGTTTATGATGTCTGTAAAGAGTTCAATTTCAGGTTTCATCTGATTTCTAACTGATGTGTACAACTACAGAATTCATAAAAAGAACATACAAACTAATTCACTCAAAACATGACTGAATACATTACCCTCTGTAATTAAGAACCATGAATTTTTGAGCTTCTTGATTTGATAGCCACATATTTTAAGTATCAGTGCCTGACAAAATGTGAGAGAACGTTCATCTCTCACTGAAAACTCAGCAGCTGCATAACCTTCAATTCCATAATCCTCCAAATTCACACCTCACAATTTCAACAGGTCCAACCAAAACATGCCAGTAAAAAATTATACTTGACCTTCTCAATAATTCATTTTGTGACAGAAAATACCAGACAAAACTCAAAAGATTTTAGGGTTTCTTTACACAGGATAGAAAATCAATGATAACCATTTTCTTCAAAAATAACTTGAAAATTAACATAGAAAATAAGATTACTGAAGTTATAAATACAATAGGAAGAAAGAAAAATGGTAAGGATGAGAGCAAAGCATATGGCACCAAATAGCTCAGTGCTCAGTAGTCCATTAGATTATTCCAGCACAACTTATTTTATATGTATTTTCCAATTTACGCTACAACAAAATGCAAAATAATTTGCAGTGTTTGATTGTCCAGTACAATATTATTTGTGAAACTGTAAACACTGGAATAATGCAGAGTGGAAAGATAAAGAGTGCCAGCTGAAAATAAATAAAATTGTCATGCAAAACTAGAGTGCAAACAACTTTAAAACAAAGTACAGTTACTAATTGTGTAATTATATCAAGTGAAATAAGGTGATTTGATTATGTTTCTTATGCGTGGAAAACTTTTTACTACTACAAATTTCCAGAACCAGAGGAAAAAGTTGTATAAACATGCATAGATAATTAGGTAGACAGGCTTTGAACATTAACACAGATAAAAGTCTTTCATTCTGGTTCTTCTCAGAAGAACAAGCAAGACAAAACTGAAGAGGTTATAAACAACTGAAGTCACTAGCTATTATTATGACTTAAGACAGTTGTTATTTTTCCCTTTCCAGCTTACCTCATGTATGTTTTTAAAAACCCATGACAACTTCATAGAAGTTTGTTGTGTTGAAAAAGTAAGAAAACTTGGTGCCAAGTATCGATCATTCCCAGTCAAGAAATGAAGCACTGTAAAAATAACATGGACTACCTGTGCCAAAAGAAAACAGTTACTTAATTTTTAATCTCCCTTTAAAGGTTTCTGATCAATTACCTTTAAAGGATGACAACACAGATGAAAGCTGCTGACATGAGATTAGATTCAGAAAGCTAAAATTCTGTTAGAGAATCCTTATATAGGATTTCAACAGATAGCCATCCCACAACAAATAGCACAGTAAAGAGCAGCTGCACTAAGCAAGTCTGTTTTACTGACTTCTACTGGGACACTGATAGAGACTGCTCTGCCTTACGAAGAGAGGTCACCTGTATGAGCACAATGCATGATGCGGTTGACAGCATTACATACTGTTATTCCAGTGAAAGTTGTCCTACAGTAGACAGGCTCAATCATGTTTTAATAGACGAACCAAATTTAATCATTAATTAAGTTTTAATTCACAAAAGAAATGAGTGGCAAAACCAAGAATTTAACTTATTGTGAGTGTGTCAGTTAGTTTCCACTTACAGGAAAAGTAACTTCAGTTTTTCCACTTAGAGCAAATCTTTCTCTTCTAAAGGTATGAAGCACAAGCCATGAGTAGCATAAAATGTACCATCTATACAGAATCTGAGCAAAGAGTACGTAAAAAAAACACCTAACCAAAACCAAACAAAAACCCCAAACCACTGCCAACCAAGAACTACCTACATCCAAAAATTATGCTGTAGCAAGTGTTAACATGCAACATTTTAATACAACAGAGACTAAAAAGTAACACAATGCAAGCTAGACCTACAGATTATCTTTTCCCATAATTAATTACCTTCAGGCTATCAGCACTGCATTTTTTCTTGGTACCATCTTCCATGCTAATCTTGCTCAGTTAAATGTTTTTAGGCTGCAGCATGCCATATTAACAGGACACTTTCAGTATTTCATATATTGCCCTTATTCTTCATAAAAATGAAACAGTTCTAATATGTCCAAGCAGTATCTAGCTTAGCACAGTTTTACCTTCAGCAAAAGGGACTTATTCCAGGAATTCACAAGTTCAGCACTTCTTAAGTCTTGCCAACTTATGAAATTATGAAAAGGTTTCCCTGTCCTCCTGAAAAACAGCATTTGAATGTTCCCATTTAAAACTACAGAACATACACTGCCCAAAAGATTCAACATCATTCACCATTTCCAGTCAGGACACTTAACACTAGGTCAATTCCTAAAGTAAGTGCATATCCTCCTGGCGGATTTGAGGAATTAGTAATAGGCACATTTTGAGTGTGAGACTTCTCACCAGAATTAAAAAATATGTATGCATTCATCTCTTCCAAAGTACTAAGAACAAAACAAAAAGGACATATGCTTATAAACTGTTCTGAACTGCTGTAAGGTGTGGCTGTGCAAACACAAGAGAACATGAGTGACCGTCATTTGTTGCTTTCAGGTTGTGACTTGACCGAGTTCAACATTTCTACCGTCTGCTTCCATCCAGTCTATGAACACAAATGAATACAAGTTCATTTTAAACAACACACAATATACATACTTGTGCCACGTAATGAAAGTTGCTCTCTGTGTTGAGATGCCAAGACCAGCTATTTGCCTCATGTGAAGCCCCGCAGCTAAAAACCAAAAAACAAACCATGTACAAAAAAGCATTTCTTTCAAGAAACAAACAAAAATACAACTTCTCCAACATAACTATAAAACCTATGGAATACTTAGGAAATTAACAATTTAACAGAATATAAATCTCTACAGACTGCTCAACTAAGTGGCCAGAACAATGAAATATTAGAGAACTCAGAGTCAGACAACTGATTCCAAAGCACATAAATAAACCTACGTATTTTACAAAAGCAGTTGTGGCACACTGACCTTTTCCACCTTCTGAAAAGCCTGTTGACACTTTACTTGAACAATCCTGAAGACAGGCAGGCAGATTATATATGCCTATATAATCAACTAAAATATGTATTTCACATGGATAAATGTGAATGAAAGCACAAACAGAAGAAGTACCTTTACAAACTTATGGAAAGAAATTCCATAAAGAAACAAAACTAGATTGATTCTGTAGGCAGTAGAGAGATTAATACCAATATACCATGATTTTTTACATCACTTTGATAATGACATGTTTCAGCTAAAATATTCATTAAGCAATCTTTCCAAATTCATAAGAACAAATTTGCTTAAATCACATATAACTGAATGCGAAGTACAAGTCAAATTCAGAAGTATAAAAAAAAAAAAAGTACATTTGGGTATATACCAATTTTGCTGTTAAACCTTACCTTCAAATAACTGTTACAGAACATTTTTTCTAATATATATAACCATAAATCATTAAATATGTCCACAGCTATTTTTAAAGCAGCTCTGGTCAGCTTCCCAAGTACCTCCACGCATAATTCCAGAAGCCAAATTATATGAAAAAAATATACACTAAGAAATTCCACTTCAATGACAAACTACCTATTTTGTCCAAAGTACTGTTACTCTGAAGGGCTCTCAATCCCACTACTTTAACAAATCACAGGTTAAGTATGTCCTGCTCATACATATTCTGATGTTAACTTTCATGCGCAAAATTACTCATTTGCATAAGTATATACTGCAGACTCTACAACCGACAGCCTCTGAGTGACAATTAGAGAAGGAGTTTCATAGAGAAAGGGCATGTCTTGCTCTGCCAACCTCTACACATGCTTCTGGCCCTTATACTGGTCCTTGCATTCATGCAGGCAGTGGTATCAAGGCACTCAATCAGATGAAAATTAAATCAGTGCTTTCACAAGGCTACCTGCTCCAACTGCCTGCACAAGTGGTGCTGGCAGCAGGAGCGTACAAGAGGAGGACCTGGGAGTGGGTGGCTTGAGAACAGCAGTATTTCTTTTTCAGTAGCAGTTGAGTCTAAACTGAAGACAAAGACACACCAGTACTGCCACAGCTCACTACGGATTAGTGGCATGTGTTACTCCTCCCCGTCTCTACAACCTGCATGCTCCCACCACTTTCCCTGTGTCAACTCCTCCTGCTCTCTAGACCCCTATGTGAATAGAGCTAATTTCCATTAAAGAGAAACACAAAACAGAAGACAAACACAGTTTTTTTTCAGCTAAGCTGTCTCCTGGAAGGGTTGAACTAGTACCAGAGCAAGAGAGGGACCATGCAGCCAGATGCAGTTTCCACCTTTAGGTAGTACTGAACTACACCAGCCCATTCACCTGCACATGGAATTGCATGTTTCAGCTCCACTAGTCCTGTAAATTGAAGTGCTCCTATGCCTTCTTCCTGCTTCCAGACAGTCACTTCTGCCCCTGCTACCACACCCTCTCTTGCGCTGGCACAAACATTGGTGAAGCTCTGCTGGCATAAACAGCCATACAGTGATTTGATTCAGGAAACTCCTGGACTTGAAACAACCCTGTAAAAAGGAGGGTGGGACTGCTTCTTTTGACAGTAGCGTGGGCTTATGCTCACTTATGTTACACAACCATTTAAAAGTGACTTGCCAACAGTGCGCACAGCCTGGCCAGAAGAAAAGCTTCCCCTTTTAAAACTAGCTGAAAATCCTGCTTCCTGATTTTCCCCACAGAATGCAAGAGGAGGAAACTAGTAAGGTCTTTACGGGTTGAGGTGGCATTGCTGTTCTTGTGACAGAACAGTTGTGGCTGCTGAGAAAGCAGACCGAGAGCCCAAAATAATCAGCTGCAGCTTGTACCTGCTAAAAGTTACTTTCCCTGTCCCCTAGGCTGCCTTCCAAAGGAAGGGACAAGAGCAGTTTTGCCTTGAGCCAGGCTTGGAGGCAGAGCAACACTTGGAGACCAAACTGCAACAAGGGCTGAATCAGACAAGCTTCAGGCACTGAATGAAAGAGTATGATGCCCATACATATGACAAGGAGGCTGGGCCACTGTGAGAAAGCAAGCTGGGGTGCACTTGTCAGGTCCACAGCATCAGCATGGCACAGAAGGTGATCCATGCTGGATCACAGAATGCTGGAGCTGGTATAATGGGAAAGCTGTGGGAGTTGTAGAGAGTAAGTGCACAGTTAGAGTAGCATCCAGAAAAGGCTGGGGGGTAGGAGGAGAAATGAACATCAGAAGTCTGGCAGAAAAGGGAGTTGTATGTGTTTAGCGGGTGGAGTACTAGGAAATTTTAGGCAAGTATAAATAGAAAAGAGCAATAATACAGAAATCGGATGGTAAGAACTGTTTGTAGTTTGAAAGGGAAAAGCAGGAATATCAGGTTGTAATCAAGCGACCGCAACTATGCAGCATCCTGCTTTCGTTCTCTCACTGACATTGATACACACAAAGCGGCAGTAGAATAATGGGCAATCAGAAGGGTAAACAAGCCTATTCTGTTTGTACACAGAGACATCCGGAAGAAGGAACACAGACACTGGGGAAGGATACATATACAAAAAGCTGGAGGAACAAGGTGCTGTCACTGATGTAAATCGAGCATGCACACTGCTTCGGGTTCTACTTCAATCCTAATCTGGCCCCACTGAAAGGGAAAAAGCAACTGAAGTGTTCTATTTTACATAATGATTGAACAGGCCTTCAAGCATGTTGTAGACCTGTACTCAGTGATGACTTTTCAGTACCTTTTCAAAAATAAGTAATCTTATTATCTAATTATCTAACTTTACTAATTTTGAGGAATAATTCATTAGCTTCTCAAACTTTATAAGCTGTTACCTTGTACAGCCTCTTTTATTACACCAACAAACTGACTCCACAGCACTTCAGGATCTAATTCAACCCAGCCAGGATGAGGATAAAGCGATTCCACCTGTTCACAAAAGACATGCAGCACTGTTAGGATCCCTAGTTCACAGAAACCAGTGTTCCTACAAAAGTCTGTGCAAATACATTTGGTTTTGCTCTTTTTTTGTTCTTCGTTTTCTGAATCTACTGCAAGAGGAGAAAAAACAGTGTTTGTCACTTTTAAAACATGGTTGAACATGGGTATGTGATCTCTAGAAGCCCAAGCCCCCAGGAACTGGGGAGCCTGTAAACCCCTTTTAGCGCTCCAAACTGGAAACTGGGTTCCTCAGGCAGCCTTTTGGCTCCGCTGACGAACTCCGACGTGGATGCCCCTGAGCAGTTCGCTAGCAGCGCAGCACAGCAGCCCAGGGATCACCCACCAGATGGCTTCCAGTGAGAGGATCAGCTCCACTGAAAATAGCCCCCTCCATTTCTGAGAATCCCTCGGATTTCTTACGCTTCTCCTCGCTGCAACCTTTTCAATGCAATAGCTAACAATAAAAAAGTTAATTCTGGAGATCGTCTTGATCCCAAAATCACGAGCCACGCAAACTAAAAGCAGCCTGAAATTCACGTTCCGAAGTTAACACTTTTCTACGCAGCGCTGTTAGATAAATGGTTTACGTGTGTAAGCGCAAGCCCTAGGCAGGTCTCGGCTACACGCTAGTAAGAAAAGGCGTTTTGTCTGGAGAGATATTAGTCAATTAGCAACTAAAGCGAAGGCAGCGGGGAAAGGTGGGCGGGAGGAAGCGCTGGGGCGTAACGCGGCGAGCGCAACAGTGGCGCATCCCCGCGGGGCTCCCAACTGGGCTGGGGGTTTCCTTTCCCCCAGGCCGGTCCCAGGGCCCTCGGGAAGCCGTCCCGCTCCGACACGGCTCAGGGGATGGCCGCGCACCGGGAAAGGCCAAGCTGGGTGCGCGCCTGCGAACGCTCCCCGTGCCCCGAACCGCGCCCCGCCCGGGCAACCCGCCGC
>NW_010972676.1:9457951-9534309 GCF_000737465.1 Haliaeetus leucocephalus
CCGCTCGCCCCTCACGGGGAGGGCGGGAAGGGGGCAGCACTGCCCCGGCAGCGACGGCGCCTTCTCCGCGCGGCCAGGCCCTGGGCAGCGGGGTCCCACGGCCACAGCAAAACCACCAAAACAAAACCGCACGGTTAGTCCGTGCGGTTTCTGTGCAGATTTACCAAACGCACGTAAAAGGCTTCTACTGAAACACCAAACGCTGAAGGGTTTCTAGCAGACAGAATTCGGCGTGCGCCACTGGAATATGTCCTCACGGTGCTAACAGTGACGAGGTGAACACACTGCTTAAACCCAATTCTCCTCACAGCTCGAGCAGACGGAAAAATGTCAGCTAGGAGCAGGTGTTTGCTAAACAAAGAGGTACGGTCGCTCCTGGGATTTCTCACTGAAGGTAGCGAGCATCAGTGAACAAATTCTATGTAATTGCACAAATTCTTGCATCTGCAGCAATTCTCTCGTGCCATCACTTTCCTTCACAGCAGGAACCACGTCTAAAATTGCCGCTGGAACAGAGTTAGTGACAGAAGTGTTCTCGTATTGCCCTTAGATAGGCTGGGGGTTTTTTTTAACAGAAAACATCAGAAAAATTCTCAGTTAAGCAATAAAATACAGGATGCTCAACCCTGAACTAGAATCAGTAGAATTTAGTTTTAACCCCAATTTAATTAGAAGATTTAGTCAACTAGTTTCAACTCCTCATTTAATTAGAGCAGGAAAAGCAAAAGCAAAAAATATATAGAACATATTTTCCCCTTGCACCTCTGTTTGGCCCCTCTTACAAAAAGTTGCACTATGAACAACAAAAGGTTATTATGTGGGATAACAGTCTGATGTTACTGGATCTTTAAAGCAGGAATACTAATGACTGTGAAAGCACTGTAAGGAGAGGCTCCCTACCTCACCCACGCAGTGGCAGAGGTCACTGGGACAAAGGTTTGGCTCACAGGGAGCTGAAGGCACATGAAAGAGAAAGCGAAGGAATGGCTGCTTTACCTCTCCTCCCTAAGGAACAACTCATTGAAAAGTCATCATCTCTTTGACTTTTATATTCTCTTTGACTATAACTTGACAAGTTATAATCTCTTGACATACAGCTAATACATATATGTCAGAGAAAGGTATCAAGTACTTCATATCCGATTAAGACTATTTTTCTTCAAACTAATTTAATTATTCTGTTAGTTTCTGTAAATAATAGTTACTTAGAACTCCTGAAGAAAGCTCCCTCAATAAGATTCAACATGTGTAACTGGTATAAAAGGCTAAAACTTCTCCAAACATTCAAAAACTAAGAAGCCTTAAGTAAAACTGGGAAAATGCATCTAGACATCTTTCATGTTTTCACAGTATCAACACAAGTGGGGCCCATCTCACTGCAAGATAAAGCAAAACTTCAAAAAGAAAATGGAGGTACAGGTTACTTTTTTCTTTTACAAGCTCTTACTGTAACAAAAACATACCCCTCTGATTCACTGTATTGCATGGAAGTGACCATAAGCAGATTTCTTCATGCAAAACTTAAACTCTGTTTAACATGTTAACAAGAACTTACATGCATCTTGAAAATGAACACCATATACATGTTGGAAAGATAACATGAACCAACTTGCATAGCTGCAGTCCATATGTAATCTCAGTGTACTGGGTTTGCGTGGCAAGGTTTTGGTAGCAGGAGGGTTACAGGGGTGGCTTTTGTGAGAAGCTGCTGGAAGCTTCCCCTATGTCTGACAGAGCCAATACCAGCCAGCTCCAAGGCAGACCCACCGCTGGCCAAGGCTGAGCCCATCAGCGACGGTGGTAGTGCGTGCCACTGGGATAACAGATTTAAGAAAGGAAAAAAAAAAAAAGTTGCACCAGGCACAGAAACTGCAGCCGGAGAGAGGAGTGAGAACATGTGAGAGAAACAGCCCTGCAGACCCCCAGGTCAGTGAAGAAGGAGGGGGAGGAGATGGTCCAGGCGCTGGAGCAGAGATTCCCCTGCAGCCCGTGGGGAAGACCATGGTGAGGCAGGCTGTCCCCCTGCAGCCCAGGGAGGTCCACGGTGGAGCAGATATCCACCTGCAGCCCAGGGAGGACCCCACGCCAGAGCAGGGGGATGCCCAAAGGAGGCTGTGACCCCGTGGGAAGCCCGCGCTGGAGCAGGCTCCTGGCAGGACCTGTGGCCCTGTGGAGAGAGGAGCCCATGCTGGAGCAGGTTTGCTGGCAGGACTTGTGACCCTGCGGGGGACCCACACCGGAGCAGTCTGTGCCTGAAGGACTGCACCCCGTGGAAGGGACCCATATGCTGGAGCAGTTCGTGAAGAACTGCAGCCCGTGGGAAGGACCCACACTGGAGAAGTTAGTGGAGGACTGTCTCCCGTGGGAGGGACCCTATGCTGGAACTGGGGAAGAGTGATGAGTCCTGCCCCTCAGGAGGATGAAGCGGCAGAGATGACGTGTGATGAACTGACCCCAACCCCCATTCTCCGTCCCCCTGCACTGCTGCTGGGAGTAGGTAGAGAATTCGGGCGTGAAGCTGTGCCCAGGAAGAATGGAGGCACGGGGGGGAAGGTGTTTTAAGATTTGGTTTTATTTCTCATTACCCTACTCTGGTTTGATTGGCAATGAATTAAGTTAATTTTCCCTAAGTTGAATCTGTTTTGCCTGTGACAGAAATTGGTTGAGTGATCTCTCCCTATCCTTATCTTGACCTACGAGCCTTTTGTTATATCTTCTCTCCCCTGTCTAGCTGAGGAGGGGAGTGATAGAGCAGCTTTGGTGGGCATCTGGCCTCCAGCAAGGGTTAACCCACCACACTCAGTTATATAGCATGTGTTAGAATTGCTCAATTTATGAGAGGCTTACGAAATACAAATTTTATATTATTGTTCTGTTTGTGATGTGATAAAAACAATGCAATAAAGGAGGCAACAGGTTTTCAGACATACACAGCTTGTCCATAAAGGACTTATCTGGCATTAGCTTATGTTAATTTGTCATAAATAATATAATTCCCACACAGGCACTCTTTGTCTATGCAAACCCTCTGTGAACCCTCAGAGAAAAATCTTATCACCAACATGGGTAAAAGCCCCAAGTTCATGTTAGCACAAACAAGAAACATCCAATTTGAAATGAAGATATACGGACACCCTCCTTTCATACTGCGCTGCAACACTGATAACAAGCCTGCGTAACCTCTACCACCACCCCAGTCTTCCTGTCTGAGAGCATGCAGGTGCCATTTCTACTGTTCAGAAGACGGGGTCACATACCAATTCCTGCAGCAGCTATGTACTTCTGCATCTCCTCTGCTGAAATCGTCAGTTTCTTTGGTCTCTGGAAAGCGTGACTGGTCTTTTCTTTTACTGGAATATCAAACCAAATGAAGGAGTGGAGACACTACAGGGTCCTGTCCAATGCTGTAGCAAAGGAAAGAGTTATTAAGTAAAACCAACCAAACGGCAGAACATCAGGGACAAGAAGATCCTCCATCGCTGGCAGCGATGGCAAAACCCCCACCATGAATAATTTTCATAGCATATTTGTAAGCAACATCATCATGCTCAGCATCTTTCAGTCAGCAACAAGTACACTTCAGAGGATGCCAAGCAAGAGGGCTTTGCCCCCATTACCCAGGTTAAAATAGGCCTTGAGAGACGGGAGTGCTACAGATCCAGCAGACCTAATTACTAGAAAGAAAACATGATCTTGACATTTTCTAGGACCAGATTATTAATTAAAATTTCCAAACTATTAAACTGTATTTGGAACAGGTAACTTATTTTTTCTTTTAAATAAAGGTATTATCAGGTGCATTTCTGTTGTGCAAATGATACACATAAGGAGCCTCTTCACTCACCCCAGGCTTCCAGAATTAATCTAACTTGCCACTGGCAGTGCCAACAGGATTCCAGCTACTGGAATCTAGGAGAGCAAGACCCAAAACTTGTAATCCCTGCTTTTTTGTTTAACTTCCCTTCCTTAGCGGTATTTTGCCAAGATGCATCTACCCTTCTACTGCCTCATCAAACTCTTATTTAATATTTTACCCACTTCCTTAGCTCTACCATGCTAACAAGTTTTAACATTATGAAAGCATTGACCTCAGGGTCCTTAGTTTGTATGTAAGTAAGAAAGAGCCCGCTAATTTCTGTTGCTCCATTGGTTGGTGCAGCCCACATATATCATTCATTAAGCCTCGCCTGAACAGACAGCCCAAAATGAAAGTGATGACCTTTTGGCAAATTTTGCTGCAATAATTTACCATATGATCATTCTCAGCAGTTCTTCCTGCCAGAATTTACCACTCTCCTTGAAGTCCAACAGACAGAACCACATACAATGACAGCAGTTAATCTAGCATGTTAGCTTCGTGGGTGATTTTAGTTTTAGGCAGCGATGGGATGTTTCTTAAGCAGTTCCACTCTTGCTAAATCATCCTGCCCTCACACTGTGAACTGTTGTACCAACACAGCTGTTCTTGTGGCTCCACGGTGAACTATCAGGCTGAAAAATAACATGGGGGAAAGAGTTTCAATCAGATTAATTCCTTGATATGGTTCATAACGTGGTGATACAAACAGTTTGGCACAATCCAGTGGGAACAAGTAATAAGAGACTAGTTAAGCCAGAATTTTCACTAGAGAATCGCACACTATGCGAACTGTGTCCACATACACGAGGTTTTGCATTGTGCCTGAGGCACAAACAGTCCTTCCTTTCTGCCAGCTCTGTGACAGAAGTAACCTTCAACAGAGAATGAGGTAGACTTCAGGACAATCAAGTTTTAAGCCAAGAATTTATCTACCAAAGCACGTGAAATGAAAACATATACTTATTCTGTTAATGTTTCATTATTTGCCCATGCTTTTAAACCATCCTCAGTAATAGCTACATTTGGAGATGTGCAATGTGTATATACAAGATAATGTCCATCATCCTCTGGATGTCTCTTAAGGAATTATGATGTAGACTAAAAATGACAGAACTAGGAATGGCTCACAAGGAAAAAAAAAAATCTAAAAATACAGAGAGGAAAATGGCCATAAATGAAGCTTAAGTAGAAGAACAAGAGAATGGATATACTAGAAGCTAAAGGGATAAAAAAAGCACTTAAGAACTATTGTTTCAATAAGACCTAATCACTAACAAAAAAACAAAAAAAAATTTAAAAAATAATTAAAAAAGAAAGCAGCTTACACTGCTCTCCATTTACCCTGCTGAGTTAAGTTTCAATGACTGACAGAGCATTTCAGCTGTTTCAAAGAAATGCTAAGTACTGGAAGACATCAGGAGCGAGTAGTAAATGTCACATTCTATCCCAATTAGTGCTAAATCTGAAACATGCATAGGTTACTCTGAAATAGATCACTTCCTTGCACCGGAAGCACAGTTCTTGCTTCACCCCATACCCTCAACATGCTAGAAGTTGCAGACTTTGAATTTTATTGCTATTGTTACTTGCACAGCAAATACATTTTGGCTTTTGATTGCGAGCCTTTATTTTTCTTGCAATTACACAAAATGCAGGACTAAGGGTGATTATCAACTTCCATAACGCAATGCTGATGCAGTAACGCTTACTGACCCAAGTTTTACCAGAAAAAATAGTAAGGAAGTTTTAATGGAAAATGCTTCTCTGTCCTTTCAAAAAAAAAAAAAAAAAGGAATCAGGTTTACTGTTTGCACTTGATGGCATTGCAACTCCTTCTGTTCTCTTTGATTTGTATTGTCTTTCAAAGCAGGAGATGAAAC
The DNA here is from genome assembly GCF_000737465.1 of Haliaeetus leucocephalus. Classification (NCBI taxonomy): domain Eukaryota; kingdom Metazoa; phylum Chordata; class Aves; order Accipitriformes; family Accipitridae; genus Haliaeetus; species Haliaeetus leucocephalus. The sequence goes on from NW_010972676.1 coordinate 9,463,691, forward strand.
AGGAAATTTGTAAATTACAGAAAAATAAAAGTAAACACCCCGTCAAAAATCAGCAGCAATAAGAACTGTTGTTGGAACCATGGATTCTTTTGTTAATAAACAACAGCTACTTACCTCATGATATCCGATTCTTCGAAATATCTATCAGTTACAGTCTCAATATTCATGGGTCCTCATGCACCTGAATTTGGATTCTTTTGGCCAAGAGTGTGTATTCAGACTGCCCTTATGCCCTTGGTGTCACTGTGTCCCCTTTCCAGAGACAGAAAGAGAAGAACATAACTGTCTCTCAGTAGTAAGGAAGGCTGATTATGGAATACATATGGAGATCACATCTCAAATAAAAAGAATTAAAAAATCCCTTAATGTAAGTAACCATTCCTTCTTTGAGATTCCTCACTCTCAGGGGTCATCTATATAGTAATTCAGATGAACTAAACTAAATTGAACAAAAGTCACTTAATTTTTGAATGGGAGTGTCCATGCAAGATTTATTATGCACAGACTGATATATTTTAAAGTTACCCCTTTAATTAATTTAATTTTCTTTAGTGCTATATATTGAGATGGGAAGAGTAACGAGGCAGAACTTGCCATGCAGGATAACTGCAATACTTCAAAGTCCATTAACTAATAATTTGAAGACAGCTTAAGAAATGCAAGATTGCATTTTGGTATCTTCATGTTGAGTAATATGACTGAATGTATATACCAACCAGACCATTGATCTATACAGAATTTTGTTACACAAAGTTGCAGCAGCTGGTCATGTTAGGAGTGTACTCCATTCTTTATGCTAGTTGCTTTAATCAAGCTAATTCACACAATAATCTACAAAAAGGAAAATAACATCTCTCTACATGAAAAGCTGGTGCTGCAGCTGGCAAAAGACAGATCCTAACAAAGTTCATAACTCGCAACCAAAGATACTAAGAATTAACTGGCATGACTACAGTGTTCATTATGCTTTAAAATGGAACACGTAAGAGTTTGAACATAATCTTAGAGATAACTGGTCAAAGAGAACAAAACTCAACACATGGTATATATACACACTACAAAGGTGAATAAGTTTATTTACCCTCTCTAAAATAAGGGTAAAATCTAGTAACATTAATTTGGCAATTTTTAATTTAAAAAACCTGCTATTATTGGGGATGAGGAAATCTAATTATGAAATGTAACTTGCCATTTGTCTCTTAAAGAAATTCAAACACATTATACCATTTTTAGTGCAGTTTGTCATTATGCTTCAGAAGCCTTGTTACAAATGAGGTAACTATTCTTACTCTACTCCAGCAAAAATCTCAGCACAATGTTTTGCTTCCAGGTACAGAAAAAAGGGTGTCAAATATTTCCAGGTACCTGTGGCTCCTCCTGTTTTTCAGCCATCAACTGATTTTGTACCTTGTTAAGAACCACTGGGACTGCACTTGCTGGAAAGTAATCTTACTGCCTTTTTTTTTCCTTTTTTTTTTTTTTTTTTTTTAAATCTGATAGGTGACAGAGGCCAAAGACATTTTGGAAGATCAGTATCTAGTTAAATGCTTTTAACTGCAAAGTGACCAACAGCTTTTTAAACAAACTTCGTATCTTTAAATGAGTAGTAATTGAAAGCTATCAAGGTGGGCAGTTGCTGCTTCTGAGAATCACAGAAATTGGGCTTCATAAGTTTTAATTTCTATCTTAAAAATTTGGTTTGGAGCATACAGAAGTTCCCATATAGTATTTGGAAATAAAACAGTGAAAATAAGTAATGTTTCTTGTTTCAATATTTAATCCAAGCAGACACAGACACAATTTATAAAATTATTCTATTGCATTAAAGTTTTATATAGCATTTAACTTTTATGAATGTTTTTCCTTCAGTGTATCATATATTCATATTTTAAAATATCTTTGCACAATCCTTTGTGCAACTACATGCTAAAAATCTGCAAATGCACACTTAACACTAAACAGCACAAAAAATACATTCTGTATCCATTCATATGCAAATTTAAAACATTTCACTTGGCAGATAAACAATGAAAAGTTATTTTAAAAAAATCAGAAACTACAAAAATGCGCACATAAAAGTCTTCCCTTTTGGATTTTTAGTAAAATACTGCTCTGTATAAGATCTAATGAAAAACTCCAGTGCGTACAAAATACTTTATATCTATGAGAAAAACAAATGCTTAAATTTATATCTGTATGAATTAAACATAATCACCTTGTTAAAATATAAAACTGAAATCATATGGGACATGGCATAGGTCAATGCAGATGTCACATCTACCAGGACATGTAAAACTGTAATTAACTGGGCACCAGGCAGTCAGTATCATAGAATATACTTAAACTAAAAACCAGGGACTAATACAATATGCAGCAGCTACAGAATAAAGTGTCTCACCATCTATATATACTAAATATAGCAATTCTACCCAGAGAGGAAGAGGAAGTCTTCGTCTGAAGTAATTAATTAAAATTGCCATGTTTACTGATGTTAAGAGTATAGTGTCCTTCGTAACTTTGTTTCTAAAAAATCTGCATAAATTGGCTATCCAGATATGTCAAAATTCTGTGATACAAGACTATAATGAAGTCTCATCTCCATCACAGGAACTTCTGAACAGATCTTTTCTCTGATGATCAGATTATTCATATGGGATATGGGGACTAACATCTGTCTCATAACTGGATTTCACATAAACACTTCTAAAATACTGGTGTGTCAGCATTGTGTCAGTCTCATGTTGCTAATGACAATAAATCACCAACGTACAACTTCCCCTTCACAGAATATGGCTTCAAACCCTCTTTAGACTAGATTGCTACAAAGAGAACAACAAAATCAATATATTTTAAGACTGTATATAGACTATTCTACAAGGGTCTGTGATCCTTGTAAAGGGCTTGCTGCTATTCTACAAATACTGCTGAGGCAACAACTGTTTTGGAGAAATCAATATAAAAAAATCCTATAACATGGTAATAATGTGAAACTTGGTACTACACCAAGAAAGGGAGGCAAAGAACAAGGTAAAGGAACTGAAAGAAAGTCTACAGACTTGCAGATCCAACACAAAAACCTGTTTGGAGGCAACAAAATTAATCACTAAAGTATGCTTTATTTCTAAGCTTCCTGGGCCTTAGAGGAAAAGTATTTTTTCTAGAACAGATTAGAATAAAGAAGAAAAATGAAATTTAATCAACATCAGTAAACAGCACCAACTGAGGCTTCAAAGTTTCTCTTAGACTGAAGATTTCTTATTAATGTCAAAAAGAACGGTACCTGTAGGTTAAAAATAGCACAGGGACTTTTGAGCCTTCTTTTTTTCCTATATGAACTAAGAACGATGGTGTTACTTCTTTTACAACATAGCTTCCTCCAAAAATACAAGTCAACTTTTTGTCTGAATATTCTTATGGAACTAATAACAGTTTCTGGTAATTTAATTTTGCTACACAGAACTTCTATCACAAAACCAAAAAATAAATATTAAAAGTCACTAGCAAACAAAAAATAACCTACCACAGAGAAGGTTTCAGGGTGCAGACTATTACAGGGAGAAATGGACTCTAAGTAAACATAACTTTGACAGCCATACTACACAAACGGACATCTTTAAACTCTGGCCATTTTTATAATTTATAAAAAAATCAGGGTAACACTAGCATTTTAGGAGGCTAAGCAGATCTGCAGTAGATATGTATGTTATTTTATCATCAGAAAAAAATGAAATTGATAATGCAGCTATATTTAAAAAATTAAACATTACCAAAGAGGTGTCTACTTTGCAAATGTATTTTTTTATTGAATATATCCTATAAATTAATCTCCTGGAACAGATTCTGCATCAGAAACCACTTTTTGCTGCTCTAATACTAGAGATGCATTAATACCTACATTTTGAAAATTGTAAAGTTGTTGCCCTCTGGTATAAAACCTAGCAGTTCATAGTTAAAGTGAATTCGACAGTTTCACCATAGTTAGGTTTTAGTCACACTGATCAACTCACAGAAGGACCTGAAGAGCCAATGTAAAAGCTGCATTTAAATAATTTTTCCTTTCTCTCTTACTACACTATTTAAAAATAAGCTAGAATATGGAATGTTGTACTAAGCAATGTTAAGATGCCCAACTTATTACCGCTCCACATCCCTCCCAAAAAGCATGGCAATTCTGAATTAAGGTTGCCACTGTTATTGCTGCTTACCTGGTATAGTCTGTAAGCCACTGTTTAGAAACCTAGGCACAATGGATGGCATGGTAACCTTAACTCAGCATTTCCTGGCTTTTGCTAATTTAAGTCAAAATAATTAAGTTTTAACATAATTTTTATAGTTTTCATAACAACCTGAAAATCATAGCAAATAAAATGTATTTCATTCTATATTATACTTAAAGTGGCTGGTCTTTTTAATAGAGCTTTCTGATTTTTTTAAATGAGAGAACATAACAGTGGGGGAAGAGTTAAAGATAAAATACACCTAGCTACCATATTTATTCTGAAGATTTTGGTGCGCCAAAATTGACTGCCAGCTTTCTTGGCTTTCGCTTGCTGGAAGTGTTTGGTGTTGATTTGTTATGAGGAACGCTTGGAGTAGCCACATTGTCTTGAAAGGAAACAGTGGATTGAGCAGCTTGAGGAGATTTTAAAGAAGCTGAAGAACTATCTTGCTGAATGTGGTCAGAAGACACTGGCTGTTCATTCTTTAGTGGTGCAGCTTGAGGGGAACTCTGAAACTCCTTGAGCTCAAAGTTTTTCTTGCTAGCAGCCCTTTTTTTAGTTACCTTTAAATTAAATAAATATTATTTAACAGAATGCATTCTCAAGAAACTGAAAATATTCCACTTTTAGAAAACATGCATACAATTTTTTACAATAGTTTTCTAATACTAAAGAGTGCTTCACAGTGGGGGTGGTGTTGCATTCATCATCTAGACATATTTTTTACAAAATTAGAATATTAAGACAAACCTGCCAATCTTACCTGCAGAGGTATAAACTGGTTGTGAGAACCAACTGGTATAGTTCCTGCAAGAGACACATTTCCTGGATAGGAGCCAGGATAATAATGTTTAGGCACTGGAGTTCCCCAGGACACTGGACCAAACATGTGAGATGATGGAGGCATTATATTAGCTGTGAAAATAAGTAACTTTTAGCATGCTTTCCTGAAAAAGAAGATACCAACTCCCCAAGACCCCAAAAGTACCCCAACTACATTTGTCTGCATGCTGTTTCTCTTTCCAATAAAGCCTCATATTCTTCCTATTTACTTGAAAATAGTTAAGTATTTATTTATTATAAAAAACATCCTAAACAAACAGTTCTGCTTTTACAGACTTACACCTAGATGACAGCAGTTAAGAGCAGTAAGTCATGGCACCTGTATTTCAGAGTGCACTGCCTTAGGATCTTTGCATCCTTAGCTGAGTGATGTATTAGTAGAAGGTTGCAACTTTACGCCATCCTTTTGAAACAAGTCAACAATATAGAAACCCTGGTGAAAAGAGATGTAGCAGCTGCTGTATGGGTTGCTAGGATGCTACAGTGGTGCTGGCTCATTAATTACTAGCTGTGAAAGTGAGCTTTAGTAGAATACAAAACAGACAGGAACCAGAAACCCCACCAGTATTTCTACCAATTTGGCGGGGGTTACTCACCATGCTAATGTTTGGCAGTGTACAACAGGATTGTGATGCATCACTTCAGTGAAAGTTGGTTATAAACCAATAAAAATACTAATGCATGGATAACCATTAACTATAGAGGGGGAAAAAAAAATCCACGTAGAAAATCAAGGAAGATACTTCTTACGAATTCTGGACTGGGACTATCAGGTTTGAAGTAACTACTATTGTTTTGAAGGAAAAAATCAAACAAACAACAAAGACTGAATGGACAAATACATTCTTGAGGAAAAGAAATAATTGGGAGAGAAGTGATTCTTTGTATTGAATCAATTTGCATATTGATGAGAAGAGGTTCATGAACTGTTTTCAAAGCAGTTCAGATATACAACTACATATATGAAGACCAAAAATGGGGCTTTCTGGAAGGCATTCATTTTCATATAAAGAACTATTACAATTACAGCATATCATGACAATATTTGAAATGCGTACTAGTCAAATACTTACCAGGGGGTTGTGCAAATACTGGAGGAATAGATCCAGGTGGCACAGGAACTCCCAGTGGTTGATAATTTGGAAACACTGGTGGAGGTGGAGGCAAAGGGAAGTTTACTCCTATAGAACTCTACGAAGAAGGAAATGGAGGATTACAAACAGACACAATGCAATAGAGACAAAGATTTTTAAAAGATTCTTTGCATCCTCACCAAACGCTGTAAAGCAAAAAGCGCAGCTTTCTCCTTTGCTTCAGCTTCAGAATGACACTGCGGTCCATGAACCAACAAACCATTTGATAATTTTATGTGACAAACTGTCATGGTCTAGAAAAATGAGATAAGATTTTTGAGGGAATTTGTACTGCTGACAAACAAACTGTGAGATAGAAACAGAGGACTTGTTTGTTTGTTTTGAAAAAAGACAACAAAAGGAACTAAGGTTTATTTTTAGATGGATTTCAGTGCTCAGTCCAAATGTTTAATATAGAACAGTTGAAACAAAGTTGAGAACTTTAACTTTTGCAGAAAAAGCTTTTTACCTGTGGTGTTTTTAGGAAAGAGAAATCTGGTTGCGACATTCCAACAAGAGAACAAATACGAGAAAGTTCAGAAACAGTAGACAGTGCAGGCTGTGGACAAGTGAAAGGGTGACCTCCAGTTTCCAGTGGTGCTGTGTTCTGAGGACCTCCAGTGCTATGAGGCTTGTTCATATAAGCAGCTGACAAAATAAAAAAAGAAAAAAACCCACACCAAAAAGCTGTAACACAAATATTTCCTGCGCTGAAAGGACAGCAACTTTGTTATTAGCAGAAAAAAAAAGCACATTTGATTTTCTTCTGGTATTTTCATCTGATTAACAAAAGCCAGAAGACTATATATAAAGAGATTTTTAGATGTGAATAAAGAAGTAGAACTGAAAAAGATGGACATTTTATTACTATATTTTGAAAATCAGTACTATACTGTTAGCTATGTTCTAAAATGTCACTACAAGGTGAAGCTCTGAACTGTGAGCTGTTGTGTAAACATACCCATTCTTTTTGTTTGTCTGTATTGCAAGGCAGCTCCATGGCAATCCTGTCTACTAGGGGGAGCAGGAAAATCACTAACTTGGGATTTCACTTCATTCCTTGTTTCCAGGTCAGAGCCATCTATCTTCAAAATCTCTTTGAGCATCTGTGTTCCTTTCTTTAAAAAGAAAATAAACCATTCAGGGACATGATGGCATTCAGATAACACTACCTTCTTACTTAACTCTGAATATCACAATTGGTAACATAATCTGACTTTTTGTTTTCCTATCAGTTACATTTTATCAAAGTACAGTTAACAGCATCATAGCATAAACAAATGTGTGTGTTAATTTTCTTTGAGAATATCTAATTAAAAGCTCATCAATATGTTTAAAAAGGCAGTATGAGGTTTCATGGAGTTTCTTTAAATAGAAGCATTGATACCAAGATAGCAGATGCTAAACTGCAATGTAAGGATTCCTGCAGTATACAGACCATAGCAAATGATTGTGGTGACAGATGTTCTTCATTTGTAGCTCTTGCTTCCTTGGAATAAGTCTGGACTTCGTTTTCTTTGGAAATTTTCAAAGAAGCTAGAAGGCCTTCAAGTTCATTGTCCTTCTTAAAATAAATGAAAAAAAAAAAGGTACATCAACTTAACACATGCAAGAGGAAGGGTATATTAGTTTGAGATTAATTTTATGCTCATTCAGGATTTTTTTCTCTTAGTTTGGGCAGATCACAGTCATGTCTGCTCAGAGTGTGAACAGATATCCAGACTACATCAGGTTTTGCATACTAAAAAGATGCAAGTATTGACCAATAGGGAACTGATTTAAAGAATGATCAAGGTTATACAGGTTTCTCTTGCATCTGCTATAAACATAAATTTGCACACGAGTGATGAGGAATAGTTGGAACAAAATGCACTGGAAACTGAAGTTATTCAAAGAGCACAAGAAAATCAACTACCTGGGATCCTACCTTTCCACCTGTAGAAGGACCATCAACTGCAGCCTTCTGAATTACAGGCATGTTGGGACTTTCATTCCTCTTCAAAAGTTTGACATTGTACTTATTCACACCTGCAAAATTCTGAAATACACTGCAGCATTTATCATTGAGTACTAATACTCCATTACTCATTATAACACAATAGTATTAGAAATGCATCCGCAAATAGCTTTCACAAGCTAATATACTTAAAGGATTTCAACTTACTGAAAACCTAGCATTTGTGTTTTCCCATTACAGCATAGCTTTTAGAGTCTGAGGGGAATAGGAAAATCATTTGGTATCATCATTATACATCTTATGCATTTTGTCTCATTTCCTGTCTGTAAAATCTCTAGAGGAAAAAAAAAATTTCCAAAACAAAATTTACCTAGTAAAAGAATCAACTAAGATGCCAGTTAAAGAGAAATCTGTAAAATGATGAATCAGATCAGAGTAAAATGAAAAGAAAAGAGTACATGTACTCAGTACAGAAGAAATTACCTGTTTGTTTGATATTTTATTATGTGGCTGACTTTCACCTCTTGTAACTTTGGAATCTTCTTTAACTACAAAAGAATGCATTCTTTTGAAATGCTCTTAAAAACCATAATAATAATCAAGACTCAAAAAAATTAAATATTCCATACAAGTACACAGAGTTGCATTAATTTGAATGGTTGCATCAGATGTTAATTCATACTTTATAGGTCTTTCGGTGTATGCTTTTCTTGTGGGATAAAGTGAAGTATATGCAATAATAGATCTAATTTTATATTCCACAATATGATCACAAGCGAATTTTCAAAGCTAAGTTGTGGGGGTTTTTTGTTTTGTTTTTGTATCAGATGGGTGGAAAGTCAACATAATGCAGAACAGCTTGATTAAAAGGTTCAGGATTAAGTGTGAAATAACCTAATATGCACACCTGGGACATTATTTGACAATAAGTGCAACATAGTGTTTATGTAACTACAATAAACTATTTTCTGTCAATAACTACAAAATAATCATTTCAATGAAGATCAGATAAAGCAAGTAGTTCTCCTAAACAAAGTTTATAGTTATAGTACTTACATTTTTTATAAGGCTCCTGTTTTCTTTGCTGACCTTTAAAGCTGCTGTCATTGAATCCTGGCTTATAGAACTGATTCCCAGTTCCCAGCTTGATTTCCTGAGGTAGAACTGCACCCTAGGATTTCAAACATCAAACCTTAGCCAGAAAACTGTGTATCCATCATATACATAGTAGTCCTGTACGATTACCTCTTTCCAGAACTATGCATACCCTGTGTGACAATACTTTCATCCAGAGGATTTATTTGTAACATTAACCAGAAAGTTTTATCATGTAATGAACTGATGTATAAAATTACTTTCATATTGTGAACCCAGAGATCTGTTTAAAGTTTCTATACTAACCTTCTCATGCATGTTTTGCTGAATGTGGTGAGACTTCCCAGAATTCTGTAATGATTGCCATATGCTGCAGAATTCATCACCTTGCTTACTCTGTGCCTGACAAAACAAGAAACAACACCCCCAATAAACTCAGCAGCTATAAACTCAACTTTTGAACAGCTAATCATATACAAAGACATTCTGAAAATCATAAGGTCCAAGTTTAACAGTGCTCAGATGACAGAAGTTTTCATACTGACACTAGTAGAACTCGCAGGTATTTAATTTATGAAATAGGCTATTGTGGTGGGTTGTATCTATGTAACAACTCTTCCTAAGAATCACTATTAAACTGAAATGAGCTTAGTTTCTTTTGAGATTGTTTTTGTTTTGTTATTAACTGAAGTTATGAACATAGGAAAGATCATCAAGTATAATTAAACTCAAATAATAATTCAAAATGGTTTCAAAAGCATGCTCTCATACTGGTAGTATTCTTAAATTTTATTATTAATGCCTTATTTTGTAAGGACTTATCAATCAGCCTCAACTGTTTCATAATACTACAGGCATGCTACCACAGAACTGAAGCCCAGCTATGTAAAAAACACTTCTGAGAATCTAGAATCTAAACAAGAATAACACAGGATATTATACTCATTCAAGAATTGGGACAAGTTCTGCTCCAGTCTGTATCTGGACTAAAACATCTGATGTACCAAAACAAAGTTATCTGTTAATGATGAGAAAAGGACACCCACTCTAAATATAGGGGGCCAAAATAAATATTGAGACATTTGGGTCCAATACTAAATGAATCAGAACACTCACTTTATTTTTCTGATTGCCACTCAAAAATGATCCTTTCTGGGGTGAATTAGAGTTACCCTGATTTTCAGCCCTGAGATTGTAATGCTGTCTTCCATTCAGTTGCTAAATCATTGGGGAAAAAAAAAAAAAAAAAAATCATAAGTGTTTCACTGCCTTAAATTTTGTTTTGGAAAGTAGTTTTTCTTGTACAGACTTAGAAAACATGAGACAATTCTCAGACACACCTATAGCAACATGAAGTTACCCATGAAGCTAATTTTTTTTAAAGAAGTCACTTACTAAAAAATAAAGTTTAATTAAACCAATGAGAACCCCAATTCACCTGTAATTTTTCCTCCTTTACTGTATTTTCAAAATTGACAAAGAAATTGTATGTTCTCCTTCTGAGCATGGACAAACTTGGCCTACAGGAAGCGGTACTTGGAACAGAGCTTTAAGGAAATAATTGCATCTCTGCCCAAACAAACTGTTTGCTGACACCAAATGTGGTGTCATTGCTCCAAACTAAATATTTGTCTCTTGGAAATGCAACTGGAGCTACTCAAAGCAAAACAACTGTCAATAAGGAACTTTTGGTCCCTTTCATTATTGGATTAACTCATTTCTCTAAGATAAGGATTATCCTACTTCTAATATACTGACATAAAAATTAAATTTTCCTTGTACCAATGAAGATAGCAACCATGGTCATAATTCAGCTTCTAGGGAAAAACATTTTTGTACAAATGAAAGAAAAGTCTTACTTGAGTAGGAACAAAAAGGGAGCGAGGAGAATGGTTGAGGCCTCCCAGATGCACTTTTTGTGGGCATACAGATGACAGGTCAGATGCATATGAATTGTAGTTATTAACAGCTGGCTGAGGTTTAACTATGGCCATCAGTTTTTGATTTCCCATTTCTGACCGACTACCATGAGACAGGTTAATTAAGGCACTTGATGGCAGACGATAACCTCTGGCAGGTGAGCACCTTAAGAAAAGCAAATTATATAGCTGTTTCATGTAGTTTAAATGTTGACATTTCAATGTATCCAATTTAACAACACTGTTGCCTCTGTGCCAAAAGATAATGACTCAAGTTTGAATGGCAGAGGCTGAAAACTGTATCCAACATTGAAATCTAGTACCACTATGTTAATCCAATTGCGCTCCCCCCTTTGGCTTCTGGCTGTCAAAACCAGAAAACAACAGTAATTACTACTACTCTGACTTTATATTGTACCTTTCAGTGCTGAGCTCAAAGACATTTTAAAAATGAGGGAATTGTTACAGCATAGCTCTGTAGTAAACATTTCTGTAAAAAAATTATGAACCACGAAAAAATATTATTTTCTTTTTCTGAGATGAAAATTGAAGCCAGTAGCAGAATTATAAATTGAAGTTAAGCGGCATTTAGTCAGTTTTATATCTTCCTTTATGATTCTGAATACTGGAGATTATCTGTGCCACAGGCCATGCTCTCGCAAGGGACTGGATTGTGTTATGCTTGCTGAATAGGGAATAGGTAAGATTCTCCTCTAATTTCTGTCTTAAAAAAACTTAATTTATCTAAGAACAATAGTAAAATGAAGCCTGCTTGGTAATTTAGTGCACTTAGAAGTTTACACACGTACTTAAATATAGAAGAGTTATCACACTGTTTAAAACAAAAGTATTAACCATGCCTCCATCTCCTGAAGAACAGTTTAGGTTTTTAACGGTGGTTAGAATTTAGTGCCTAAGTATCAATTATTGATAGTTCAGAGACCCTTTTTCAGAGGAACATATGATTACTGACTATTTTTTACTCTATATGTTAAAGACATACTGAAATAACCTGTTTTCTACATATTTGTTTTAGAAAAACATTTGGAACTAGTGCTTTATTCTGCTGGTTCATACTTGCTTTCTACAAATCAGAAACTTCTAAATACACAAAGAAGCCTAAAGAGCATTTCCAAAATACATTATACTTCGTAAAAATTATCCCTACTCAAAGAGAAAAAAGAAACACAAAAAAAATAAAACCTGACCAACACTGTTGAGAAACAAAGTTCTAAAAAGAGGCATTAAAAATACTCAACCAAACCAAAGGCAACAATTTCATGCCATCTATACCAATTGCACGAAATGACTATGAAACTCCCTGTACAAACCTTATAGTTAGGCCTCCAAGGAATTCTTCATCAAACAAAACTTCGAAGAGCACATCTGTTTCTCTACTGGCTATACGAAACAAAGTAAAATGTCATCCTATATGTGTAACAGTAGTTGTTTTCACCTAAATTATGCACATATCTACATTAGTTATGCAATAAATAATGAAAAGACCAAAACCTAACTAATTAGCAACAAAAAAAATCCTTACTCCTTAAATGAGTAATTTCATTAAGGGCAATTCAGGAAATGCTTCTTGAAGTCATATATGGCTGCCCTTTTAGATATATTTTCAACAGAAATGTACCATGCATAACAACTTATCAACCTGCATTAATAGTACTGCAATTTAGAGCAGTATGTCACAGTTTCCAGAAACTGCCAGAAAAAGAGATGCAAGCCATCTTCCCATTCAGGCAGTCGGAAATGAACAGCTTTAACATTACCTTCTTGCATAATGATAGACTAACTCTCCTTTAAAATTATGCTAGTATATAATCATTATGGAGAAAATAATACCCTTTAAAAAGCTGCACTCAAGTCTAGTCTATTCAAGATTCTTTTGGATGCAAACTGAATGAGAGAGCAACTACTTAAATGCCAGGTAAGAACATAGATCTCACATGCTACACCCAATGTGATTTGGTAAATCCTTTTGTTTACCTGAAATATTTATGGATAATCTTCTTGCCAAAGAAGGTATAAATCCATGCCATTTAACAGAAATGGAGTATCACACAGTAAAAACCAAATTCCAAATAAAACAATTTGAGACAAATCATATTTGATAAAACTTTATGTTCAATGTAAGTATTAAGGCTAATACTTGTTTTTATCTCTACTTCTCTTAACTTTGCCTATATCTTCATTGTTACTTTTTTGGAGCCTGTGTTCTCTCTCATTGATCTCTCTGCCTTCTTCATATTAAGAAGGAACAAAGGGTAAGTAATTTCTTATTCAAAGTACAGCTGTGTAACACATGAAATTAAAAAAGAATACCTGTAGGTTTAATTCAAAACAGGAAGTATGTCATCAGTGGCTTCAAGTTGCATATGCTTCATAGGTGAGAAATTTCTGTGCATTCACAACCATTATACAAACCACTTTTCTGAAGCCTGCTTTCACATCACTAGCTGAGCTGTTATACAGCTATAATGCTACAGTTATGAAGAAAATATTACCTCCTTTAATTCCTATAATGGTACCTCGAAGACCAACTGGAACGGAAAAGTTCTCTCTCACATTGACAACACGGTCAAACAGCCTATACTCTGCATCTCGATCTGGAACAACCCCATTCTGTTGTTCTAATGGCTGACAATAACCAAAAGACTGCGTTAATGTTTGCAAAAAAAAAAAAAGGGATTACAATCAAAATGCATTTATAACAATATCTGAAACACACTATAAAACAAACTTTTTTGGAAAAAAAAATTGTTTAAGAACATAGAATCTTCCCTCCCCAGACACAAAGCAAACTTTCATTTTTTTTCCTGTAACTCTCACTTACTGCTTCTGCCTGAGAAAACAGCAGCGCTGTACATGATCCAAGGCAGACCAAGGGGATCAATTTAGACAAAATAAAACCATCAAGTGTAATCTGCCTGTATCAGTAACACTGGTATCTGTGGAATACCAGGCAAGATGAGCAGTTGGTCCTATGTCAAGAACTGAACGAAAAGCAGAACAGGGCAGAAGAGACAAATGGGAAGTATATTTTATTTTGCCTTCATCATACAGCCAATAAGAACTGTAGAAGCATGAAGGACAGAAGGTAGAAAAGAACTGAAAGTCAGTATAATACATCACGGAGTTTGTAGTTAGTAGAAATTCTCTCCTTTTAGACAGACTACCATTCTCAAATTAATTTTCTAGAAGGCATCATGAAACTTTTTGTTCCATCAATACTGTCATGAAATTCCACTCTCTGAAAGTTGATAAGCTTAGGTAAAATAAGCATGATCTGGACAACTTAACTTTTTAAAAAAAACCTTTTCACATCACTTACTCTGTACAGCAAATGGGGTTTCACAGTTACTCGCACCTTCTTGTTGCTCTTTCTCTGCTAAAGGAAAGGAACAGAAAGTCATTACAAACTAGTGTAGGAACCAACACTGGATTTCAGGTACAACAAAACACCTGAAAAGATAACGCAGAATTCTTTTGTTTCTTTTAGATAAAGGTATACAGCTTTCATGAAGTCTTTAGGATGACTACATCCAGTTTTTAAAACATGACTGATTTCTTACCAGAGCTTTTGCATCGTTTGGCTAATTCCTGAATTCACACCAATTTTATTAACATGTCCTTGCAAATAATTTCAAAGAAATCAGCCCATTATTTCACGTGGCTTTGCCTTTAGCTTTTGCTTTTGTAATTTCCTTGGCCCCTTTTTTGATCTGTGGCCTTCAGAAAACAACTTTCTGATTTTCCTCAGACCAAACAGAAACTGCAAGGGAAGAACAGCTGGGATTGCACTTAGAAATGGCACTTCAGATATAAACTGACACCTGTTCCTTTCTGAAATCACCAAAAGGCAGAGTTCAGAGTATGGCTAATGCTGCTGAATAGCCTCAAAGAGTGAGTCAATTAGAAAGATAAATCATGAGCTCTTCTGAATTTCTGGGACAATTCACATTACAAATTCAGATCTTACATTACATTCTATATTCTTTTTCTTTGGAATGGCAAGTAATCTTCAATCATCTTATTCTAATTCAAGAACTTGGAAAATAATGAGCAGCTGCTTTTTGGTTCACCCCTGCTCACAATGTCGTCGAGCTGCATACCTTGCATTTCTCTATTTCTTCTTCAATTTTCTCAACAATGGCTGCATCCAAAATTTGCAAGTCACAAGATGAGCGAGACAAAGCAGACACAGGATGTGCCTTTAACCAGGCAACAATTTCTTGAACTTTCTCAGCTCTAAAAAAAACCAACATGAGTTAAAATATTTAACTGCATAAACTAAGCATTTTACCACATTCCCTGATTTAATCAGTCAAGTATTACGATATAGGCACAATGCTTGTATACATTAATAAAGTAACAGAATTTAAGAGTTCTGTGTAAGTTTACAATAGAGGGTTTAAAAAAAAAAAAATCTAACTGAATCATGTGATACTGTTTCAAAACTATAACCTGAAGTTTTGTCTCAGGAAAAAAAAAAAAAGAAATTGTTTGAAAGTAGTCAGTAAATTATGTTTGCATCCAACCAATTAACCATGTCCAGCTGTGATTTAAGGTTCTGTGACCAGCTGTTTCTCACAACACAGTAAGAAAGAACTTCAGGGCATGCCCCTGGTAAAACAGAGCACAAACCTGAGATTACTATAATAGAAGAGTCCCACAATGGTATATCCACCTGGTAGGAGTACTGCGGAATGCAGCATCATGCAGACTTACCAACTCGAGCCCGTGAATAGGGCTTACTAGCTAATAATAAAAGCTTTTTTAATGTTACTATACTGTATCTGGAACCAAGACTGCTCCTTGTCTCCCATGAAACTGACTGAATGTATACTAAAAATGTGCAAAGTACTCTAAATTCTGTACATGTTACTTTTCAAATTCAAAGTGATCTTAAACAATTAAAATAATTATTGCTTATTTTCCAAAAATTATCTTTTGGTGACTTTGTGACTATTCATAACTATGCTTCCTGAAGGTTATTTTAAAAGCAAAAATTATGAAGTAGCCATCGAAAATTAGATTTCTCATTTATTGGACTTGAGATAAGTCTGACGGAGACTTGGACTCCACAACTAGAACGCACAACATTCTGATAATTTTTTCAGAGTCATCACTGAACAATCATGCTGCTCAAGGAACAGCAAGGTTTCAGTTATATAGCAGCCACTATATGATCACCACCAGTTCCACAATGTTGTCAGCCTTTACTATACTTATTCTAGACAAAAAAAAAAAAAAAAGAAGAGAAACATGGCTTACCCATTCTCATCCTCTCCAGGCCAAATGTCATCTTCATAGAAGATATCTTCCTGGCTATTCTTGGCTATATAATTAAATAGTTCAGGGACCCTAAAAAATTAATAAATGGAAGATAAATTTAGTTTCACATCAGCATAGACCACAAAAAAGCCTCGTCAAAACAAACTTCGATGGGCTTCAAAATTTATGGAGCCCAGACAGATTATTATTTACTTAATTTAGTGTCATACTAGTCATTTATCAAGGGTAAGCTGCTGACAAGATTACTCTATCCCAAAATACGCTTCTCCTTGGAAGGAGGTACTGTTGGAAGGAGAATATTGGAATAAAAGAAATTCCATCAAGCAATCTCCAAAAGCAAACTCATCAGTTCTTAGAAGATCTGTGTACACAGGACAAAATCCAAAGACTGATACAAAGGTGGATAACTTAGATGAAGTTCATATCAGTATTTACCTTTCTAAATACTCAGCAAGTAGTTGTTCCACTGCAGAAGAATACATCCATTCATTTCCAACTTTCTTAGTATAGCCAGGAACTTCTTCATTTTTCTTATTGAACTTCAGGTTTAGCCCCACATTTGCTTTGTGATCTCCATGAGGACTGAAAATAAGAAAAAGTTTATTAACTTGCAGTAATATATATATGTGTGTGTATGTTCATACATTAAAACCCACATAAACGTACATACTCAGCCTTAAACCACAGAAAAATTCAATTCATTGTATTGTTTACTTGTTAACATCGCAACAGCCGTAGATCTTGCAGGACATAAGCTGTGCTATGGTAGCTGTCCACATGCATGCCCATACCTTATTGCAAAGGAGGGTAGGGAATATTTTACCCTTCTTCCTTAATTGAGATCTAATCAACCACAATCTACCTGGCATTTACCAAGATGTAGAAGGATGTCCCTGAACAATCAGTGGGGAAACAAATGTACATGTTAAATCACAAGAAGATGCTTGTGCGTCAACCACTTCTTTACTGAGCTGCCCTAGGAAACCACAGTTCTGACATTCAGAGAAATATAGGGATTGCCTCCCTTATATATTTTAAGCAGTTTTAGTCTTAATGAGTTCTTAAAAAAAATTACAGATACAATTATTATCTGTTTATACTAGCAGTAGCGATAAGCACAATGAAATTAGATCCCAATTCCACCTTTTATTCTCAGTGTGGCAAAGTCAGTTAAAACTCCTGCTTCAATTATGCAAACAGTTAACCAGAAAGGGCAAATTATGTCTTTCTACAATACTAAAGCCAACAGAACAACTCTCAAGTAAACAGAAATTAAAAAGAAGTTTATGATAGGAGAGAAAAACACTGCATATGAATTTAGTTTACAGCAAATATGCTTTAAAGAAAGCTTCACATCACAATGCAGTTATACATTTGATAAGAACAGCACTTAAACATAGCAGAAAATCTGTAGAGTTGTATTAGAACTTAGAAGCTTCCCTACAGTCAAATTTCACAAAGAGAACTTACTTTTTCTTTGATCCTCTTCCAATGAAGATACTCCCTGTAAATCTGGAGACAAGATATCCACTTACTCCAAGACGGCTGGCCAAAATATATGCAGGATTGTATTTCACAGAATATTTCTTTAAAACAAACAAACAAATGAAAAAACATTGGCAATTCCTGAAAGATAAGGATTTTTATACAAAGGGCAAATGAATAATATGGAAGCATCCCTTAAAGACATTTACCATTGCAAAATACATTTGACACATTGTTTGAGCTTTTACTAGAAAATCAGAAGCACTTACATGCTGGTTCTGTATTAAAGGATCAAGCTGGGGTTCACATGGAATATTGAAAACTACACGAATTCTACCTTCTGTGATCACATCGCGTGAATCTTGAACCTTGGAGAGAAACACAACACATTAAAAGTGTTATTTAAAAACAGCAGTCTTTGGATACTAGATCTCGTAGTCTACTTTATAAAAAATTTTGCTGCAGTAGACTCAGAGAAGCTTTGGGATTCATCATCTTGCCTTGACCTGTACAGTGCTTCCTCACAGAGGCAATCAAACAGCATTAAATCAAAGGAATCCATGACTGAAAATGGTCCAAAATGGCAACTCTACATATTGCAAATTATCCCAAATAATTAATAAACATAATCCTGCATTCAAGCTATGCTACCTTTTTCCTGTTACGCCAGCAACAGTGATAGGGAATGCAGAACCAACTCCTCCTCCATCTGACTAAACATCTTTGATTTAAAATTTTAGCTAGCAATTGATCACTACTGCCACACAACATATCTAGATTATTTTAGACTTGCAAATAAAGAAATGTAGGGCAAAAATAAAAATAATAATTATTGCAACTAACTTCTCCCATGCAGCCATAGTAAGGAGATCCCAGCATAAAGGCTGTACTTCCAGGAGGAAACAAGTCATCCAAAGTTCTGATGTTTGAAAAACGACAGTCAAAGGCTTTGATATCCTAAATGAAAAAGACAAAATTGACAATGTTAAATATCATTCAGTTCTAGCAGAATAATTAAAAAGTTCATATAAATAGACACTTATTCTAAAACATTATCTGAGTCTGAAATAATTCATCGAAGGCAAAGAAATTAATGCTGTATTACAAATACTGTTACACAAGCAACTATGCTACCTCGTAGAGCACCACTCTGTACTTCATTCAAAGTATCAGTAAAAAGATGACAAAAGCCATTTTTTCAGTAAGATCTCTACACTGTGCAACAGGGTCCCAAATTTTGTGACAAAATACTTGCCTAAGCATGTTACATTTTTTTATACAATAAATTACATTAATTTAATATGCTTATTTTTGTCATTCTTTTGTTTTAAAGGAGCATACACTCTTTCCTCCGCGCACCTGCCTGCCCCAAAGGAGTAAGGAGCTATGTGCAAGAAGATATTGCACTTGTATATTTACCTTGACAACAGTTTGGTAAACAAAAGGAAGAGCTTGTTTTGACCACTGCTTCTCCAAATAAACTTCTCCATTTTGGTTTAGTTGATATCTATTACCAGTGAGTAACTGAGCATATACAACTATTGATGTTTCATGAATAATTATTCCTTTCCTTCTCTGGTAGCTGAACACAAAGCAGAACATTTATTTTGATTACAATGAACAGAACTGAACCAAGAGGGTGGAATTAAATTCTTGAAAAAAAAAAAACCAACAACTTTTAACAAAAGGATTCTAATAGTTTGCTTCCTGTTTTATAAAAAATAACCCAGAATAAACGGCTTAACCAATTGCTTATCCATTGTCACATGGCCATCACTACATAACTAAGTGCGTTAAATTAAACACATTTTACCTTTACAGTGGGAAGGATTAGGGGTAATTAAGGCATTTAACTCAAATGACAGATAATAAAATGGCAAGGTACTGTAACTCAGTTGTGTTCCACTAGGCACCCACACTCTAGAACAGCAACAGCTGTATTCAAATTTAACAATGCTAAACTATTGAAGTTGTAACTTGATACTATATGACTCCATTCCATATACTTCCTACAAATGAAGATTACTAAGACCAGAACAGAAAATTGAATGGGAGAGTAAATACTGAAACTCATTCATTTGAGAATTCTTTCATAACAGCATCTAACTTTAAATACCTAGGGAGTAACTCCATATTTTCTGAAATTTCAACGTAAGCTCATTTATGTTGTTTTTTTAAAATTCCAGCATACTCATTAACCTTTATCATCAAGTATGCAGCAGCTCTTCTCTGCTACTTAGGTCTGTAATACAGCAACAACACATAGCTAAGCTATAAAATGCAAAGTTACACTTTAATTTTCAAAATTACTTACTGCTCTGAAATGCCTTGAACTTCTTTTAACCACATGCTTTGTTCCTTATCTCCAACATATGCCACTTTAGTTGGGGGCACTGCATTTCCCATGTAAAGCTTCTGGGTGCCATGTGGTTCTTCCAAATAAAACCTTGAGAATAATTATGACCGGTATGAATTTAAACAAATAAGATTAATTAGACATAATCAACTGTGAGCAAAACTTAAATTAGTTAGAAATTACTTGTTAAGGACATGGAAAACTTGCATCATCGTATTCTCTACCCCTTCCAGAACAGGCCACACAGCATATTTTTTTTTATAAAAAATAGCAGTGCATGTGCTGAAAGGAAGACAGTATAGAAATGTTCTCTTTTACATTATTCTGTGTGGATTTCTGTCCATGCATTTTCCCCTCAAAAGTTAAGAATGAGCTCTCCCAAACATCTACATCTATAGCAAAATACTGAAGGACTAGACTTCTTCAGAGATAACCAAACCTCAGAACAATGTTAAAAAAAGGTTCTTCCACCAAGGAGCCTTTGATAGGTCTGGACTAATTTGCTGTTAGCAAGTACTACAATAAACCCAAAACTCTTGTACAGCCTAAGAAACTTATTTTGAATAAAACAATAAAGATGACAACTATCTATGAAATGTCTCTTACTTAGTTTCTCCATCTGACACAGCAACAACTCTGGCTTCTTCAAGGTGTGGCCAGTTAACAAAAACACGCTTTCCAAGTACCGAACCGGCAACATTTTCTACCATCTGAAAAAAGACTATTAGTTACTAATTGTTTAACATATTAAAAGATTTCTGTTAAAATTTTTGAAACTGTTTTTGCAATAAAGACTATTCTAGTTAAAGAACAGGTTTTCTTGCAGAATAAAAATCTCCTTTGATCTTATTAAATAATATTTTGATACATGTTACATAATCTCTGATTAGAAATGGAGAATCATATTTCATTTTTTAGGAATAAGTATTGTATTCCAAGTGTGGCTCTTTACATGTAGCATATAGTAGTTGTAAGACCTGGGTTGATTTAGATTTCTGGTATAGGCTTACTATATACTTTATTTGTTAAATCACTTAGAACTCTTTGTGTCTCTGGGACACAATAATCAAACTGACAATTTGAGATTAGTGAAATATGTTGTACCATAGATTTTACTTTTGTATCTCACTGAAATAAAGAAACAGCACTTATGTCCAGGACTTTGCTAGCATCTGTAATTTTAGTCTCACATTATGTTCTGTTTTTCCAACGAGTTTCTGCTTTTTTTAAATACATTATTTTGGCTTATTTAATTCTCTTTGCCACGTATCTTGAATATTCACTCTCCCTATCTCTCTACTGTAAAATCCTGTCTCATTGTTTTCCTCCTCTCTCCTTTCCTGGTTTTATTTATTTATTTATCTCTGAAACTTTTTTCTTTTCCTGGATTTCTTTTGCTATCTGATATTTTGATTACAAAATAGATTTTGCTTTTAAAGGATTTAGAAAAATATTTTTCTTCTTAATGTCTCTGCATCAACTCTTTCCTTTAATTCCTCTGTTAAACAGTCCCATGTAAGTGGAAGGTGTAAGTCAGCTCTGTTGATGAAAAGGGACTGACTAAAAAAGTGTCTATATACTCAGCTATACAAAAGACAAGGGGCACTTGTCTGGAGACTCTGCTTCCTTGCATTTATACCACTTCCAGCTACTAATTAGTGAAGAGTTAGTCTCACCAACTCCTTACCTAAGAACATC
The DNA here is from genome assembly GCF_000737465.1 of Haliaeetus leucocephalus. Lineage (NCBI taxonomy): Eukaryota > Metazoa > Chordata > Aves > Accipitriformes > Accipitridae > Haliaeetus > Haliaeetus leucocephalus. The sequence continues at coordinate 9,485,701 of NW_010972676.1, forward strand.
TGATGGCTACCACAGAAAAATGCCAGAAACTCTACTAAGGAGACTGACATGCAATATTCTGAAGTCAGGACAAATTTAAATCTTTCAGCAGATTCCAAAATTCTAGACTGTTCCCCACACAAATTTAGCATTTTAATCCTAATGCACTTTATTCTTTACTATTGACTCCAACAGTCAACAAAAGCTTTCAGTGTGAACTAATACCATTGATGTTTTCAGTGAACTGATTCAGCTGATTTTTTCAAAACATATACTGAGAATACTACCACCTAATGGTCTCAACTTTGGGCTGGGAGCTAAGAACTCCAGAGTTCTGACTCCAGCAATTAATTCTATGGCCTTGAGCATACACTCATATTTCACCTTCCTTTCTATTAATCAAATTTTAATAACTTCTACATAAAGCTCATTTTGAAATCAAGCATTACTAGTTAAATAAAGTTTTTAAAAAAAATCTAAGGATATTCTTTTAAATTAACTGTTCAATATATTTAATTATTCTTTTTTAAGAAATGCTTGGGTTTTGAAATTGTTTTATAAAACTCTTTCAATATTACTCTATTAACGTTTTTCTCCTATAATACACTATTGAGAAGATAAAAATAACCAACATCTCAAATCTGACTTTAACAAAATCAGTCTTTTTATGACAAGTTTTTTTGTCTGGTTTTTTTTTTGGTTTTGTTTCTTTGTTAAGAGCTGAATGCTTACCTGTTCTTTAGAGTTCTCATCAGCTATGATTTCTAACATCATGTTCTCTCCATGGCTGCTTTGCTGAAACACCTGTACGCCACTTTTTCTAAGATAGAACTGAGTAAAAACAAAACAGCACACAAAACTTACTTCTCTTACATAGTTATCTATTAAATACAATTTAAAATGTCAGAAAAGATAAATCCTTTACCTTATGTTTAATGTGCTTTAAAGTAGGAAATCCACAAAAATATAATGCACTCTTGTTGATTTTAGTTATCTTATTGTGGGTTATTTCTACGTGCCAAGCATCCAAAGGTATTGTTTTATACCTAAAAAAAACCAGTTGCACAACATTTGCTCATACAGATTGGCCTACAGCTGTAGAAACTCTCATTACTCATTCAAACACTCATTAATTGACAAACCCTTTGACTTTCCTGTAAGGTGACAATTAACTTAAGCCACTTGGCATCTGTACAAAGGACTATAAAAAACTCATGCTATTGCTGCAAAGAGACTACTCATTAAGAAAAAGACAAAACTTCAAGCCACGGTGTGTCCCAAACTCACTATTTTAATTCACTGTTATTGTCAAATTCTAAACTAGCAATGGTTCCATATGGTATCATTCATCTTCAGAACCATTCATTCTTCACTGAGTGTAATCCTGCAACACGCATTTCTCCTCTATTTTGCTTTACGTTTGACTACTATTGAGGTTATGTTTCCATTTAATCTTGAAACCTCAGCCTATGTTAAATAAAGCTGGCTACTTTCAGTGAGAGGAAACTGAAAAACACACTTGTGTTCAACTCTCTGCACTGGATCCAAACGCTTACATTTTTTTACAAATGGTCTGGAATTAGTGTGTTGATAAATTACCACTATTACCAGATATTTGTACCAGTTTTTCATCCTCTGTGTCATACAAAGTTTAATAATTCTCTAGGGTGTTCTTGCCAACTTAACATTAGTTCATCTGTTCATCTTACTGCAAAGTAACATTTGAAGAAAAGGGACAAAGACTTTTACTGTGCCATCTACAACAAGTAATATCTAATCCAACATTTTACATTTTTTGGTGTATATAGTGGCATATACAAGCTTTGGTTAAAATGCTAATAAGTATTCTAACTACTTCTAGTCTACTCTAAAATAGTTATGCCAGTGTTACCTCGTATGACATCTTTCTACTGCAGGGAATTTCTCTGGCCATGGTGACATGTACTGGAACTCTGCATCTTTGTCATACCAGTACATTAAGCAAGCACTGTGAGTATTTCTTCGTTTCTCCTCTTCTTTTAGGTACTTATTACAGGATTCCATGGCCTGCAGCAGTCGTTTCTAAATTTTAGAGAAATTAGCGTATGTGAAACTGGCAACAAAAATTATCACGGAAACATCTTCATTGGGAAAGCAGATACCCGCACTTTTCTGGTTAATGTATTAATTTTCTAATTGCAGCCTCACCCTTCTTCATGTCCCAGCTCTCTGATAAAAATAGGACAATTACAATGGAATGGCTTTGGAGAATAAGGATTGCCTTTTTGCAAGTCTGTTTCCAAAGACTAGCCATATTTTGCCTTTTACATTTAACATACAAAGAAATATTAAAAAGATTTTAGATGTTGCCATAAAATTCTGCAAATTAACTGTTGAAAAAGTTTCAAAAACTTATGGGTCATTCAAGTAGCAACTATTGTCTTTTGTGAAAAGATTAAGTCCTGTCAACCTTTCACTGGGAACTATGGAAACAATCGACAGGCACAAGCTACCACCTGTATATATCTTAACATCTAATCTGCACTTTTATTTTCATCCACTCTTTGATGTGCTCAAATTTAATCTGATAAAAGATATTACAAAAATGTATATAATACTGTTATCCTATATGCAAAAGAAAAATGTTACTATTTTATTCCTCTCCATTAATGTTTTACTGTTTAATTTGTTATTGAAGCCTTCTACCCATTACTGGTGTTCATGTGAAGAGATGTTCTGTAAAAAGACTGGGGTTTTTTTCAAGTGTTTCTTTTATTTTACCTACAGACATTCTGTATTTTTGTATGTAAATAGGAATAGAATTTTTTTCTCAAAGAAAATAAATATTTGAATAGCTGATGAAAAACATGAACAAACAACAAAAAGTCCACATCCCTTACTTAGGACTTCTACCACTTGAAGCTAACTTTGTGGTAACTTAATCTAGCCTTACTCTCCAGGCAGCAAACATTTATATTTTTCTGTGGTCTGATCAAGTGTTAATTTAAACTTCCATTTAATTGCATGTTTAACTGTTAATTAAGTTTAGCAGATTTGTTATGAAGCCTTTATAGACAGCAGATGTTGAAAGAACTTACCTCATCAATAAATGGGATTAATACTACAGCTTCCCATTCTTGCTGTTTTCCATTTAAGTCAGTTTTAAAATCTGGTGGATAATATTCTATAATAGGAGAGTCTTGACTAATCATCAAATGCTAGGAAAATACAACAGAGGAATTAAAAAATATCAGAGACAATTTAGCACTAATTCTAGGAAGAGAGAGAGGAAGGCTGGTATTAAAACCAATTTCAAGGCTGAACAGGAATTCAACATTTATCATTTAACTGTCCTAGTCTGAAATTGCTTAGCAAATGCAAAATTTTGTATTTATTACTAACTTTACAATGTACTAAGAACAGTAAGAAGTATTTAACCATACACCTAAAATTCTGAGTTAGAACATAACTAAGAGGACATGCAAAAATGTTAAGAAAAGAATCACTTCAGAATAAAGCAGACAACCAATAAGCAATAGATAAATGCAACTTAATTCTAAATCCCACCTGGTAGCATTTAGGTAGGAGATCTTTGCTAGCTGCTGGAAGTACAGCAAGAAGCTGTTCAAATGGCATGAAAGGTTTTCCCAGTTCAAATTTGATTTTGAGTTCACTGATGTTATGAATATCTGACAGATAAGGTGCATAATGATAAGGATAATACCTGCAGAGAAAAAAGCCCTCTTAAGTTACTTCACTTAATTATAGCACAGCAGCGTTCACAGATCAGAAACAAAGAGAACTACATTAAACGTTCACAGCATGTAAGGTGAAACACCGCTTGATCTTGAAGCAATTTCTCATTTGACAATTTTTCTTACCAGCTCCATGATTGAACTCCGTGGTAATAATAATGCAAAATCCATTGTATTGCCTGAACATAACATTCAGCTTGATCAGCCAAGAAGTCACTTAAAAGAAACAGGAAAGATACTTATTATTTTTTGTCATTTTCACTGGTATATAAAAATTACTTAGCACCTTGTACATAGGAATGAAGACAGAGCATTTTGGGAACCCAATGAGACCATGGTTTTCTAGATTCATTTAACACTAATGGATTTTTTCTCTCTGGTCCTCAAATACTTGTTACAGAAAACTTGACTTGCAGCTCTTCTTTCATTAACCAAAAGCATCACCACTGCAGTATGCTGCTGTGTGTTCTCTGCTTTTGACATGGATGAATATTCTAGACATAGAGTTAGACATATGCAAAGACTTATCTTTGGTGTTTAAAGAAAAAAAGAAAAAAAAAAGAAAAAAGCATACACTTACTCAGAAACTACTTCTACACCCATTTTAGTCATGTAGTAAGTTCTTTTGTATTGCCTAAATTCAGTTTCAAAGAGATCATCATCTTCTGGTTCATCTTCCAACACAGCTGAAAAAGCAGTCATGGGAAAAAAAAAAAAAAAATTAACATTCACTTCTCTGCTACAATAAGGTTTAAAGACATTCAGTTTTGACTTAATGCCTTAACTTTATTCCTCAATTCACAGTTACAGGTGCTCATACCTTCCTTGCACTGAAAGTAACATGAAATAATCAAACAAAATCTTTACCCAGAGAAAAGCTAGAACTTTTTTTCCTTTAAAGACAGGCAACCCATTTTGTAGTCCAATTACAAGAACAGAGAAGAGAATATAAGCCATCAGAAAATAATTTAAGAAAATTTTAAAATAAATTATAAAATTTAATCTTTTTCCAGCAACATCATCTTATATCATGGAGTAATATTTATATGTTTTTGACATTAAATTTCAAAACATGAGCAAAAGACATTTCCTACAAGTGGAATGAGTTTAAAAACATAATCAACACAACCAAAAATCCCAAAGCCATATAAAAATCTGTTCATTTGTCCGCACCTGTGTAACAAAATACCTAGGCATACACTTATCAAAACCATAATGTTGTTTAAGATTTGCTCATTCATCCCTTTAATTCATCATGGAAATACTGGTCAGGTAAGAAGCACTTCAAAAGCTTTAGCCCCACTCCCTCTCACCATAAGCCAGCGATGTGCAGTTCCATTCGCCGATAGCTGACTACATAACTCTTTCATTTAGATTAAGGTCATCTCTGACATGACATTCTTACAGATCTTCCAAATCTATACACAAATTAACGAGGTTTTTTTGTTATATGTATATGGAAAAATTATTTGTACTTACTTTTAGGGGTCACTTCACCTTCGTTTTTCTCTAAAGCAGCCAAACACATAGAATTTTCCTGAGCCTATTAAATTAATATTTGAGATGAAGTAAAAATACAGAATAATACGCACATACCTCATGCACAACCATATAATCTGCAACTCAAAATGCTATAATCAAGATGTATCAAGATTATTATTATTTAGTATAAAACCCACTACATTTCCTTCTCTTGTAATTGCCTAGGGAAAATTATTTTTTCCATACAGATCAAACAAAGGAGCAGTCTCAAATAAAATCTCAACTACCTTTAAAAAAAATACCTGAATATTTGCTTTCCAAAATACAACTACTTCCAAAACTGCGCAGTACACGTTTAAGCATTTTTACCTACATCATACATTGTGCTACAGCACCAGTACACAGTCAAACTTTTCATCAGTAAATTTTTAAAGTTCAAATTACTTTTGTGGGAAGTAAGTATACAAGAAATTGTGTTTTAGAGAGTCAAACAAGCCAAACGTTTACTTCATTCTCACACCACACACCATCTTTTGTGTACAGCATTGAGTAGCTTTCAATAAGCAGAATCATTAAGTTGGCCCTCTTCCCCTGTACCTGAGATATGCAAGCTCCTGACTGTCACTGCCATTCAAAGGATCAGTCAAGATGGCTAGCTAATACTATACAGCTGCTCCAAACTTCTGTGGCAAATAAGAAAACAACCACAAATAAAGCATACCTTATTAAAGGAAGAGCTAACATCTTGCTCTTACAAACCACGAACTGCACTAAAGAACAGGATAACAATATACAGTGACAGATTAAACTTGAAGGAATTTCCTGCTGCTACTCTACACTCTGCTGAAGGCATGTATTGAAGGATAGCCAATGGAGGTGGTGGTAGGGAACATGACAGCAGGGCAGAGTCAAGATACAGAGAAAGGTGCTGTTCCTTATTAATTAGGTATATCTAGAATTGCAAGTGTAATAACCAATCTGAGATAGCTCACACCAATGAATTTGCCATTTATCTATTCATTGTCAAATAGTCAGCCAATACCAAGATATGCATGAATGATCTATCAGTCTATCTGAAATATATAAAACTTCCAGCAGCCTATGCATTGAGAAGTAAAATTATAAAGCATAGCAAGTTTGACAGTAACTCACCCAGAAGTAAGTTTTGCTGCTGTTGAGGAACAGATAAATTGACATAAAGCATTAAGTTACAGGTTTGCAAGATTTCAAAAATCATGAGAACCTGACCTTGACTTAACGATTTCATCACTCACACCCAGCAATGCATACAGGCAGTTCCTCAAATGTTACATTTAACTATCTTTTCTGATCTCAAAAAATCTCAAAACAGAAGTTTATGCCATTTAATTTGTCTAAGATTAAATTATTGATTTTCAAAAAGTAACATTCTTATTCCAAAACTGCGCATATAAAACACTAACCTTTTGTTTCTTTTGTTTATTTTTTCTGGCTTCCTCTGCTGCAATACCAGCTGCCTCATTGAGGTATTTATTGCCTACTTTACTTTCAAACCATTTTAGGTCTACAAAGACTTCACTGAAGTGTTCACGATCAAACTGTGCAGAAAGATTAAAATAAGTTTAGAAATATTTGAGAGATGCCAGATTTAGAGTGCTAAATTAACTCTTTTTAGTACGTGCATTAGATTACATCTAGAGTCATTTAGTACATAAACATTTTGCCCTAGAGCTACAACTAAACTAACAGATTAATATTAAAAGAAATCTTTTTTCTTAGCAATATATAACATAAACCCAAGGCATATTTTGTTTTCTTTCAGTAAGGCAGCAATGGGTAACAAAAAGAGTTAGAAAACTTCCACACTTCACTAACAACTCTAGACGTAGTAGACGTATATAGTAATACAGTCTTGTGCCACACACCCAACATTTTCATAGTTCTCCCCAAGAATCAGAAGACAAGGCTGAAGCAGGAACAGATGAACTTCCTCTTTCCAAGTTCAGCAGAAGGCTGAGATCTTTTCATTTCTATATGGCCTATACCTTTTCTCATCTCTAGGATGCATTACTGCAGTGGCACTTAACAGGACTGCCTCCTGTATGCCAGTTAGTTCATGAAGAATGGTGATGCCTGCCTCTGAGAGATAATAATGCTTCATTGCTCTTTACCAGCGATCTTCATAAAAAACTTGTAAAAGATACTGCTTTCCAAGATCTTCAGACATAGCTTACCCCACAAGAAACAGACCAGCAGGGGAAGCAAAGAATATTGCTGCCTGCAGCACACTTTGCCCAGCCAGTACTGCCGCTCATTATTCAATGAAAACTGAGAACCATGATTCTACTGGTGAACTCTCATTTGACTTGCAGTACTAAAAGTCGCTGGCTAAAGCATAGATCAAATGATTCAATCTTTTTCCTCTTATGTTATGATAATATCAGACAAAAATGGATTGGATCCCATCAGTTAAATGATAAATCAGCTGACTGAACCACTTGTAAAACACAGCCATTTAACAGTTCATTAAAACTACAGCATGATGTATTTTAGGGCACTATATTGAGGTTATATTCAATAGACTATACCATTCTATACAGAGCAATTTTGAAGTCACTTACATCTGACAGTCTTGTGAGATATTTCTCAAAGCGTTTTAAATTCAGATGCCCATTTTCATTTATGTAACCTATTGGAAAGATAGAGTATGTTTTTTTAAATTAACTATATAACAATTTTAGAATTTCAATTTAAATGCCCCACATATAATAGCATGCAATCTTGCTGGCTGTCTAAAGAAAGTGTAATAAATGCTAAACATTCTACCATGGCTAAAAAGGTCAACAAATATTAATGCAGGAATATTAATGTTTCTACTTTCCACAACTGAACTTAGTGTTCCTACCTCCCAGTTCTGGCAAGATAGCCATGTACGTTCTATAAAGTAGCGGCAGTGCATCATGATTGATGTGTAAATGAGGTAGATGAGGAATAAAATCATTTCCTACAAGGAAACCCATTAAGATCCAATCATCTATTATCCTTTCAATATCATATTCAAAGGAAATCTTGTCCTGGGGGAAAACAAAAGGAAAAAAAGCAAAAAACCACAGGAGTATAATTTTTATTATTGTGTTTGCATAAAAAGACCTCACACACTTTTTTCAATCACAGCTCCATTAGAACTTACTTTTACTGGTGAAAATTCATAATCAATATATTCTCTCATCAGTGATAAGTGCAGTAAATGAAACGTGGTTTCCTCTGGTGCACATGCTCTGTAAATTATTTAAAACATTAAGTTAATTATTTATAATAAGTCCAAGGTTACCTAAAACCAAGTAACCTTACTAGGATTATATTTTTGCAGAAGAAATAATATATAAACATTCCTTTGAATCTATTTTAGGATTCATCTGGTTTGAGCCTATAAAATTATGCAGTAGAACCTTCTAAACAGAAGATATGCCTGAACTTACGGAAAATAGCTAGGTTAGAGAAAGCAGGGTAGCTTTGTGGAGTTCCATGTTGCATTAACTATTTCCTAAGAAATTATCCCATTGTCCAAAAAAGGGACAACCTAACCTAACCACACCAAACCCAATAAATTTTAAGGTATTTTAGAACTACTCTGACTACACACAGAGTACACACATTCATGTCTAAACTGGCTGAGTTACATTTGCAGTCATTTGAAATGCTTCTGGTAAGAAAAGAATACGCGCAACTTGAAAATATGCTCCATATGTATTATCTAGTAGCTTCAACACAGCACCAGAAAAAAAAACCAAACAAAAAAACACAACAGCAAACCTACTGTTTGTTTATGGCATAAATTAGTCAACATATATTCTGCCTTCTTTTCCTCTCTTCACTAAAATTACTTAATACCTAAGCCAAGATTAGGTCAAAATCAGTTAATAGATACACCAAAAGATTAATGAGCTAAAGACTACTGTATTTTAAATTTGTAAAGGACTATTTCACCTTGTAGAGACTGTAACTAGCTAGGACTACCTCCAATGACAAACCAGCATAAACACCTGTGTATTCGCACATGCACAGCAGATATTGGCCAAAATCCTCTGAGGAAGATGTGAGTGATACACAAGCTTATACGAAGACTACTAAGACGAACTCTGAGCTACACCTGACTGCACAGAACTTCAGACCCAATTCTGTCTCTTTTTAAACGTAATTTTCATATTGGCAAATACAGGTTGATGCTCTAAGACTCTGGAGACATTTTGCCCCTTATTCTTCATTGCACTGGACTTGAAAATCTTGATTAAACAAATAATTTCTCTCAATCAAGAAACTGCTGACAGATAATAGTTTGTAGGTATTTTTAGTATTTTTAAATTTCCAACTGTACGTACTCATAAAAGTGACAATATTGACAGAAGACAGATCCTGTAACTTCCAGAAGTAAATTCTTGTAATGAGCAGTATTATCCAGAAATTACAAAAGGAGCCAAATATGGAACAATGCTTGAGGGGAAAAAAAAAAAAAAAAAAAAAAAAAGACACCTTGCCTTTTGATTTCATATTTTATTTAATTAATCCCTCAAAAGGCCATCACACTTTTGTTTTATATTATTTTATTTTTTAAAAAGGGAAAAATGACATTTTTCTTTTGTTAGACTTAAGGTCTTTTAAAAACATTACAATGTTACTTGCCAACACTATCAACAGAATGAGTCAGTGAAAAGTTGACTGTGGAAGACTATGAAAAGAATACTTATTTCTGATGTTTATCATATTGTCTTTAGCAATAAAAACATTTGTATATTAGCAAAAATGATGCATTTATCTAAACATTTTTATGACTTATCACTGTATTATCCAAAATCCTTTTTGTATCAAAAAAGTGTATTTCTCCCTGTCTCTCCTACCTTCTCCCTATATCCACCAAATATATACTTAAGGTTCTTCAAAGAAGGAACCTGGCCACAGTAAATTATAAAATTAATTTTTCTATTACTTCAGAATAGCTCCATGTACATGCACAGTTCTGGAACTAATCACCTTTTTCTGACAATTATAGCCCACAAGTTAGTTCAAATGGTCAAATCCAGAAAAAGAGCATCCAGTCAGCCACTTTAAGAGAGTTTATTTTAGCAATTTTCTAGTAATTTACTTACAAGCACAAAATCTCAGAGTTGTAAATATATTTTAAATAGTCAATATCTGCATAAGACAATTATGGAAACAATGTCAGTACAGCCTGGGCTGCTCCATTCATAATATGAAGAAAGCACAACACACCAAAGCTCTAAGGATTTTTTTTATCAGCTGTCTTGACAACATACATTTTCTTGTGTAAACTAATTCAAATGCACAATTTCACAAGTTGATTTCTCTAATTTCATGTACTTTCTAACAAAAAAATACACTAATATTTTGTTAATTTAGTATGCAATCAATACCCCCCCGTTTTAGTGACCCAGTATATTTTAGATTTAATTTCATCATATATAAAATAAAAGTTAAATCAGTTCACCTTTGAGATTTTTTACCACCAAATCTGACTTCTTCTCTTAAGAGCGCAAAGTGTGCCTCATGACTTGTTAATCCCAGCATAATCTATTACAAAGAAATATTAGAAAGGTCTTACTTCACGTTTTGTTTTTTTTTTTAAACTGTTACCCAAGATTCGAGCATAAAGAAATTTTGCTGTTGTTTCATTACAAATTCAAAAGTTTGCAGGAATACAAAATTACATGCTTGTTTAATAACCTTTTAGAATCCTATATGCTTAGGAAGACAAAGACATACACACTTTATAAAGTTTTGTTGTCTGTATTATTTTAACTGCACATACCAAGTCAGCATCTAAGCCATAGAGACAGTGTCTTGTGTTTGGATCATGATGGGGCTTTGCTTTTTCTGATCTGATGAACTCCATAATTTTATGCTCACCTTCCCCTGGAGTCTGCACAAAAAATCCCAAAATTTATCAGTAAGTATTTTTCTATAACATAAAAATTTATTTAAAATAAAATATTAATAAAATACAATGACCTCATGGCCTGATAAGTAGACTGTTACTCCTTGCCAGGATTTGTCTGTGGAAATCTTCATATTTACAAAATATTTAAGATGCTCATGCAGTCTGGCCATGAATTCAGTTCCTGAAAACAGAACTCTAAGTTAAACCACAAAGCTTTTCACTAGTCCTTCAAAATTGCATTTACATATCAAAAGTATCAATGAAAAAACCCAACAAGCAAAAATTTTGCAAGAGATGAAGGGGACAGCTGGGTTTTTTCCCCAAGAGGTTTCATTTTTTCCATAGCAATCTAAAAAATGTTTAGAAAGAGACAGTATTCCAACCCTACTAAAAGTTATTGAAACTTGTGTTCCCAACTTACTTGACCCTTTATTGATTCTGTCCTCTAATTTAAAAAAAAAATGCTTTAGGATAGGAAAATAGTGCCAAAATATAGATGAAAAAACATAAATCTAAACACCTAAATTTAAATAATTAACAGATTATCTTACCTGGTGTAATACAGTTGGAGTCAAATCTGGCTTCTGTAGGGAGAATTTCTCCCTTTTCTAATGCCTTTTTTATTTTGTCCTCTGCCTCTTTTGCTGATCTAGAACAAAACAGGGTTGGAGAGAGTGAGTAGACAAAGAATCACCTTATTCAAACGTTAATATCCTAAGTATAGCTTTACTGACAAAATACACAGTTGATTTTCTGAAGAGTGTTTAAAGGGACACACACACACACGCGGACATTTAACTCCTTAATAGTCTGAACTTGTTTCTGATACAATAGGAAGGCTTAAAAATAGCTTTTTTTTTTTCCCCCCTCCAGTAATGATGATAAACTGTCATTACTCAGATACAGTTAATATTTAGATTACCAAGATGATCCTTCAATGGCTAACCACAATGAAAGCAAATTAATGTTGAAACGGTAGGAATACTCAGATTCTAAACATCTGAAAATGCTGTCCCAGAACAATAATGTTAATGTAGTTAAACAAAGCAGCAAGTTTGGAATACCACTGGGGTAGGAGGAGTGAACTAACAATTTATCATCACTAATAATGGAGAAATGAACAAAAAATATCACCCTACCCTTTCTTGGCCAAGGATAACCACTTTTGAAGCAGAAAATGTCTTAGATTTTTTTCCTTCTCTCAATTCTACACCAACTTTCTGTTTAGAACTTTCTTAATCTCTTCTTTGTCACAACCTCCTTTTTTCCTTAAAAAAACCCCACCCACAGAAAACCAAAAACCAAAACCAGAAAAAACCCCAGTAGCTTGAAAATATTTTCTCTTGTCCCTTTCCCCCAGTTTGTTTCTGTTGCATTTCACTCACCACCCCTGTGCTGTCTAACCACTGGCTTGGTTTCCCTACAGCAGTCGTCAAAGTATTCCATGTCTCCCAAAACATTAACATAATTCTTAACACTATGAAATCTACTTGCAGCTCTGTATTTGAGCTAGGTTGCTAACCGGTATCAACAGGAAATCAGAGTTTCATTAGAAACTTCATTTCTTCTATGACTGTCAAAGAACATTCCATTATAGTTACCAAAACGGTGTATCTAGAATTAGCATTCACAAATACCAAAGACTCTCACAGGTTATGAAGCCGTTGGAGAGATCTGTAAGAGCTCCACTGCAGATTTATTTCACAGAAAATTTCATAGGAAAAAAGCCCCGCCTCCCACCCCCACATCCCACATACACCAAGAAAAGTCTAAGTAACAAGCAAACTTTCCTTTTTTGAATCCTGATTTCAAGTGTTAACGTTTTACAGGTAGTTACCCTCATTTAACTATAAATTAAAGCTTCTGTCAAAGGCACAACCACTCACAATATATTTTACTTTTCATGGCATACACTTAAGTAAATGGTTTTTTTAAAGTGTTTACTATCCTAAAGACAGAACAAGAACAAATACTCTCACCTAAAACGTCTCCCACGCTGCTGATTCATTTTTGCTCTTGGAGCTACTCCATCAACTGCCATGAAGAAAACCTTCCTTGGTTTAATAATGCGAAACAGCACTTCCAAATAGTGAAAAATATCAGCAAAAATCTTATCTTCTGAGATTCTGAAGTGAACATCATCATCATTTGGATGTGAACACTGATGTATAATGCCATTCATGTCCAGATATAAGTTGTCAAATTCTGGAATCTACAAAAGCCACAGTTAGTACCGATTTGGTGACAGATGAAGCAAGGCATGGCTGAGAAAAGGAGCTGAGGTGCGAAGACCTTCCTGGAACCTACTGCACACCAATGGGTTAGGAGTATCTTGACTGGTTACGGGTTTGTCGGCACTTACAATCCATTATTATGATTTCCCAGTGAAGAAAGTCAGCTGAACAGATTCCTATCCTATCCTGACTGTTTCTGGTACCTCAGGACTTCTGTTCCCTGTGCTCGGCCAATCTTCTACATTGTATAAGGAAAAAGCAAATAAAAGTCACACTTAATCACACTTCTCAAGAAGAGATAATTTTTTTTTTCCTAACCCCACACATTTCACTGATTCAATCTTGCATAGACGCACTATAAACAAAACCTACAAAACTGAGTATGCAGTTTCCAACAGTATTTCAAAAGCAAAGTTAGCTTAAGAAGCTTTAAGGCTCTCCCCCTGTTAACCAACTCCTACCATGACCACTGCATGCTGCCTCTTTAGCTATGCTAAGAGCCACCTGTGATTCTAGAGCATGGCAATTACCAGCAAAAGCAGCAGAATTATCAATGATAACATCAATTTCTTTCCAATGATTTCCAAACATGTTTTTTTTCTGTCTAGTTCTCTGTTCTAAGAACCTGATCTGTAGTAGTCTACCTCCCTTTTAAAGGAAAAACCCCTCTGCCGAATGTACACAAGCAACATATACAGCACATACACCGTTGAAGGTATGAAGGAAAGGGACCATTATCTACCTTTATGGTAACAAAAAACACCAAAGATACACATGAGCAATTTGAAATAAACAAATCTATTCTTTAATCCACCAATCTGACTGCTCATAAAAATCCTCCTGTCGTTACAACTGGAAAAAGGCACTGCTAACTTTTCTTGATTTTCTGTAGTATTGCTGCTGACTTATCTTTACATAATTTTGAAAGGACTTGTATTTATCGCCCAAATGCAAGAGAAACATAACTGTTTTAGAAGGAGGAATGATGAAGAGAAGAAACAAGAGGCAGGATCGGGAAGGATCTCCCATCACCCGTGACAACTAGTCTTCTGTTGTGCACAATGATCTTCAGTACAGTTAAATTCAGTAACCAAACTGCTCTCAACATGCTCAAACATCAGCCACGCAGGCACCACTTTCAGATACGAAGAGAGTGGGGTACCGCACAGGCAGCATTCTAAAGAGATGAAAACTAAAGCTTTTTTATGGAAGCAACATATATATGGAAAACAGATGACCTTTTAAGAAGCACAGATATTATATTATTTAAAAATAATGATGTGTTTTACATAGGAATTGCCTTTTATTCTGGGTAGTTTTTTCTGTAATACCAAACGAAAAACTAATCTAGATGCTAGTCTGTGTCAGTGTGTATATTCAAGTGGCCTGGCAGAGAAAAGGAAGAATGGGGATACATGGCTACTGTTGAAGCTTAATACCACAGAAAATAATCTAGACATTTTCTTTTCTCTTTTACACAGAGTAAATATTCCATATAAACTAACAACATCATCTAGTCTTTAGACAGACTAACTAGAAAATGACATTAGCATACTTAAGGTTGAGTTGTGCTTTCTGTTTATCTTAAGAGCTCTAACAGTCTCTTTCAGAAAGCATCATGGGTACCACCCCCCCCACTGCTATCCCCCTGGTTACAGCAGACACATGCTGACTCCTCAGCTTGCCACAGTTCTTCAGCAGAAGTTTAAAGCTGCCACCAATTTCCGTGAGCAGCCCAGGCTTTTAACAAAACAGCTGAAAAGCCAGCATACACTGCTGCTGCTTGCTACACAGACAATGTAAGACAGCGTAGTGAAATCCAACAAATCATAAGCAAACACCTAACCTTTGAAAACTGCTTTGAAACTAGAAAAGCCAAACATCCACTTGAGCGGGGCATCTTAGATACATTGATAGAACAGCTATTTAATCTTTTAAAATGCTGTTTAGGAAAAATGTATTCACTCAAACTTGCCTTCAGTCCTCACCCAACTAATCTCAGAACATCCTTATTCAGATCATAAAACTATATCCATAACGCCAGTAGAAAGTGATAATGAAAAGTTAAGAGCTTGCGTCTGAACAGGTACCAAACGTGATTTCCCTGAAAACAAGACTTTTTTACCTGACTGTTAAAAGTATTATTTGCGGCTTTCCTTTTCCAGACTTCAACATACTTCTCGGTTTTGCAAATAACACAAACCATCTGACGCGTGTGACAACAAGGAAACGCAGCAGAGCTGTAAAACCTGTCCCTTGTCATTACTGTGCCATTCGTCGTCAGCAACAGTAACTTTCCTGGGCCAATAACGAGGAAACTCCGACCTTCTGCTACGCGAGGGGGGTGAAGGGCCGCCAGGTGCCGAGGAAGCACAGTGGAGTTCCGGGCGGGCTGGGGAGGAGGGCGGCCGCCGGGGAAACAAAAGCGAAAGGAGAAAAGAAAAAAGAGAAAAAGGAAACAAAAACCCGGCCGTAGGGAGCCGGACACCGCCACGCTGCGGGGAAACGCTCCGGGCTGGGCACCTCCTCCAGAACAGCGTGGCTGCGGTTCGGGTGCCTCTGAAGACATTCCTCGCACGTAACGAGCAGGACAAACACCTGCGCCGCTGACCCCCAGCTGCAGGCTCCCGGCACCGCCGTACGCCAGCGACGACCTCCGGTCGGCTGTTCAGGCTCTCCTCTCAGGGGGCTCCGAAAGCCTCGCCCGTTTCCCAGCGACCGCACGCCGCCGGCCCGCGACTTTCGGCCACTTGGAGCTGCGGGGCTCGCCCAGGCGCGGCCGCAGGCGCCGCCGCCCGCCCCGCGCCGACCCGTCTCTCGGCGAGCCGGCCTCTCGGCTCCGGCTCGGCCCCGCCAGCCCGGCCGGGGACCAGGCCCCCTCCCTCGCCCCGCCGAGGGGCCGGTCAGGATCCCTCTCCTCCGCCCCGGCGCGGAGCGGGGACGGGCCCCCGGCGGGCAGCGGCGCTCCGCTCCCAGCTCACCTGATGCTCCTTCAGCACCTGGCTGAGGCAGGGGTACCGCTCCGAGATCCACCGGTAGAACTTGGGGACCCCCATGGCCACCGCTACCCGCCGCCCTCACAGCCCCGCCGGACCCAAACAACCCCGGGCCGCGCTCCGCCTTCCTTCCGGCGCGCCGTACTGACAGCCAGGCCGCCCGCGCCACAGAGCGCCGCCCAGAGCGCTCCGCGCCGACCATAGAGAGCGGCGGACAGAGCGGCGCTGCGGGCGCGGGGCGGGGCGGGGGCTGGCTCCCTCCCTCCAGCGGCGCCACCGCCCTCAGGCATCACCGTCGTCCCGCCCGCTTCCTCCCCCATCCGGCGGCTGGGCGAGCTCCACCCGCCGCTGGGACTGAAGGCGGGAAGCAGCGTCCCGCGGCCCCGGCCCCGGCCCCGGCCAGCCCCGCCCCCCGCGCGCCTCCGTGCCCTCAGGAGGGCAGTGACGGGAAGCAGTAACTCCCTTAGCGGTACCTGGTGCAGTCGTTCCCTGCGAGGGTCGCTGCGCGCTGTGGTACAAGGGAAAAGCCGGTGAAGCACTCCCACACACCACCACCACAGAAAAGATCAGAGTAGGGCCCGAAGACCTTACTTGGAAAAAGCTTTATGAGACAGGCACAAGGCTTACAGAAGACTACCCCCCAGTTCCACAGAGAAACAAAACCACTATAACCAGTCGTAAACCCATTATTTAAGTTTACTCTCCAAAGCGTCTGGAGTTAGCTGAACTAAAACTTGAATCTCACGACACAGCATCGCTGCAATGGCATTGTTTGTCTCTCAGAAGAGCAGAAACAAAAATACTGTATAAAAGTTGTAATGATATCCTATCGTAGGGTACAGGAGTATAATTTTTCCTTCTCCACCCCCTCACTTCCCTATATAGTTTGGATGCCTAGAGAAGCAAGCATTACTTGCATACGCCATTCTGAACATATTTAGCTAGTCTACTCCTGTCCATGTTAAAACAGCTTTTCTGAAATGGAGTCTGAAAAACACTCACTATGGCCACATTTTTTACAAGGGAAGGAAGAGAGGGCCTGTCCATAAGTCTTAGGAGCCTGAATGTATATTAAAGTCACAGGTACTATACCCTGCCTGCTGCACTGGTGTTACGGCTATACTGCCGGGGTCCTCTAACTTGCAGCTTTGTGTCATTTGTTTCAGGAGGGTTTCTTGGCACAGCTGGCAAGGGCTAAGGAAACAAGTTTCAGAACATTGTAACACTTTACCAGTTTCTTCATAGTAAGATTTAAGATCCCACATGCTCTTCTACACATAGCCAGGCCATATGGAAGAAAGTCAAAGGAAATCAAAATTCAAGGTCTACTGCTGAAAAGAAACACTAATTATTTTTAGAAAGCCCTTCTGAACTATGAGTAGAAAAAGTTGAAAGAACCACTGTACATCATATCAGTATAAAACTTTAATGTCAGATTTTCTAATCTACAAGCTGAATGAGAAAAATCTTTACAAATATATACAGTAGTTAGAGTGCATTCTGTCAACACTGTGAAAATTTTTCATATAGTCAGAGTAAGAAACTTGCAGAGTCTTGCGCAGTCTAATTTTTAAGCAGTTTCTATGTACTGCCTTCTATATGTATACAAAACCTAAGTCATAACACCTTACACATCTGCAAGTATATTCGTAACATACTTGCGTTTTGGTATATTTTACATAGATTTTGATTGAACATAACACTGTTCTGCTGCTTACAATCAGAAATCAACAGAAGTAACCAGTTATCTTTGGTTAATACCTTCTCAAGAATATTACAGCTACATCACTTGTGAATGGTGTTGTTCCAAAGTGAACAATTTCACATATATGGAGCCCAGCCCATATACATCTGGCAGAGCAGGTTGTCATCACTTGCTTCTTGAATAAGGTAATGAACATGTCCTTCAATAGATAAGGGTAATCCTTTTATTCTGTTTCTAGTCTTAATGACACCTTGCAGTCGTTGTTCTATATCAAGGACGTGGGTTTTGGCCTGGAAACAAAGAAAAAGGAAAAAAAAAAAAGAAAAAAAATAATATTGCTACTATCCATGAACTTCTACTTCAAACTAAAAAAGGATTTATTAGGATGTGTTTGAAATCTGTATGCTAATTTAATACAAACCTCAGATGTCTACACCAGTTACTTTGAAAATAAAGGATACCCACTTTTAAAAATCATTCTTTAAAATGGAGAGAGTATTGGTCAATTTATAACTTCTGCCTTACATTTTTACAGATAAAATTTACCAGTGAAAACTGAAAAAGCTATGCGTATGTATCTGAAAATGTTAGAATGCTTTATTACATGCAATTACTTTCAAATAAATGCAAAATTTTCCCAGCCTTTTTCTTGGAATTCTGGATAAAATTAAAGAAGTTACCTAGTCTGGAAAATTTAGGCCAAAAGGATGAGCAACTGAATATGAAGAAGTCTAGTAACAGGTTATGCTGAGCAACTCAAAATGAGCTGTTCTGAGGCCCACTGGAGTAGCTAGCTCATACCAATTATAGTTGCACATTTTCTAAAGCTCAAGCATAACATTGGCACCTATCCAGAAAAAAAACAGTTAACATATACAACTATGTAGGTGGTCCTACAACTAAAAGAAAGGTTATGCAGACACAGCCTGTTTAGTAATTGTTTGATTACAGGAGATTTTCTGTGCTCAAATAGCTCACTTAAGTTCTTTGTTGTAACATAGCTTCAGTACTGTAGTTTGTCCTTATCTTAGTTGCCATGTTTATCAGCGCTGCCTAAGTTTTATCTGCTGTTACACGTATTTATTTTCACTAAATATTCCTTTTAAAGCAAAACAAGAAAAATCAGAACTTTTGCAAATGGGAAACAGAATACATATTACAGGTTGTGTAAGCTGTATTTTGGATGAACAATATAGTATTAATCAGCAGCTACAAAAGAAATGGTACATATGAAATCCCAATTTTAACCAATTATTCCTTGACATGTAACAAGATACATATTTATTCAGTAACAAACATCCTCTCATGAAAATCACAAAAATACGCATGGAAAGGACTCCAGATGTTACCATCACTGTAAATGTGGAGGACTGTGTAACAGTCAGATTGAGGGGTAGCAAGAGCCTCACCTATCCTACTGCTTCTGTCAACGTTGTCCTTGATTTAGTAACACTAAGAAGAGAATTAGAGGCTCTATTTTGTTTGGTTCTTTAGTAGATAAATTACATTTTCTATCAATAAAAATAGTCTCTTTATGGATAAAAATTATGAACACAGAGATAATCAAGACGAAACAACCAGAGGAATTCTTAAATGAAAGAAAAAACAAGAGACTTAAGGTTTCAGTTAGAAAATACATTAACTTGCAACCATAATGGACATTGGACATTTAAATACCTTAAGCTATGCTTGTTTTAAACTAACCTTTTCATTGACAACTTCTCCAGTTTCGTTCACCTGTGCTTTTGTATTCCCTTTAACAGGTTTACTCCATTCCACAAGAGGATCATGGAGAAAAGTCTTTAAGACACTAAAATTAAAAATAAAAAAAGGGTAAGATACATATAATACATTCAATTTTCAAAACAAAACCACTGACGGGGTCTAAAGTTAGCGCTGGATGTTTACAGTGTTTTATATTTAACTGCATGTCACAGTAAGACTGAGCTGCATGATAGGCATATGCTGGAACTGGCATATTCACCAGCAGTTACTGTTTCAGATGTTCAGACTACAGACAGCTTTTTCAGAGTTTGTAGCAAAACCAGTTGCCATACCTCATTAGAGGCTCCCTTTGATCACGCATAAGCCTCATTGTGACTTCACAAGCTCTTCGGAAGAGACCTTCTGTTCCCATTGGACCCATTCCATTAACCATGTTGTGAGTGAGACGAAAAGGAACGATTTCCGGAACTTCAAAAGTTTCTCCCTTTACATTGATAAAAAAGGGTATGTCCTAAGTGTTTTAAGCATTATTAAAATAAAGGGTAACATTTGCATTGTTTTTAGTTTTTTTTCCCCCAATCTTTATCAGTGGCAGTTTCCTAGCTGACAAGAGATGTTTGCTCAGATCGCAGTGCTTCTCAGCTGTTAAAGGGAAATTACAGTGAATAAAAGATACCTATGTCCAAATGAACCTCTTTTTCCCTGTTTTAATATACCAGTAGAGGGTATGAAATTTTGTTCCAAATACATATTACTGCTCTGCAGTCTCATGCAAAATGCTACCTTTTCTTTTATAATATTCAAGTTAGCTTAAAACCAATTCCTTTTAATTATGGGTTATGTAGGACAATTTAGGCTTACTAAAAAGA
This sequence comes from Haliaeetus leucocephalus, assembly GCF_000737465.1. NCBI lineage: Eukaryota > Metazoa > Chordata > Aves > Accipitriformes > Accipitridae > Haliaeetus > Haliaeetus leucocephalus. Next base: position 9,506,357 of record NW_010972676.1, read on the forward strand.
AAGCAGGAGAAAATAAACGAACAACATCTCTACCTCACTTATCTGAATTAAAAAGGGCACACGTCCCACACAAAAAGCATCTTTCAGCAGAAACACCAAAACTCCAAATCCCACTCTGGCCACAATTTCTGCTGTTTATTTTTACAGAATCATTGGAATTTTTGTGCTGAATTTGTGTGAGAAAAACAAAGAAACTCTTCACAGCAGCAGAACTCTGAATGTAGTAACTACAGCTTTGTTTGGATGGTGGTAGTGGAGAGAGGAGAGTCAAAAAAGACAAACACTCTAAAATTTGGGTTGTTTAAGTGTATCCACATCAGCTCATCTGATACTGGCTAAATCAAAGAGCTGGCCTTCATTAATACAGTATGCAGAACGATCACATACTCTTTACACATCCCAGACTGTTTGTATGGTATAAATAAGAAAGAAAAGAGAGAGAGAGAACACAACAGATGTGTTATAGTAAAAAACAGTGGAAAAAACCCAAGACAATAGAAATTAATAACTTACATGCATGTAAAATAAAAAGCAAGTTCAGCAAGTGGCATTTCTCACCTTATTGAAAAGGCAGTTGAAATCCACATGCACACATTCACCAGTCAAAGAATCAAACAGGATGTTTTCACCATGACGGTCTCCTAGACCAAGTATGTAACCCACCATTGACATAACTGCAACAGAACGACAATAGGCTGACCTACTATTGTACCTGCAGAAATAAGAATCAGGTATGTCTAAGTCACTTCCTTGGGTTATCTGCCTTTAGCCAGTAGTATCATTAATATTCAGCAAAGTACACAAAGTAGGTATTCCTGAGCTAGCCCAATCCCAGTCACTCACCATGAAGTAGGATCAGGAAATGTTCTAAGAAACCATTCATGAAAGAGAGGAGGATGACGAGGTAGAAGGACTTCTTTGAACATTTTCAGCTTTTCAGACAAAGGTGCTGACTTTGGAAGCATATGCTGACGCAATTCTTTTCCAGTCATATAGATACCTGTAATAGACCTCCTCAATTAGGCAAAAGAAATCCCCTAAAATAAAGCCTTATATGTACTATTACAATATGGTATTTTAGAGAAGATAAACATCTCCATGAAGTTGAAATAAATGAAAAAATGGAAAATAACCCATTGAACATGTTAGTGGTGGAGTACTGGAAAGAAAATTAAAAAATCATAATGTTACCTGAAAGAGAAGACCTGGCAAACAAGCCTCCAGTTTTACCAATCACCATGGGATGGAGTGGGGGGAACACATATACACAAAAAACACCCCCACCAGCCTCACAAAGCCATTCATTATATTCAGCTGAGACGTCTGGAGTTCCAAACTCCCAAGATCTGCATACACACAGATAATGTGTGAAATTTTCCCCCCAAATTTTATTGCACTGACCAGAAAGTTGCTTTGTTAAACAAGAAATTAAAAAGAAATCTCATCTTTTCCTTGGCAAGTTGCAGTACCCTCAACCTTGATTCAATTATAAACGATCTTAATTATCTCACACAATTGTAACAGTAATTAAAAACAACAGATCAAATCTAAAAAAAAAGTCCAGTCTTTTCTATTATTCAGTGCTGCATATACATTCCCATGCTGATGGCACTGCTGCTGAAATTATTGTATAAAATAATGTATTAAGATGATTGTGTTATCAGTTCTTGTAAGGAACTTGTTTATTGCAAGCACCAATTCTCTTCCATTTAAGAGTAAAAGTGTGCCACACATACAAACAATAATATATTGCAGATAGTTAAAAATACACGCGACTCCATCTTCCTAGAATTTGGTCTGATCCTTGCTGTTTGTCTCATTTACTAATTAAGATACAAGCCCTTTAAAAGAATATAATATAATATCACTATAGTCTAATATATTTCTTTACCTTTCTCCTTATAAAGTTTTATCAGGATATTTCTTAAGCCAGCAGTATTGTTCACCCATTCAATTATACCACATTCATCATTTAATGGAATAACTGCGTAGGTTCGAATATGGAGTTCTCGCCTACGTGACTCTGCATCTTTTCTTAAGCACTATTCACAAAAGAAAAATGAGATTAACAGATAACATAGATAGGATCAAAATATATCAATAACATTAACTATTTTGTCTATATGTGTTTTCCAATCACACGATCTAGAATTTAAAATTCTAAGCTTCACTGTCTGCAGTAGGTCAAACACAAGCAAAATGATCCTCTGTTCTCTGAAGTAAATTAAAAAAAAAAGAGAATTTTACAATAAAATAGTCAAACTGCATAACTTGCACATGACTCAAATCCCTTAAAAGCAGTATTTGAAGTAAATGTTTTAGTGTTTCAGAGATGCTATTATTTGCTTTAACCTCATGGAAAACACAGTATCTTAATCTTAAACATATTGCCGAGAAGCAAAACATAACTAAAAGAGGAAGTATGGCAACCCTTTTACTATGAAAAGATGAACTTACCTATTTCTCATAAAAAAAATATTAGAAAATCCTGAATAAGAAATATGAGGCATGACAACAGAAAGTTGGCAGTTATTTATTTACCGTAAATAACCTTTCCTGTATATTTTTGCTGGAATAAGCAATTGTTTTGGCAAAGTGTTACATTTTAGTATTTTTTTCATAAGTCTGTTAGAAGTTATACATTCTCGATTGCTATTGATTTCTGCTGAAATAAGATATTTTGCAAAAGTTTACTTATCTTCCAGTAAAGCTTTATCTCAAGGCAAGCTGGTTTTTTTCGTTAGATAGTTCAGCATTTTGTTCTGGTCAATAAGTATATGCATCTGATTGTATAACTCATCAAACCTTATTAATAAGCGAGTTGAATTCCATGAGCCGACAGTCTTTTCTTAGATCATCTTTTGGCTTACACATCATAATGTAAGATTTCCCATCTGAACCTTTCAAGGTGATCTTTTTTGGCTTTTGAAGTGAGGCAAGAATTTCCACCTAAGGAAAAAATTAAATTCTTTATTAACACCTGTATCAGATCATACAAAATAAAGTGTCTAACTGTAATAAACCACTGCAACCAATCACGTTAGCACTTCCACGGTGCCACAGCATATTAACCTCAGGCCAAAACTTTATTTAAGTACCAAGAGGCCATATCTATCTCAGGTTGTTATGACAGAAGCCACTCAGTTTCCACGACAGTAATTATGAAGTTTCCTACCCACTCCTCCATTTCTAGAGAACTAAGATATATTTGCAGCTGCATTTGTTTAACATGAAGTTTAAAATGAGGTGCCAGCTAGAGGCTTACCGTATCATCAAAGCCTGCAATGTAGGCCCAGCATCCAGGAAAAGGGTCATGGTTAGCATGTGTACCAGGAATTGAAGGAAGAGTTGGTATCATTACAGATTGTAAGGGAATGAGAATTTCACTAAATGTGCACTCTTCTACTAATCTCTTAAGTGTTTTGAAATGAATATTCATGCTTAATGTTGAACTGTTTCCATCAACCTTGGAAAAAAAAGTTCAAAAGTTAACAATAAACACTTAAAATATTACTGCTATTGTACGTTAACTAATGAATAGAATAATAAATGCTTATGCTAATAAGAAAAATGGGAAATTACATTTCAAATTAAATGGGAGTGGTCAAAAGTAAATATATCTGGCCTTTACGGCACATGTATCTTTCACTCTGAATGTAAATACAGAATAATGAAAGAATTTATTTCGTTTTACCTTTATTATCAAGTTCATTTGTTCATGAAAACACAAACAGCCTATTTTTATAGTAAAACTCTGTGAAAGTTACTTGGCAAGAATCACACACCAAAGCACAAAACAATGTAAAGCCCATGCACTATGAAATGTACCATTATGTAGTGATATATTTTACAATGTGCTCAATTTAGAGCTATTTTCTGCTTTAAAAAATATTTTTATTAAGTAAAAAAATAAAATCTTTTACAAGTAAGTGTAGTTTCTGTTAAATTGTAGTAATGTAATGAATTGGCTAATGAAAGCTATGAGAAGAAGCTTTTGTATAACATTTTTGAATAATCCTATTACATGCATTAATTTGTTTATTTTTGTAAGTACCGGTTTGTTGCATAGTTCTAATAGCTTATCCGTAAGGCGTGTTGCATCTCCAATAAATTTTCCTAAAGATTCCTTCATGTGAATAGCTTTGTTTAGAATTTCCTTACATCTATTGACACGCATAGGATAAGAGGACTGAAAAAAGAGGAAAGTTAAAATTTATTAAACAACAGTCAAATCAATTAAAGAATCCTAACACCTCCACCACGACCACCCCAGTAATTAATATATTCTTTTCCCTGTTTATTGCTTGTCATATTTAATACCTGGAGAAGGATGCCCTCCAACTGAAATTTGGTACCTGAACAAGTGCTAAAGTGGTACGGTTGGCGGCTCTGTGGGTTATTGCTTTCTGAAAACATTATTGGGAGTCCCACAACACTAAGGCCAATATTCAAGAATATGCCAGCGTATCCTGAATGTTATTTCACCAGCCTTAAAGAAATAGCATGCACCATGCTTTCCAATTTGCTTTGGAATGACCTTAATACTGGGTAAGTATTAGGACTAAGTGGTATATCTATCTCATTTTAATCAAGGCACAGAGTTGATTATTTGATTATAAAACTGGAATTACTATTACAATTACTAAAACCAACAAAATCTGTTGTCCATAACTACCCAATTCATCAGCTACTTGTTATTCAAATTTCCCTTCCTAATACATCATACAAGTCAGGATGCATGTTAGCGTTCTAATTTGGAACATTTAAACTGTGGCATCTGAACTTCAGACTGCAATAAAATCTTTTGCAGTGACAGCATGGATACAGTGTTGTGGAACAGGGTATCACAGCCACTGAAACTCTCAATTCCTTCTTAACATCTTCAAGTAAAATAGGTTTATATTCTCATTTCTTTCTGATGAAAAAAGTTTGACAAACCTAATAAAGGTGTAGCTATACTTATCAAGGTACCTTGGACACAGCAGTCATCATCCACATTGCTTGCTGTGGATAGGCTAAAAACACTTTAGCAACAATCACCATCAGAACTGCAAAGACTTCATCATGAGAATGGCAGATTCGGGAGATTAGCTGAGAAAAAGCTGTCAGAAACTGGTAAGGTGCCAGGTGATTTGTGTGCTCTGTAATCACCTTATTTATTTTAGCCAAATCGTTTTTCATTTGAACACGTTCTGAACGACTAGCTGAAAAACACAAGAGGACAAGATTATGTTCCTTTTTTTCCAATCAGAAATGTGAAGTCATTTAAATCAAGCCTACAGAAACATATTTTGTTGGTAATTTTCATAAGCCAAAAAAACTCAAGAAGGAAAAGCTCCTAGTGTAACATTCTTTTTAACGTAGCGTACAATGACTTAATACATATGCTATTTAACTAACCAGAATAGCAGGAAATAAACAAGGACAGACAACAGGAACATAGAACAGACAATGTCAGAAAAGCTCTCCTTACACTCTTAAAATAAAACATCTCTTACTCCTCTGAAGTGATGCAGTGGCACAGAACAAAACAAAAACACTCCCTGTATTTCCCCAGTAGAAGGATGCCAGTGTTCTTCAGTGGAGAACAAATGAAGAAAGTCTTTACAAGGGGTGAAATTAGCACATCTGCTACTGTCTCCACCCCTGCCCCTGAGGGCCCAGCATGAGTAGCACATCAACAACACAGACAGCAGCATCTGATGTGCCTGCAGCCAAATTCAGTTGACCTAAGTGTAGGTCAAGATCAAGGAGCCACAACTGTCTGCTTCACTCCAGACCCACAGGCAATGTTTACAATTTTCATTTGTACAAAAATCTCCCACCCAAAATGCATCTATGGTAGTAGTTTCATACGCCTTGATGCTGCCTACAGGATTCCCCCCTCCCCCCCATTTAAATTTCAGTAAAATTCCTTCAACAACTTGAACCAAGACAAACTGCAAAAAAGCTCCAAAGCCTAACACTTTACTGTAGCAAGCAGATACAAAACCACTACTCATTACTCATGATGCAACTTAGAAAAGGTGACAGGTGACATGCAAGGATGCTCCCTAAATCAGTTTATTGACTTCAGTTACCCAAGGAACAATGCTACCTCACTGCATATTTAAAAAGAAGTTCTGGAGGGTTTAATGAAAATAATTAATACTCCCCTGCACATTAACATCCTGTAATTTAAAAGAATAATAGTACTTTCTTGTTTCCATATAATCTCAGGCAGTTAAGTCTAAACAAAGAACTGTAAATATACTTCACTGCTCTTTCGATCATATATTCAAAAGTATGACATAAGAAGTATGTACTGTGTTCTACCTTTATCACATTCATATGCTTTCGCTCCAAAGTCCAGCCATAAAGATAGCATTCTTGGCATTGACTGATAGATGAATTGGTTTCCATATTGTAGAGATCTGTGATTACATATTTAAATCACAGCATGTTAATGATACTTATTAGAAGCATTACAAATGTTACATCCTTAATTGTCTTACATTCCATTTTGGACTTTAGAAATTTATGTTCAGCATTTTAATGCATCTGCAACAACTAAAGCTTACTAATATGCAAAGGTTTTGTTTTTATTAATCAAAACTGCAGATGAAATAATTAACTGTCTTACACAAGACAGACAATTGATTAGTCAGAGGGCAGAAATAAAATTAATTAGGTATGAAAACAAAAAGGAAGCATGCAGTATTTTATTTCACAATACTGCATAAAATTTGAGTCAGTCTGAATTGTTCAAAAGACAATATATTCCTATAAAATGATTTTTCAGCATAATAGTCATCCTTCTATAGAAACTAAGCAAAGTTCCCCTAGAGTCTAACCTCCCAAAATGATGAACTATGTATCTAATCAGATCTCCTTGTTTTTCCATCTTGTTGTCAGTTACCATTGGCATTAATTTATCATAGTATTTAGCAAGATAAAAATGTCCATCTTCCCATTCTGGCAAGAAAATCGTAACATCCTGCAACAAAATCAAAAAGAGATAATTACTTTTGAGAGGATGCTATATTTAAAATAAATAAAACAATAATAAAAAAGATTCTCAAGAAACAAGAATCTTGTATTAGTTACCTTTGTGCAATATGCGCAAAAAAAGTATTAACTGTAACTTTGTAACTCCAAAAATTGTAATTTTGCCCCAGGATAAATGCCTGTACACACTAAAAGTCTGTTCTTAAAATACCTTTTGGAATTGAAAACAGCAAGATAATTCAAGACAGGATAATATAGGATTCCCCAACTAGGAAAGATTATGGTTTCATTAAAAATATTATAATCAAGTTCTTGAACCTGATAAACTTATTACTGTGTTTCTTTTGTTTTGTTGAAAAGTGAAACAGCAGGATGTTAATGGTTGGACTTGATGATCTTAGAGGTCTTTTCCAACCTAAATGATTCTATGATTCTGTGTTTTTCACTTAGCAAGTGGCACATCCATTCTCTAACACTGGCTTGTTTCCGGTGCCAATATTTAGACAGCAGAGAATTCTAATCATTAGTATTTTAATATAATCCACAGGAATTTCATTAGTTTCCATTATTTCAACCTTCATTTGATTTGATGCATCCGTTAGATTTTTCTCTAAGTGACTGTTACAGAAATATTTTAATTAGGAAGACAGCGGTAAGTATTAACAGTATCAAATACCAAAACTTAGATAGGAGACATACTACTTTTAAGGACGCATAAAGATCTGCATCTACTACTGGTTTAGCAGGCAATATTAATCAATGCCAAGACAGTATTCCTCTGGCATAGCAAGACAAAGCAGTGTAGTGCTGTGCTGTTGAAGTAAAACATACTGGTTGCCCCTTTTCCTAGTTCTTCAGAGACTGCAAGCATATTTAAAGCACAGTTGTAAGTCACAACCAGAGAGAAAAGTAACACTGAAGAGTAGTGCAACGTGTCATCAAGTTATCTCACTGTCTATCCACAGTAGCCCACATTTTAGTGAGGAATTCTAATTTGTGCATGCATAAGAAAAGAGCCATGCTCTTGTAATTTGTTTTTTTCACTCTGAAGAGCTACATTAGGTATTCTTAGCTCCTGCTGTTGGGGACTGTAGACTTTCCTATATTGACGTGTTATATTAAAGCTAATTCAGATTGTTAAGTCTTTTCAAGAACTACTTCCCTCCTACACATTGATATACCATTTAATCCCATTGATGTTACCCTTGGTTGACATCATCAGCAGCATATCAATAGCTTACTTAAGGGATATATTATTATTATTCAAAACTACTGCCTTAACACTAGTATATCAAATTACCTTGTATTTTTTCATAACTGCATTGCTTTCAAAGTTAGCAGTTTCTTCCATAAACCTGCCTACTAGCAGCATTGCCCGACCATGGATGAGCTGATTTTTGCTACTGCATGGTGCTTTATTTTCAGGGAAACATAACTCAACCCCCTTCTGGAGAACAATGAGTGCTTGATGAACCTCACCCTAAGGGAAAGAGGAAAACATTTTATATACTTTAAATAAGAGAAATTTAAAACTTCCATCTTACAGTTGTTATTAAAGCAAAGCTATGTCCCTGAGTGTATTCTAGACCATTCTGGCTGTGGTAACTGAGTATCACGGACTTCAAATGCTTCTTATATTCCCTCCTTACCTCAATGTTGTTGTCGTCCCTTTAGGTTTACCACAATAATTGCTCCCATGTTTGCTGCCTACCTCTATTAGTTAAAAGGATACAAATTAAGGAAAGGTCTACTATTAAGATAATTTAAATTTGCCTGGGCTGCTTTGACAGAGGCAGGTAGTCCACCAGTTTTATACATAGCTGCCAGAAAAGTCAATGGAAACAGGAAAGGCCTGACTAGCAGTTGGAGGTAAAAACTTCCTGTGGCTCAGCTGCAGTCAGATTGTGTTGATAGTCCCAGTTGACATATTTTGTTTTATGTATAGTAATTGTGCACCTTTTTTTCTTGAAGAAAACTAAAAAGATTATTTTCTTGCATGTAAGAAAGTAAGTTCTATTTTTATATTCTTTACCTTGGACCAGAGCCACTTTGCTCTTTCTATATAAAGTTCTGAGAGCGTAGATTCCCCAGCATTCAGAAGAGCATTATAGGCAGTCTGGTGATGACCAGCTTTTCTTGCAACTCTAGCACTCTGGAGCCAACACTGACCAACAAGCTCACTGTAATCCTGGCTGCAGAGATATTTTTGCAGAAAATGAAAAATTTCAGTCATGAATGCTGCTTTACAATCTGAAGTAAATATCACAATGTGTTGAAACACAAAGTTTCTCAATAAGCTACATACTACATTGCGATCATTTAAAATTATTTGTAATACATCTGTTTCACCTTTTTTCCATTTAGGCCTAGAAACAAATACTCCTTCCCCCTGTTTCTCCCTTATCTTTCCCAAAGACACCACTTTTCCCTTCTATTTTGAAGGTATGTAATACTGGAGAGGACTGCTTTTGTCTACAACATAAATTTCCACAGTTTTCTCTTCTCTCTTCTACTACACATATGGGAAAAGAGAATATTACTCAGAATACAACATAGACAGACAAGAAATAGTCATGTTCTCACCTTTTACTGAGACTAAGCAAAGCCCTTCTCAGTGCTAAAATGGGTTCTTTTGCTCTGTAAGAGTTTTGGGTCATTTCAATACGAGCACACCAATTCAAGGAATCTCTACTGTAGTCACCATCTGGTTGCTGAAACATTGGTCCAATACTATGTTCCAACTCACACAGCATATGTAACCTGTGTTAGCAAAATAAAGGCAAAAAGTTGTTGAAAATTGGTTGCTGTTTCATATATATGCAAGCTTTACAAAGCTTTTCCCATTTGCTTTCTAAAAGCTGGCCACGTAAGTAATTTCAAGTAGTAGGACTTCTTTTAAAAGCAAAAATGCAGCAAAACCAAACACACAAAATCAAGGATTTGTAAACTGATTAGTTATTTTCTCACTATTCCTTTGCCAAGCTGCTGAACACAGAGACAACGAAGATCACTTGGAAAGGAAGTCAGTCTTTAGAAAGAGTATTTCTATCCATTACTTTTAGCAATAATTCTTCAAAAAGTCTGTTATTTTCAACAAATACCATTTAAGGCAACATACTATGTTACTTAAACACCTCCTTTACAATAAAGTTATTCCATTTATTTAAAAATACTATTATTATTAGCTGTCACTGTAAAGCTGCAAAGCTGAGAGCTTGTAAACGCCTAAGTTCTCATTGGCATATACCTGACAGAAAAACAGTGGCTGAAGGCTTCCGAATAGCCCTGATCAACAGCTCAATTGAACTATTTTGAAACACTTCTTTCTCAATACTCAAACTCCATTTCCTAAATAAAATAAGACTGCAAAAATTACCAACAGAGAATAGAATTAAGAATTAATTAAGAAATATATACTTCAACTGGCTAGTTTCATGCAATATCTTGCCATAAGGATGCGCTTACAGTGCACAGGAAGTATTAAGCTTTTTTCATTAAAAAAAGGCTGCTAACTTTCTAGTCTACTACAGCCAACTTCAAAATTTATTAAAAAAGAAAAAGTAAAACTACTGAAAGGGATGGGGTTTCAATTCTTATTGCTGTTTGTCGACAAAAGAAGAGAGTGCTTTTAGGCCACCATACAGATTAAAAGCAACGCTCTTAAGTTAATGGAGTTACTGGCCTATATGTACTACTTCAAGCATGGAATTAAATTTTTTATTTTTATTACCTGACGTTACATAAACTTGCTTGCTGATTTTAAAAGACTATACCCCACAGTTTTATTGTGAATATTTTTCACAGGGGATAAATATAAATTCCCAATTAATCAAAGGCTTCCAGTTGGGTGAGTATTAAAAAAAAAAAAAAAAAAAGAGGTGACAGAAAATGCACATCAGTACCATTTATTGTGGAAATGGAAAATTCTTACTGCTGCATACTTGATTATGTGATTTCTGGATTTGAAAATAGTGACATGAAAATCAGAAACCTGATAATGTGTTCGTATCCTCGCTGATAGGATCCTCTTTCAAAGCTTGCTGCTGAAAGAGGTACAATCTGCTCTGCTCGAACAACCTTGAGTGTGTCATAAAAAGCTCCTTCATTTTTCTTCTTGGCTGATAATAATAAATGTCCTAGTCTGACGCTCCAAGTAGTGGACTTCACATCTTTGGGGAGAAAAAAAAAAAGCCTCTCAAACTCCGTTTCTTTAAGCAGCTTAATCTGAACATGCTAGTTTGTCTTAACATACTACAGGAAAAATAAGTTATTCTCAGAACTAATTAACTGAATTTTAGAAATACTGATAATTCCACCCCACAATCCACGCCCCCAAACAAACCTAGAAGAAATCTGGCCTTAAACTTGCTTGAAATTTCTACTCAAAGACTATAAAGTTTACAATAAAATACATTTACAAAATGTAGAAGACTGTCAGAACCAACCCTCTGCCCAGTAAAACCCAAGACAAAAAAATTACAACAGTTGCCCCTTTATTCAAGATGATTAGACTAAAACATACACTTGTTCAGAAATGCAAGGAAGTATTCATCTTTTGATATCATAACTTACCTGAAGCCAAATAATTTTCCAGTAAATCCCACTGTGACAGTTTCCAGGCTGCTTCTACTCTGTAAGTATTCAATTCAGAAATCCATTCAGACCTATTAAAAGAAAAACAAAGGCAATAAAAGTTTGTGCTGAACTAATTTTTTTTTTCCCTTTCCCCCCTCAGTATGCTAGTCCTACATTATATTAGCAAATATTCTTTATACAAAACTTCTCTTGAAAAGAAGCAAGGTAAGCTTGCTTCTAATAAAATTCAATAAAACCAAAGGATATGCATTGATAACAAATAATAGCTGTACAACTTGATCCCATAAATTCAGTTTCCAAGTAGTGTATTTAACTTCCATGGCACGTTTTTAAAATTACCATCTTCCAATTCATTTATCCTGTTAGGCTATTGAACAGCTATAGAACCAGTAACATACAAGACAATGAATGAAAGATTCTATTTAACAAACTAAAGCACATATCAACACTGCACACAGTGCAGACAAAAAGTACTAACATTTCCAGCAGTCTTGAAATAAATGATTTATAGACAAAGCACTTAAAGTTTTCTAGCTTCACACTACTAACTGGATATGCTTGATAAGCCTTAAATGCTTGATAACGTGCAAAAATGGCTATTGAGACACAGGTGTAACACAAGAGATTCACATTACTCAAATAAACATTGTATTAGATGCTTACAGTACCTGTTTGCAAGCACTCCATTGACCTGAGTAATTACAGTAGATAACTGACCAAGGCCTAACATGGACTTCACTACACCATGATAATGAATAATCTAGAAATGGGGGGGGGAGAAACAACAAAAAAAAACAAACATGAAAAAACCCACACATACATTAACGAAGTTCATGGCAGTCTGAAGGAGGAAATATGTCCATTTGGATGTTTTTTATAATATGAACAGGCATAACCAATTGCACCATATGCTAAATGAACATTCAAAATTAAAAAAAGTCTAGGATTACCAAAGAACTTAAATCACCATTGGCAATTTTTGAAATGCGCCTCACCACAAATATAGTTTGATGTTGATTTATTAATACCCATATCAGAGTTGTGAATAAAAATTTGATTTAAAGAAATTAACAACAACAAGAAAGAAGTCACAGGAAGAAAAAAAAACCCAAACCCAAAGCAATTTCACTCTTCATAAAATGTTTTCCATATTCTGGGAATGAAGCAGGGCCATCAAAACACTCTATTTACTATACTTGTTATCAGCTGTGCTAGATAACCACTGCTTCATAGGGAAGTGCAAGAAACCACACGGATACCCTATTGTAGGAAACTTTTTACTAGTTTCCATTAGAAGAGTATTTCAAATATAGAAAGGGTAATACATGTCTTCAACTTTCTTTTTGCATTTATCATCACATCTCTGTATATTCACTTTGGCATATGAAAAGCATGATGGTTTTCCAGTACAGCTCAGCTTTACAGTACCTTATACTTATATATTCCAAATAAAAGAAGGGGAATGGAAGACAAATAATTACAAGTTTTCTTTAATCAGTTTCCAAGAGCTCTTATATTATGAACATTTTCCCTGGATGTCAATAATCAAAAATAGTAAGTCAAAATTACTTTGAATAAAATCAGTGGTAACTTGCTTTAATAGTTCTCTTGGCATGTACCAGTACTGATTGATATTTAAGCAACCCAATTCCACGCCTTGCCAAGCAAAGACTGAACTTTAATTGGTAAGCTATCCTAGCAAAAACCTGGGCATAAGCATCCAACTATTAACCCAAGCCTGCAAATTACAGTATAAACCCAGTAAGAGATGTATTTCAGTTCATAAGACACTTCCAATAGCAGTAATTATTCAGCAACTGCTGCAGTAAAGTCTCATGCGCCCATGTTACTTAAATACTCTGAAGAGGTATTTTTGGCTTAGTCTTGAGTTAGTTAAGGAGATTAAAAAAACACTATTATATATATGTTAAAAAATAACTAAAGAATTTGTCTTGGATTTACCTGATCAGGTTCCAGTTGGATAGCCCTATCATAACAGGCTGTTGCATCTCTTAACAAACCAATACTTTCATGTTCAAGGATTTGTTCTTTGAGAGATGGTTCTGCTTTCCGAATTGCACTCACCCCAGCTACTCCATCTGGTTCATGCATAGCAGCATACAATTTCTTTATTCAAACAGAATTGGAAATGGACATTAAAAACAACTCTTAAGACAAAATGACGATATTTTATATATAACATGCTCAGAATCATGCATCTTCTTGAAAATGGAGAACAAACTACTCTGTATGACTTCTTGGCATTAAGCTTTCATGGAAAATGTCAGTTTTGCTGGACTACTTCTGAAGTTCACCCCTACTACAGCATACTGTAATACTCATGATCTCGTACTACAGAAAGAATACCACATCAAGTTACTTGAAACAATCTGTACAAAGGACAAAATACCCTATTATTACATGATAAAGTTGTATAACATGAAGCTGCAGATTACTTAAGATGGAAAAGCAACATACTAAGTTTTTCAAATTTGAAATGTCACTGAGGAATATAAACCATAAGGAACCACAAACAGGCTAATCCCACAGGTTAAAATACTTGAAAAGAATTTAAATAATTTTCAACACCCTTAGCATTAGCTCTTTCTCTACTTTAGAAAAAGGCACTTAGCTTTCCTTCAAATGTGTTTAGGTTTTTTTTTGTTGTTGTTATTATAGTTAGCTGTGTTTTCTCTGACAAACGGCACAGAGCTAACTAAAAGCAATAAATGCTATACTTTCAACAAAAACACATCTAATTATTTTCAGGATCTTACAATCTTTTATTATAAACTACAAAGTTACTCCTTCCTTTTCATATAAGAAGCATGCCACGCAAGGGGAAGTACTAAATATTGCTGAAAGACAATGACTAAACACTTGTATCCAACTGCAAGAGCCTGACTACATGTTTTCTTCTTCCCATCTCAAAGAAGAATTTGACAAAGCTTTATTCATCAATGTCTACTTTCATTTTAAAATAAAACAAGCGAAAACTGAAAAGAACTTCAGAACCTGAAGAAATCCAAGATGCTCCTGAATATTTTGTTTCTTCTCTGTGATGAATGATTCAAAGTGCATCACAGCCCTTGTGTAAGCCTTAGAGCGAAAGGAAGCCACAGCTAGTGTATCCTGAGGTATGAGGTCTAGAAAACGTGTCACATTTTGGTATTCTCCATAGTCCTCACTTGATGCTATAGAAAAAAGACATTTTAAAAAGTCTGTCCATTGAGGTTTCATTTATAAAAATTACCTTATGCAACTAAATTCAATTAATTCATTTCACAATTTAGTGAGATCTGATTAATTTAAGAACACATTTTTCTCTTCTGTCAACAATAATTTATTTAAAACAATCCTGGTGAACTTCCTACATCTTGCAAGACAGCACACAATGTGTTAAACTGAACCTTTAGAAAACTACCAAGAAAGTAACATTTTATTTTTTCATTTTGAATCTGTATTTCTTGCAACAGACATTCAAACCAATGGATTTGGGGTGGGAGGTGGTGGAAGTCACAGCATAATAGTAAAAAAATCATAGACTAACATATAGTAATATTGCATTCTTAAGGGGTCATATTGTGAAGTGGCAAATTTAAATACTTATCTGAAGAATGTAAATGCTACATTAAATAAATTAAGCATCACTCACTTTTTAGATCACCTCTGTCTTTGCTAGACTTGCCAGTATTTTTCTCAGCAATAAGTATTTGAAACTTATGTCTAGCCCACTGAGTTAGATGATCAAGCATGGAGAACACTGTCTGTGTGCTCAGCTGACTTAGATCAGATGCACTGTCTTCAAGTCTCCTGGTAGACTGGTCATCATGTTTCAGAACAGCCATGATTTCCACATAAACCTACACAAACATTAATATGATAAAAGACAGAAGCACCATACAGGCATCAAAATAGTAGGAAACAGCAATTAACACAAAAATCAAACTAAAATACTAGATATTTTAACTGTATATTTAATTAATTTTGGGCTTATTTGCAAGCTCTGTTTGTCTCAAAATCTTAAGAGGAAGAAAAGGCAAACCAAGTAGCAGTTGTCAGGAGATTCCACACAGGAAGAAGCCTTTGAAAAGCAAACCCTTGGGTTCAGAGTAACCATCACAATTACTGGAATTCTAGGTTTCAAGACACAATCAATGCTACTGCACTTCTGCTGCAAATACAGTACTTCAAGTTATCTACTGGCTACCAGATCACAGATCTACTTTTTTGCTTAAGTAAATACCATGCTGAAAGACCTGCTTCCTGTTTGTTTTAGTCAGTGGAATACAAGTTAATACACATAACAGATGCTTACTGTGGACGAACTTGTTCAAACAAGAATCATCACACACCTCTACACACCCACAATGTTTAAAGACAGATATCTTCGCTATGAAATTTCAAATTAAAAGAATGTAAGTTATATTTTTCGGTCTCTTCAACTTCTGCTAAAGCAAACTGAAGGAAAGCAGACTGGATGACTCTTTTCTCTCCTATCCCTCCTTTGCTACAAGACATCTATGAATCCTGTTCTGCATGAATCTGCTAGCTAAGTAGTTTTTTCACTTAAATTGTAAGTGTATGCAAGGGAGGCAGAAAATTATGGGTCTGAATTCTTGGAAGTACACAAGTTAAATTTATTCCTTGTTTGTGTTGCACTCTTTTCCTCTTCGTACCCACTCCAGCTCTTGATGTTTACTGCAGTCATCATTAACCACATAATATCTCATCCTAGGCCCTACTGAAGAAATAGATGGAAATCCACAGAACAGCAGTTCAACACAAACTTGTATGAGTATATTCAAAATCCTGGCAGCAAATTTGTATTATTAATACAGGAAAAGGAGTATAACACCTATAAAATTTGTTCATGTAGGTCTACAGTAATTCTGCAGAGCTGAACAGCTCCTATGAAGAACACTACCATCTTATACATCTCACCTCTTGTTGATCTTCTTGACTGCATCCCAACAAAACATAGACAAGGATGTGCGGAAGCAGATAAATTGTAACTTTATAGTCATTCTTCATCATAATACTGCAGCAATTGAAAACTTTTCTGGCAAGATCATGCCGCACCTATAGAAAAACATTATTTCTAGGAAAAGCATCACTACAAAAGTGCAAATGCCTGAACAATTAACAGGTTTCTTTTTGTTGACAAATACAAATTCTATTCCATCAAACAATTTTAAGATACTTACCTCCTACGGAAGGTTCATCAGACTTAAAACTGCAACAGGGATGCCAGATGGCAGCTGCTATTACGTGCATCAGTTGCTGATACCACAAAAAGACAGGCAAGCATTGCTTACATGATCCACTTGCCCATGGTTTCTACACCATTATGAACTTGCACTGGCCATAGAAGAAACCTTAAGGCCAAGAGTCTACTACTGCACTCAGCCTCTCTTCTGCCCTTAAAAGCCTGCAAAAAGTAGGAACTTAGGAAGACATTAAATTCTTCTCTGAAATAGAAAGAGGACAACGTAGCTACCGAGCTATTGCAATTAAATTCACTTCTTAAAGTGGCTGACTTAGAAGTGAAATTTTCAGTGGGTCACTTACATGTTTGAAAGACTAAAGGAAGAAAGGGACAAGTACTTTTTATGTGCTGGGACTCTGGAGCTATGGGGGAACAAAAGAAATCCTTCAGAAACTGAGAAGGTAAATTTGAGGTTTTCCAGAAGCATTTCAGATACTTTACACAAGCATCTGTCAGTGCCTTCAGCTATACAAGAGTCTCTGAACAAGGGCAAACTTCCTAGACTTCTGGCTTTGACACTACCTGTGCAGCCTAGCCAAGAAGCAACAATGCAGGGGAAGGGAAGGTGCATGGTTATCTTGATGATGCAAAAAGTAGGTACATGCTTTAACAGGCGTATAGCGAATAGGCATATTCCCCCATCCAACCGTGTTGCATATACCAATATAGAGAGCAGCTTTATTCTCTTACCTTTGTTATAAGATAACCTGCCCAAGTCGCTGACCATTCTGCAAAATTATCACCTAATTTGCTTAAGTAAATTGGCTTCTTCATCTTAGACCAATTTACAGCCTTTTGATAACTCTTGTACCTGCAATTTTAGAATATCCATTTAATAAAACTAACTTTTTTATTTAATATAATAAAAACCAATAGCACATCATTAATTATGAAGTTCCCTGACTGGAATCATATTAGGTTTCATCTTCTGAATCTTTTAAAAAAGAATTAAGAAAATACTTTCAGTAGTCAACATTTTTTATTCTAGAGCTTCTTAAATGAAACATGACATACAAACAACCAAACATATTACCAGAATTTTTAAGTATATTTCAAAGTGCTGTTCAAATCAGTTTTAAGAAATGCAGTTCGATAAATATTTGAGTACTATGTTTTTGACAGGAAAAACCCAGAACATACATGAAAGCCAAGAAATGCCAAAAAGTTTGTTTTCTAAAAAGGTAAAACTTAGAGATGAGCATGACTGTCTTCATGAGGAAATAGAAACATTGTTGATAATTTCAAATTAAGGTGCATACATCATTTGTAGTTGTCTTTACATTATTTTTATGATTAACTCAACAAAATGAAAAGTCAAATTAAAACCCACTGTGCTCCTCCTATAAATGGTAGCAGTAAAGGGATATTAATATATTGGAGTACAAACTCAAATCCTAGTGAGAATTTTTACAGAGGAAAGAAAACAGAAACAAAAGCTTCAAAACATCGTATATGACAATGCTCTAGGGACAAACAGGTAGATCTGGGCAAAGTATGAGCTCAGAATTTTGCTCGTTTGGTTTCTAGAGAATTACATTCAAGGAAGTGCTAATTCAGATTTACATAGAAAGACCTTATGTGAATTTTGTATATACAGATATCGCTCTTCACAGAAGAGTAACAATTGCAAAACCAAATGAAGTTATTGCTAGCCTGGAGGAAAAAAAAGTTTTTAAAGCTGTTATGAGAAGAAATTGCTTAAGTTGTCATATACCTTGTATTTAAGTGAGGTTCCAAGATCTCCTGCACATGCTCAGGAAACCTCCTCCAAAGCCTGGAGCCTGGGCAGTCAGTGTTTGTCTCTCTACAGTCATAGATAGACAATAACTCCTGAAAAGGCATAGTTTATATGACCAAGTTAGCACCGAAGGAATTTCATGACCACAGCAGTGTAACAAAAACTGGTGTATAGCCAGAAGTAATGAGATAGAAGTTACAGAACGCTTAATTCACAAATTATAACTGCAAAACTTTCATCCAACATTGTTAATCCCCTATTACTAGGCAGTGTTGATTTCATCTAACTATTGATCGCCCAGATTCGCCAGTTGGTGCTTGGACCACATTATCTCATATTCTTCACATCTACCAATAAACCAGGACTAGAAGTTAGTCCGATTCCTCCTTGTGCATAAGCTAATGAAATTTTCATATTCTGCTGACTACATAGGGTCACTTATTTTCCCCAGGAGCAAAGAGTTGTCCTGAAGTTTTCACAAAGATATTAAACAACAACAACAAAAAGCAAAACCAAACAACCACCAAATCAGCTTGGAGTTGGCAAACCAGCACAGAAGACTAGAGTCTGAAAATAAGCATAGGCTCCCTTTCAGTTGCTTCCTAAAAGTGTAAGCAGAAACCCTCTTCAGAATACTTACTGCTTTTCATTTCTGCCTATGGAACCTGCACTATTTCTATGTCAGTCCCAGGATTACTCCTTGAATCACTATGTATGGACTGTTAGTTACCTCTGAAACATCAGATCTCTCCCAAAATATTGTGACACAAAAGCAAACAAATCTTCTTTCATTTGACAACTCCTCATAATTCTAAGTGAGCACTGAGGACTTTAAAAAAAAAAAAAAAAAAAAAAGATTACCCTGAGTAATCTTTTACCTTGTAATTTAAAGCTGTATAAGACGAAGTTTCAAATATTTAAACATGTACTTCAAAATACACATTTATATTGCATAATTCTAAGTTCAGTGTGATAGGAAATAATCTGTGAAAAAAAAAAAAAAGGATCTAAACGTGTATCTTGCCTGAATCGCATATGCTGCAGAATCCTGAGCACGAACATTATCAGCATAAGCAAGGAATGCTCTGGTCAGTTCCATTAATAATCCATAGGCAAAATTCGGATCCTCCACACCAGCCTCAATCACAAACAGAATGCCAGTGTTATTAAAACAGAGTAATAGCTGTATCTTTAATCTCCAAATAATCACTTTGAAGCCTGACTCTAAACTGTTTTAGATGAGAAAGCAAGTATAGATTTTCAAAGGGTCTAAAGACAAGAGGTTCCGTACTCCCAAGTACTTTTAAAAAACCCTTAATGCTAAACAAAACACTACAGCAACACTTACCACAAATGTAAAATGTTTTCCTTGAGTTTCACTTGTTGAAAAATCAAGCCTACCAGGATCTATGGCTCCCAGTTCACCTAAACATTCTCCACAAAGTAGTCGGGCTTGAGAATTTGCATCCTGGCAGCCGATTAGAAGTACAGTTACCAACTGGGAGATGACTGGCTCCACAGTTTCACTGTCTGTTACATACTTTATCAATTTTTCCTAGGAAGTTGAAAAATACAGATGAGTTATTCTACAACCATGTTTATGGTAAATAACCTCAGAAATTTTCCATCTGTAATTCACTCTTACTTCCTACTTCATTTAGCCATGACTTTAGGTTAGTCATTCAAATACTGTCATTTAGTAACTATAAACTCTAAATTGCTTGTTACCCTAGGGAGGGCTAAACAAATGAATAATGAGGGATTTGGGCCTCAATTAATAATGCTGTCATGGCTAATATTGTATTTCATTATCATACACCTTTCTACTAACTTCATTGTCTTTCCTTGTCTTACCAAGACCCTCTCTTCTTTTCTACATTATCTTTTTCACTTACCTGTCCCTTTCCTCATGTGTTCTGGTACTTCCAATTTCTTTCATGCAGCTGTTATCATACGTTCTGGTTTCACTGCCATTTCTATCCTTATTATTTCCCATTTTTTGGCCATTTCTTCACTCTTAGTCCTAAATAGCCCAGGGTTTCAAGTCCTTTAATCAATGCCCATCATTTTAATTGGATATCCTTTCTTTTTCATTTTTGGGCCAGCTTTTATTCCCCAGTTTCACATTTAGTCCAAATACAGAAAAAAAATTTCTCTTAATGTGAAGATGTTTGCCATTGTTATGTTTAATGAAAACTGAAACCACAGCCAACATAACAGAGCAAATAGTTGCACAAGCTGTGGAATTAATTAAGTTTGATTTACCTCAATTATTTTGCTAGACTTCTAACTAAGCAAGACATGGCAAGATTTTGCTGACCTGAGCTGCAAGAATTACTGATTGGCCAGGAATATACACAACGATTCTTTGTTCTTTTAGCTAGCTTTTTTTTTTTTTTATCTTCTGTCTAAAGAGTGTCCCACAATCTTATAGTTACTAAGGGGACAGATTTTTTTTTTTTTTTAAATAGGTCACATACACCCCTCTGGGCTAATAACCACACAGATTTGTAAAGCAGTCTTCAACTTGTACATGGCTATAAAATTTATTTGAATATGATCAATGGATTCAAATTTTTGAGGGTGGAAGGCTAAGAAGGAAGAGAGGAAAAAATTAAAGGTGTGAGGTGGTCACACACGTTTTAATTCTTTCAGATATTACACTCACACACAAAAAATGCTGGTTTTAATGTATTAGTCTCCTGATGCAAAAAGCCATACATGTTCTAACAGGGAACAAGCCCACATAACTGATTGCTGAAATAGACTTCTTAGATACATCTTTCCTTGGAGTTGAAAAAAGATAAGAAATGTACCACTAGCCTTGCTGAATCAGCACCACACAGATTTGGAGGATTCAAAAGTCCTCTTACAAGGAGACATGATGAAAAAGAATCCCTTCTCCCCATTATATTAAGAAACAGCTAGCTTAATAAATTGAGGAGAATAACACAGTTCATGTGAGCACCCAGCAACAGTAAGGAGTTTTAGATCGTTGGTGCAGAAGCTACTTTGATTTATTTTTAATTCTACTAAAGGAGATTTTTTATACCTGATTTCTATATAATGTTTCTTTCAGGCTGGTAAGTGCATGAATACGAACATCCACATTCTCATGCTGAATAGCTCTCATAGACAGCTGCAGTGTTGTCTGCAAGTCAGTGCTTTTGGAGGATTCCTGAACAAGACATGACATAAGAAGTTGAAGTTAAGTATAACAGGAACACAGTTAAGCAGCATCTCAAATAACACAAGTGAGAATACATAGAGCCAACCACCTTTCTGCCTACACGCTCATCTATATGCATATACCACTGTCTTCCTGTCTTTTTTTTAAAATGTTTTCCTCAAAAAGGTGCTATATTTACACTTTTGTGTAAATATAATGATGGTGTAAATAAAAATTATTAAATCAAAAGAAAATCCTTTGCTTTGAATACCTCATTATCTAAAATCAAATTAATTTTTACTTTTGTTACCTCATTCCCACTAAATAATTGCTATTACCTAACCATTCTGAGGGCAAGCAAAAGAAACGGACCATAGAGTACTCCTAAAAATAGACACACTTTGTCACCTTTAAAGAGAATATGGAAGAGGGATCAAATTAAAAGTAGCTTCTCTTGTAACACAGTCATTGCCATAGCTAATACTGCTGACTTTTAATCTTATAATCTCTTTAGTCTCATAAAGATGAAAAGTCAGAGTTCAGGAGATGCTACATAAACAAGCATGTTAAATAAGCATGAGCATATTTCACTCCTAAAGAAGAATCAGAACCTGCTTCAAAGTATTCCTGCGATACACAAATTCTATTTTATTGTGGAGACAGATAAATACTATTTCTGCTTAACAATAACCATTACACGTTTTCCTCACTTGTCATGAATTCATTTGATGCATTAAAAATAAACAAATAAGTAAAAGAAGCTGAAGCTGTACCTTTCTGTATTCCTGAAGGACGACT
This sequence comes from Haliaeetus leucocephalus, assembly GCF_000737465.1. NCBI lineage: Eukaryota > Metazoa > Chordata > Aves > Accipitriformes > Accipitridae > Haliaeetus > Haliaeetus leucocephalus. The sequence goes on from NW_010972676.1 coordinate 9,528,914, forward strand.
TGAATTTCTTTTAGCTCTGGAAGGTCAGGCAGAAAATATATTTCATGTAAGAAGTCTCGTACTGCATCCCTAATCGTTACAAAAAAAAATATTGCAAAGAACATAGAAAACATTAGTTGATTCAGAAAAATCTTAAGAACCCATCAAAAGGAAGCAATGAAATGTAATGACTAGAAGAACAACAGCTTGAAAAGCAGAAAAAAGTAAATTTCATTAATTTTTTATCTAATTAAGTATATGTCTTAAACAACTTGTTTCTCTCTTTACTCAATTAAGCCACAGGTATTTCTCCTCTATACTTCAAATTACTTTCTCTTTTAAAGACAGTTCTTTCCAAAGTTTTCAAAATTGCCATTCATGTCTACCAGGATCAGCTCTCCTTATTTTGGACACTGGCCAAAGGGTGAGAATAATCCCATTTGATGTGAATCCAGTTCCAGTTTTCCTCATAAGAAAAGAAAACACACAGCTAAAAAAAGAATTCTGTGTTCCTAACATGAAGGAATTTCTTTCAATTTTGCTATTACGGACTTCTACAAGAGCCTTATTGTTCTTATTGCCACTTTTTATTTTCAATAGTGCTGGTATGATATAGTGCAAGAAAAATTAAACCCCCCCCAAAAGTAATTAAGATAAAAACTATCACTATTCCTAAAACCCCCATAATTTTAAGCTACGAAACATAAAACGAAAAAGAATTAAGACTCAACATTGTCTTCAAAAAGGTAAAGTTACAAAAATTTAAGCCTTTTGTATTAGACTTCGATTTTATTTTCAGTTGGTGTAACCACCAACTGAAGGATGTATGAAATCTTACCCAACATTAAATTCTGTGCACTTCATAATTATAACTCTAATTACTGAAGGAAACAAATAAAAAACTAATTTCCTCCCTATTTCCAACTCCATATACTTCTCTCTAGAGTAGAGCAAATGTTAGCAATCACTGTTATTCTGTCTGTGTGCCATGTAGAGGGAAGTCATTTTCCATACCAGCAGAAAAAAAAACAGAATCGGAAAACCTGGCAGGGTTAAGTGTCTGAATGGGTTGTAACTTGGCCACAGTGTCATGTATTTTTATAACGACAATATAAAAACACCTTTTCAGATGAGGCTATCACTTGTCAAATTTAAAAATCTCATTGCCATTTAGAGAAGTGACAATTTTATAGAACAACATACTATTTTGCAGAGAACCAAGTTTTCTCATCTCAGTGCTGGACAACTTTAGTTTAGGGTTATCCCCATTCCTGTAATATAACTGAAAATATTTTGTACGGTACCTGTTCTCAACTATGAGAAAGTAAAATACTGCTGTAGTTTCCTTTGGTTGGATATGTATAAGGGGCAATAATGCTACTATCACATGACTAAGCAAGGAGCCGAGGTATGAATGGTCCAGACTTCGAACAAAACAATCCCAGGCTCTAAACAAAAAGAGACAACAAAACAATAGTAATCAATGATTCTTCCCTGCATAAAGACATTTTAGGCGAGTTGTGAGAATCATTTGAAGTTACTTCAGCTCTGGTTTAGATTATTGTCTAGAACAAAACAAAACAGTGTATTCAAGGACAGAAATAGCAGGTATGTCACTGTTTGGGTACACTATCAGTTCACCTGCAACACAGTTCTGGAAAATCATCCTTGTATCTTAGCGCTGTTCTCAGTGTAGTCATCATCTTCACTCTTACTGAACTGATATGTTTGGGACCCATGAGCTTCATTAAAGACATAAGACTATTTAAAGCCTAGACATAGAGAAAAGTAATTTTAGTGTATTAGGTACTCAGTAAAACATATACAAGCCATATTTTCTAATAAAAACAGGCTACCCTGGCTTAAGAAATCATACCCTATAAGATATCAAATTCAGTCTGATGTTTCAATACAGAATTTGGGGGTTAAAGGAAAAGAGAACGCAAGGGAATCTGTAATGACAGTATTGTAACAAAAAAGTCGTTATTTAGGCTGTTGACAGATGGGTGAGGGAAGAACTGTGGACACCAAAGGAGTTCATGGTTATAGAATTCTGTTATAAGACATGATTGACTACATGTCCAGAGTTTTAGAAGCTGAAAAGAGCAGGTTTTGGTAATACAGACAAACCAAACAAACTCACAATAAAAAAAGCCAAACCAAAAAAAACCAAAACAACAAAACACCAACAACAGAATTGGTGTACAACTTCTGCCAGAAGTGATTATTAAGCTTCAAAGAACAGGCAATAGCTCAGTTGTCAATGGGACTGATGAAAGACAGAAGAGAAATACTGAGATGCAGAAATTTCAGTCACAGTAACATTGTACCAAACAAGGTAGTACAACATCCGGCATGACATATCAGTAATACAGGAAGAAACCTGAGCTTGAGGAAAGATCACGGAAAGGGAAACTCACCAAGAACGAAAAACAGAACAAGAAAAGATAGAAACAATAGCAGGTGCAGCAGAAGAAATGCTAAACAAATGAAGAAATTCAGAAAGCAGGAAGACATGGGGCTACGAAAATGAGAGCATCTCAATGTTAATATCTGAGAAGCAAAAAGCTGGAAAATACACAAGAGAAAATGCAGTCCATCAATGTGAAGGTTATATACATTCTAGCACTGAAAAATTCCCTACAGAAATCATCTGCACTACCTCTATGAGGTGGCTAAAAGGGCTGTCTTGTGGTTAGAAGCACTGCCTCAGCAGAGCAGAATTTTCAGACTTTGTCCAAGTTGTGAGCTCTAATTTCTCTAAATGCTCTCTACTGTAAAGCTGAAAGGAGCTGTTCTGTGAGAAGCAAAACCAATAAAGCCCGGTTTCTCTTGGATTTGCATCTTATTTCCTTTAGCTTTGCCCTTTGGTGCCCTTATAATCCTACTCCCTGCAGCAACTCCAGTTTTCTCCCATATTGCTTCATCCTCCACTTTGTTTCTTCCACACATAAAAAACATAAACTTGGATTCCTCCTCTATAATTACTGGTTCACTGACTTGTTACATATCCTATGTCTGACTGAAGTATGTGTATCAGCTGACCATTAAAGAAACAAAACAAAAACTTTTGAGCTTACACAGAAGTCCTACCCACAGTGAGACTATCAGTTTTCAAGAATCATGTTGGAACTTTAGTACCTTTGAGATTTCAGTGACACTTGCACAATCACATGAGTCTGGAATATTAAAATAGACCTTGCTTATCTTTGTTTTAATATTAAAAATTAAGTTACGCACCATTTTTTTATCCTCAATGCCAACACTGGAACTCAGTAACTGCATATTAAAAAAAGCCAAGATACCAAGCAATTTAGGTTGCAGATAATCAGCCTGTGGAGGGGAAAAACAAAACAAAAAAAAAAAAAAAAAAAGGAAAAAAAAGGAGAAAATCCAAATAATCTTACTATTAACACATTTCTAAGCTTAAGAAATTAAAAAGCAACTATGAAACACTAATTCTGAAAGATAAATGAGAAGAATCCCAAATACATACACTGCTCTTTAAGAAACATCAGTGTTAATGAAAGACATCCCTATTAGGCTGTGGGGTTTTTTGTTTTGGTAGGATTTTGGTGTTTGAGGGGTGGGGAGGTGTTTGGGTTTTTTTTGGTGGGGGTGGTGTTTGGTTTTTTAAATGCATACTTTGTATGTATCTCCCCATTACAGGAACACTTTATGTGAAATGCCAGCCTTTTCTCCACTTTTTGCCTCAAATAAGTGGCATTCAAAGGATGTCAAATTGTCTTCACTCTTAGACTGGAGAAAAAAATTACTGAACAAAACTGAACATTAATATTTTGATGTCCTTACCATTTGTTCAGGTGATGTTATTTCTCTAGGTCCCTGATAGGGATCATCATTAGATGCAAATGAAGCCAATATTGACAAACCATTGAAGACTTGTTGATAGTGTTCTCCTATACGCAGCAATAATTCATTATGCAGTCCCTGGTAGTCCTGTCTCAGCAAGCTGCCCAGTTCTATCTCGGTCTCGTTCTATAATCAAATTGCAAACAGAAGCCAAGTCTTCATTTCATCACAATGGAACTAGCACACTGAGAGACAGGACGCATTGGACTCTGGTTGATTTACCACAGAAATCAAAGAAAAAGCTTCCAATCAGCTTAATGCTAGATAAGATGGGTTTTTAAGTTTGCAGAATATCTTGCAACAGTTCCTCAGAGCCAATAGAACAGATTATAAATAACAAGAACAAAACTTCTGCATATACAATTTACCCAGCTATGCTTTGCAATACCTTAAATAAAGCAGAAAGCTCACTATTCATCAATTGTTGCTCCTAATCTGCATGTATAATAAAACAAATGCCAATTTACCTTGAGGTAGTGAAGTGCCCGCTCAAGCTCATCCTTGGAGCACGAACAGACCAAATGAGAGAAGATGTATTTGAAGTTATTAATTAAAATCTCTCTTCGGTTTACATTCAGCTGTTTTGCTATGGTTCGAATAAGTGTGGAGGCTGCAGGACTAGCCTTGGCTGCAAGGTCAGGAAGCAAAACTTGTAGGGTCCGCTGGTAAATTAAGAACAACACTTAATGGAAAAAACGAACACAAAACCCCTCCAAAAACCCAGGGTTCAGCTTCTTTCCATTTGTGTCAGTACAACAACATACGCCACTGGTCATATGTATGACTATAAGTATGAATAAAGAACTACTTTAATAAGATGGAAATATCTAGTAAAAATGCACATAAAATAATTGCTTAAGGAGGTGCTTCGTCTAATTAATACTGAGAAACATGCAAACAAAAAGTGAGCTAGCACTTTTTGTGTCCATCTAGATTCTCCACAAAAGGAAATCTTAAGGAAAAAAAAAAAAACCAACCAAACCAAAACCAACAAAAACCCAACACACCCACACACAACACCACTCCCTCAACCTACCAGTCAACTAGAACACTGCTTACTTAACAGTTGTGCATCTCCCATCTACCAAGAAGCAAAATACGAGCTACTTAGGCTTCAACTACAACAGATATCTAACCAGATCAAGAAGAGATCTATGCACGGAACAATAGCTTTCTTCATTTGAAACAAGAAAGCAGACACCATACAAAAATCACACCTTACAAAGAATCCCTCGAAGTGCACTAAATCATTAATATAGATATACTCAATAAGTATGCTAGACCTTAGTTCATCATCTGTCATACTTGAATTAGCACTGTAGCCATCACTGTAACTCTTTGATAAATATGTTCCTCTGTATTTGAGCTCCCATTTGCAGCAATCCCAAAATATTCTATATTATAACAAACAACAGCAACTGGAGGAAAAAAAAAATTGGATCCATGACATTCACAGAAAAATTGTGGACTAAAACAGAAATCCACAAGTACACACATACACCCTACACTACTCCTCCCCCCCCCCCCCCCCCCCCCCCCCAACC
>NW_010972676.1:9534319-9546926 GCF_000737465.1 Haliaeetus leucocephalus
CTCATTACCCTGGCATGGAGCACTCAATACTGCCATCTGGCTGGAGTGCAGGGATTCCACTAGAAACTAAGCATGAAGAAATATATATTTAGTATTATTTACCCCTTTTTCGCTCCCTAAAAATAAACACAAGAGCTTCACTCCTCTTTCTATGCATCTGTTATCCTTTCTCATTTATTGCACATAGATCTATGATTATTACTTTGCAACAGGACTGGATTATCATCTACTTAATAAGTGCATTTAATTTTGTAACCCTGGATTCAGACATTGCATTATTAAAAAAATACTCAAAATTAGAAAAGTCTGGTTTTGATAATTTTCTTTTAAACAGAACTTCTGTCTTTATGTAATGGGTTTAACAAAAGAACAAATCAATCATGTCTGTATAATGACTGTAAATGTTGACTTCAATTCCAATATTAAAATCAAAGCCTCTTGTGGCAATGGTACCACACAATGCAAGAAACTATATAGATCCTCTATTTCAGAACAACAGCATACAGGAAATAAAAAAGAAAAGCAATACTGTCAAGGGGAGAAGATCATGACAAAGTCAAAGATTTCCCATTCCTTCCTGAATGTTTGTGGGGTCCTCCTTGTTTTTTAAAATCATCTCTCTGTCATCCTATAAAATTTTTGTAAAATACTGTAATTTTTACCTTTAATACCATTTTCAAAATACACAAAAAGAACCTAAACATATGCTTTTCTAAACCACCAACTCTTTTCTTTTTACCTGACAGATAGGTTTCTTGTACTGACTGAAAAAAGCTTGCAGTTTTATGGACTTAGCTGCCGCCAGGGATCGAATTTCTGTGTATGCTGCTCCAGCCACAGAAGCTGACTTGGACAACAAACAGTGTAACAAATGCAAGAGGGCAAACGGTACCAAATCTCCTTTTGATGCCCTTACAAAGTAAGCAGAAGAAAAAGAATTAAAAAGGAAAAAAGAATCGTTGCATTAACAAAATTACTTAAGAATATACAATCACCATAATGCAAAATGACTGATCACTGTATTTGCATAGCTTATCCATAGTTCCTATGACAGGGCAGAAGAAAATGAGGAATATTCCATATGAATCAACAGCTTAGTACAGTTGCAAAGGACTCTGGGCAACGGCTGACCTTGAATTAAGTAATTTAATCTTACATTTACACTTGAACAAAAAAGTTACTTTGCATCACAAACTGACACTACTTTGAATTTTCAAGATACTGTCAAAAATACCTTCCAATATCTCCTGTTGTGAGAATCAAGGTATCTTTAAGCTCATTATTTCTTGATATTTTGGCATTTGTATAAGCTTCTTTCATTCTTGAAACAAATAGCTAGAACACATGAAAACAAAAAATAGTAATTCGAGAGTGTTTGACATCAGTGAAACAAAAACCATAGTAAGTTAGGAAAAACAACGAAAAAGAAATATGAATTCACCTCTTTTATGAATCCTTCTTCAGAGTCTAAGGATTCTAGTATGTTCTTTATGCAATCACTGAAAGCCACTCTTACATCTTTGTCTGGATCTTCCATTAGGTTTAATAAAGACCCAATAAGAATCTTCACACTGGACTCATCAGTGCTAAAATCCAGATGTTTGCAAAGATGAGGTATATTTTCTATAAATGCTGGGTGGCATAGGTTGGAGGAGGAAAGGAAAATATATTTTTAATGCCTTTGGAAAATCTATTGAAGTGCACAGAACAGTGATGCAAGTAAGCCATAAAGCACACTATATTTTTTTATCAAAAGAGTAAATATTGTCAAACCAGACAAGCTATTTAAAATTCAGATTTTATCAAGTATTACATAGCTAGATGTGGCCATAGACCAAAATTAAACCAAGGTAGTTTAAAAAGAATATCAGTGACAACACCAAAACATTAGCAGTGATATCAACTGAAATATGACATTTCAAGCACCGTTGCAGCTATAAAAAAAAAACAATATAGGAAAAAAAGGAATGGAGAACGGTACATAAGTAGTGACTTAGTACCTCATACAGAAGTGCAAAACATTAATAAAGGTAAAGTCACATACCTAGCTTTACTGAACTGGATACTTTGTTCTCGAGGAGAATAAGAAATGGCTTGAAAACACAGGCTTGCACGGAACAAGTTTTTTCATGAGCAGAACTCACAGTAAGGCTGCTACACAAAATATCATAAGTAACATGCTTAATAGCAGAGTCTGCTAAGGAAGGTCGTACACTGAAGGTACCAGAAAGACAGCAAGATAATTTCCCAACTATAGCAGCACAAGCCTCCTTGACTAGCTCAGACTCATCTTTGATTTGATTTCTGAAATGGAAACAAATATGAAACCTTTAAAATAGATCATTTACCTAAGAATTTGTATTTCTACATTGTCTGAATTCTCTAACTATACTGAAAGTACTATTAGGACAATTTAAAGATCTGTCTCACTAAATTATTTTTCCCTTTTCAGATTACCCTCAAGTTCTATTAAATGTTTGAAGTAGCACTGGGCATGGTGAGTCTGGCATGTTATAAAGAAACTGAAGACTAGACACAGTAAGACAGAAGACACCAAGATTTGTATATACAAAAGGCAGAGAAATTGCAAAGATTTTAAGAGACATATGGACAAACATAACATATATTTAACTGACAAAGATACCTCCTTTCCCCTCTGTAGTTTAACTTTGTTAATTAGAAATGAGGTCTTCAACTAGCAAAGTAACTTGTACACTGACATGGTAAGCAAACACTATTCTATCATACAGACATCATCACTTAAACCTATCCTGTTGGTATCTTAAGATTTCTGAAATTATGATCTAGCAAATTCTGGATGAAATAAATATTTATTTTTGTGCTTGTACTACATTTCTTATTTGTCCATTTTTCTTCTTGCATTAATACATACAAAAGAGCTTTGGGAATCATACTGCAGGACTGCACACTTGGCGGATGAAGCAGGAGAGAGAATCCTTTAACGCAAGTAGCCCGAATTACTTCATGGGGACTTTGTAGTGCCCAATGATAAATGGATTTTCTCCAATCCAGACTAATGTTTCTTGGGAAGAGAGACAGAAGGAACACACAGTGTGACTGAGTTTGGGGTGCTAAAGAGAAAAAACAAAATAAAGTAGATAATTACTTGATTTAAACTTTTAATATTATCAATCATCATTAGAGGGCAAAGAAAATAATTTTACTTGAGAACAATCATTCCAGAGAGATATTAGATTTTACATACTTTAACATACTTACAGAAACTCTGTGCAGTTTTTTGACTCAAAACTAGAGGATCAAACCCAAAAGCAGATGGCTTAAAAGAAGAATCATCAGGATGGCTGTAAATCCAGGGCAGAGACAGCAATCCACATAAGTTATCAAGAATCTGATCACTCAGTGGAATTTTCACTAGGGGGCAAAAAATAAAACAAAACGACAAAACACTGATACTTTTACAGCTCTGTATAGTTTATAAAACAGATGTACATTTTATGTTCTTAATTTGCTACAAAATGTTTTTTTTTTCCATCAACGAAGATTAGTATCACTAGTCCCACATGTTGATATTCTACATTTTAAACATATGTTAATAAATCATGTAGTGCTACATCAAAATAATCTAAAAATTTCATTAAACAGTTGACAGCATGTAACACATGAACAGCAGAATGAATACAACTTTGGTATCTCTGGATTTATATGAAGACTCTCTGGTGGACTTTGGGATGGCTAGTAAGCTGAACTCATAATAAATAACACTTTAGTCTTAGTAGAGTCTGTCCTCCATCCTACCAGCTACTTTTAAAGAAAATATACAGGTACTTAATATTTTTGGTACACTTCCTGCATGCCACATTTGCTGAAGTTGGTCAGAAGCTTTGAAATCTTTGAGTGGAACAGAGATAGTAAGGCATGCTACCTCTGCGTGTTTTAAAAAGAAACGAACTTTTAGCAGTTTTCTTTCTCACGCATATTCACTATCCCCATGTTGTCTCTTGTTCAGATAAAAAAAATAAAAAAAAAAAAAATCAATAGAAGTACAGACAAAGACTAGCAAATCATGTTCAAAGAGGAATACAAAGCAAACTCTCTAAACAGAGAAGAATGCTCTTTTTTTTAATTTAACCTTTTTTGTACAGGAATTGGAGTTCTAACACAAGATCTATCATTTCAGTACCTCCACCACAACAGACCAATTTAGTCAGATGCATTCCTAATTTACAAACACAATAAAAGACATGCTAGTTTAAAGGATTTCTCACCTTGTGCATACAGCAAAGCATCAAAGATTTTCACTATTCTGTCAATCACTTGTTCTAGGTTAACAATCTGCGTAGCAGCCTCTAACAGGTTTCTGCAGACTTTCACTACTCTTGTGATAAAATCAGAGGAAATCCATGTGAACTGTATATTCACCACTGAATCTGAGGAGCTCGGAGTATTCTTACATGTGTCAGAGTTACACAGATGAGCTACTTTATGATATATACTGTTAAAACAGAAATCATATGATCAATGCAACATACTATAACATTTAATATTGTATTGCTTGTAGGCAAAGTTACTATGAAAGTGTACTACTTCAAAACATACAGGACTTAACCAATACTTGGCCTGATAACATGGACAAGCATTAATCTACACAAATCATAAGAACAGTTAGGAGAAATTACTGGTCTCACAGTTTCACCTTGGTACTTTACCTGGTAGAATTTGTTGAGGGAGAACAATGAACTATGCACAAAGCAGCTAGTCGCAGAATTACAGCAAACCCTTCTACAGTCTGAAGAATATCCGCTGTCAGAATTTCTCTCTCAAGGATAAACATTAAGGATGCAGCTTTCTTTGTGATGGCATTCCATAGAGGACTCTTCAATTTCATGTTTACAGGACTGAGACTGTAATTTGACCATATTAATTATTTTCCACCACATACTTTTTTCAGAAAAGATAAATCATCATAGCAAAACCAGAGCTAATCCATGTTGGATACAGGATTAAGAAAATACTAAATGAAGCTTTAGCTTAAATGTGCTCTTTGGGAGAACAAGATACTACCTCTGAAGTTAAGTATGATGCAAATTAGACTTACTGAAAGGCTATAAAGGTATAGCTCTACAGTCCTTGGAAGGTCATGGAGATGAGGGTGGTTCCTGATGACTATATAAAAAGACAAACGTTTCACCCACCTTCAAAAAAGGCAAAAAAGAGGATCCAAAAAACTAAAGGCCTGCCAGTCTAACCTCAGTCCCTGGGAAGGTTATGGAAAAATTCTTTGAACTCATTTCTAGCCACATAAGGGACAAGAAGGTGACTGGGAACAGTCAGCACGTATTTACTAAGGGCAAATCATGCCAGACTAACTTGATTCCTTTCTACAATGAGGCACGTAGCTCTGCAGATAAAAGAAGAGCTACTTATTTGGAGGACCTCAACTGGCTGGAAAACTAGGCTGACAAGAACCTCATGGAGGTCAGAGACATATGAAAAGTCCTGCAACTGGCACAAAAAACCCCGTGCAACAGAACAGGCTCAGGGCTGACTAGCTAGCAAGCAGCTTTGGAGAAAATGACCCGGTGGACTTGCAGAAAAGTTGAATATAAGAGCAGTGTGACCTTGTTGCAAAGAAGGTCAACTATGTACTGGGCTGTATTATCAAGAGTGAAGACTAATCTTGAGCCCACACCTGGAGTACAGCATCCTGGAGCCAGTTTTGAGTACCCAAATACAAGAAAGAGATCAACATGCTGGAGCAAGTCCAAGATAATCACGGAGCTAAAGCACAGCACAAGCAAAGGCTGAGAGAACTGGCTTTGTTCATCAGAGAACAACCTGACTTAACTAGACCCACTTTAAGCACATACAGTGCAACAGCATAGCCACATACATGATTCTGTCATTCTGTATGTATTCTCCCAACTTTTCCGTTTTCAGTATGTAAAAATGAAAATAATTCACTAAAGTTTGGCTTAAAAAACATCTGTAGATTTTGATGCTTCAAAATATCATTTAGATCTTTTCCCAGAAGATCTTTCAATGTGGCTGTTACGAAGAAACTGGCTCAAAAAAGTTGTCATTTGTTATTATTTACTAGCCACATTACTATAAAAGTAGTTATTGAGTAAGTGTCATACATTACTGGTGCAGGTGATTTCTTTGGATGCTTTGTTGGCAGGCTTAGTCGTCGTCTTTTCTCTGGAACTTCATCACCGCTGCTGCTCCACCCATCAGTATCGGAAGTATCTAGCTGGTTCTGATGAAGCTCCTGAAAGATTTCTTCCATTTGTATTTTTAATGCTGTATAAAGTGGGCTCACCAGATACTGGGATGGACAAACGACAGAGGTACCATGATGTGTGCTATGCTTTACTTCTCAAAGACAGACATGACGTTATTGTTTCTGACTTAAAATATAAAATTTCAAAATAACGTGGTAACAAAGTTCTTAAAAACCTTTCTGTTCAAAAATCTTAATTACAAGACGAAAACTCTCATAAGCAAAGAAGTTTCCTGTGTTCCTACCAGACAGAATGCAGCTTGTACAGCTGTTTACCAATTCTCACCATAATACCTTGCTACCAAAGCCATCAAGACGGACACACCAAGTTTAAGAGACAATGGATACGCATGTGGGTGTAAAGGGAACACTCAGCATACCAACACCTCATTATTAACACCTCACTATGGTTTTAAACTAAAAGAGGATAGATTTAGATTGGACATAAGGAAGAATTTTTTTACGATGAGGGTGGTGAAACACTGAAACAGGCCGCCCAAAGAGAGGTGGTAGATGCCTCATCCTTGGAAACATTCAGGGTCAGGTTGGACAGGGCTCTGAGCAACCTGATCTAGTTGAAGATGTCCCTGCTCATTGCAGGGGGTTGGAATAGATGACCTTTAAAGGTCCCTTCCAACCCAAAGCATTCTATGATTCTATTTTATTTCAAACCTTTCTGTCTGCCTGTCCCCCCAAAATATGACTAAAAGCATATGGTTAGAAAGTAAGACCAGTTCAGATGAAGGGAAATTACTTGTAAAGCTGCCCTTATCTGAGCATACTCTGTGCCTTACCCCCGTTTTATACTATGATTACCAACAGAGCCTTATGCCTGCATAGCTTCTCAATAGTTTAATACATCTGAAAAACAGAGGGTCCAGCTACATTCAACTAATGAAAGAACTCTGACCTGTACAAATATGTGAAACAGTTGAGAAACAAGGAGTATGAATCTAATTATGCAACTAAAAATAGTATTTCCTAGATTTTCTTCTTGCCACAGATGGAGGTTTTTGTACATAATCTATTCACACAATGAATACAGTTTCTAAAATTAACCTACCTCCTGTTCTTCCTGAGTTCCAAGCACATTCACAAAAACTCTGCATATGGTACTGATATGGACTTTTCTTACTTGCAAGGCAGATTCATAGCCAGTTGGAACAAACTCCAGAAAATATTGCAGTATATGGCAAAAAGCAGCTTTCAGCTTTTCAGACTGAAGACTCCTAAACACATCACCTTCAAACAATGCACAGAGCTTCTCTAATAGCATATTCAAGTAGACAGGTTCAATATTTCTGTAAGAATCTGCTTCAAAAGGCAACAATGTCCTCACCAACAGTAAAAGTGGTTCTCCAAAGAGTTCTGATTCTTCAGTATCCATTTCAAGTGCTGACTGTAGAATTCCAAAAAAGACTGTGAAGAAAACACTGGCCAGCTGTTCTGGAGGTCCTCCTAAATGAATTAATTTTACTAAAAACTTCACTGCCAAAGCTTTAACTTTTGGACTGCCATACTCCAACAGGGAGCAGCCTATACCCCAGAGAATAATATCTTGTCGTACAAAAAACACATCTGCAACAATATCTGTCAGAATAGACATTAATATAACTTCCAAACATTCTACATTGGGTATACCCATCAGCTGTAATGGTGCCAATCTTAAATACCCCACATTGTCACTTGTATTGCTTGAAAACCTCTTTACAGTCACTGGCCAGACCAGTCCATCTCCCCAGAGATGCTTTTGCGCATCTCTTTCATGCAGGAAGATTAAGTCTTGGAAAAGCTGTAGCAAGTCTCTTGTTAGTACTTCAAAAATGGAGCAGCTCTTCATTTTAAACAGAAAAAGTAAAGAGCAAATGACGTCACAAATGTTCTTGTGCAGCATGTTGCAGTTTGGAGTTGCAGCAATTCGGAGAAGCCTTGTTATGATCCAGTTACTAAATTCTAGGACAATAAAAAAGAAACAGCAAACAGAAAATTATTAAGATAACAACCAAAACCTCCTATTATGAGCACCTCCTTGAGAGCAGGTTGCTCATCAGTAAAACAGAAGAAAACTCCTTGAGATAAATACATGTAGGCTTAGTAAACAAAGACCCTTCACTGGGGGGGGGGGGGGGGACAGGGGACAGACATTTTACACTGGGTAGTTCCAGGCATTTTCCTCTGCCCAAAAAACCCTCAGGCAATGCATATTTGTATAAGATATCTCATCAACACGAACAGGGTAATACCACTAAGCAATGGTAATGAATAAGGTTAAACTCTGTCCTGATAAAGTTCTGTTACCACAAGTGCAAATCAACTCACAACATTAAAAGTCTATCATAATACTTACTTACTTATAACTATGTAACACTGAACTTACGAATCTGCCTTTTTCTGATTTTTGTTCTTTTATATGATCCCATTGTCAGAAAATTTAAATCCTGAAAATATCAAGTTTCAACATAAACATTTTCAACAAACTCACCAATGCAACTGCATTCGGTTTCCTCCTGATTTCCATCCACATTTACAAACATAAGCGGGGAAGATTTCATGATATGTTGAATAAAATCAAGCAACATTACAGAACTTGGCTGTGAATCTGATTTCTTAATCAGTTCCAAAGCAACTTTAAAAAAAAAAAAAAAGAAAAAAGAGACACATTTCTGAATTAGCATTGCAATAAATCAACTTCACAAATTTTCTTCACACCTAAAGAGAAAGAAGAAATTTTTTATATAAAATACTATGATACAGTATTAAACCTGTATAATTATCAATCGGGAGTGTGCTTTACTAATCCATGAAGATGATTTTGTGCATATTGTAAACCCATTATGTGACATCAAACTGTATGAAAAAAACCATAAATTACTCAGCTTAAATATTATTCAGTAACTCTACACGCATTAACATTTAGTCAGTATTATATCCAACTGTTTGATTACTGAAGAATAGCAAATCGTTAACATTTTAATTTTTAATGACACAATTTTCCCTAGGCTTATGATCTTGGTAGAAAAAAACCTCTAAGAATTGTTCTAAATCTCCAAGAAATAGAAGTTTTTAAATGGTAAGTTCAGCTTACTGGATCAGAAAGTTATAGCAAAATACTAAACACATCTAATGCTGCTGTACAGCTCCATTGAAACAGGTATCTGAATCACATCAGATTTATCCAAATTCCACACGGTTAGTTAGCACAAGAAGAAAACTATTGCAGATTCAGATAGCAATTAACCAGAAAAGTTACATGGCAACAATAAAATACAACACTTATGTATTCAAAAGCAGTATCTGAAGCAGATTGGCTTTTTGTTTTTATTTTTATAGCCCTCCCTTTCAGGGTTACAAGACAATTAACAAACACATCATCTATACAGTAACATGAGTATGATACTTAAATTGATCAATTCACTAGACAAAATATCAGTCTTACTGAGACAGCTTGTCATGGTTTAACCCCAGCTGGTAAATAAGCACCACACAGCCGCTCACTCACTTCCCCCCCACCCAGTGGGATAGGGGAGAGAATCGGAAAAAAAAAAAAAAGTAAAACTCGTGAGTTAAGAACAGTTTAACAGGACAGAAAGGAAGAAACTAATAATGATAATAATAATAATAAAATGACAACAACAAAACCAATAATAATGATAATAACAATAGGACTGGAATGTACAAGTGATGTACAATGCAATCGCTCACCACTCACTGACCAATGCCCAGTCGGTTCCTGAGCAGCAACCCCCCACCCAGGCCAACTCCCCCCAGTTTATATACTGGGCATGACATCACATGGTATGGAATACCCCTTTGGCCAGTTCGGGTCAGCTGCCCTGGCTGTGTCCCCTCCCAACTTCTTGTGCCCCTCCAGCCTTCTTGCTGGCTGGGCATCAGAAGCTGAAAAATCCTTGACTTCAGACTAAACACTACTTAGCAACAACTGAAAACATCAGTGTGTTATCAACATTCTTCTCATATTGAACCCAAAACACAACACCATACTAGCTACTAGAAAGAAAGTTAACTCTGTCCCAGCTGAAACCAGGACATAGCTACATGAAATTATACGTTGGAAACACTGTTACCCTCACTGTGATTCTCCTTGATGCTAACGTACAGATAACTACAAGTGATAATATTTTAGTATATGTATTTCATATTTACCAAAATATTTTAAAGTAGTGTAATAATTGAAACCTTAACATGATTTAAGGAGAACTGAAATAAGGCTTTGTTAGAATTCTAAAATTAAAAATAAAGCCATTTATATCAAAGTATTTCAATTCTGAAGGACCCTGTGAGTATTAAGACTTGCAAGCTATATTACTCAATGAACAATCACATTACATGATAGTCCTGATTTTCGATGTTGAGAGCATTTATGTTCATAGAACCCTGCACTGCATTTCCCCCCCCCTTTTTTTTTTTTTTTTTTTTTACTTAGGTTACTTCACATCATAATAGCAAATACTTCATCAGGGAAGTTATTAAAAAATAAGTCATAAGTGGTATTACATTCAACTACTAGATCTTTGTTGAAATGAGAGTTGTAACTTTTTTTTTGGTAGAAGTTACTTAAAGCATAAAGCAGATAATAATTTTAAAAGATAGGGATGTAATACCTACCAACATCTACATCTGTAAGAATTCTGTCAATGAACTGGCAGAGTATTTGTCTTGGTTTCTGCACAACGGTATTGTAGTCTTCTGGACTGGCACTAAAATTAAAAGTACATTATTTTGAAATTATCCATTTTAAAATACAAAATAATTATTTGAAGTCTATCTCAACAACACAATGTTAAACTTTTTTTTTTCTTTTAGATGCCTTCAAAAAGAAGTACAAATTGATTCCTTGTTTTAGTGACCAGCCTCTTGCATGTTCCTCTTTCTCCTTATTTTTTGGAAGTACAAAGTTTGACAAAGTGCTGAAGATCATTTAATTTTTTTATGCAATTATGTTTGGTATATATTAAATTCACACCTGGCAGACAAAGGGATTTATCCGCATGCTACCACCAAGCAACAAACCAGCTTCAGCGCATAAAAAAAAAAAAAAATTAAGAACCCCATTTCACTTTTGGAATTAACCAGAATTATTCAACTGATTAGCTACCAACACCCTGGGTAAGAAGTATCAATAGCAACCGCTCAGGTGACTAAGATGGCAACTAGCTCTTATCAGGTCGAATCTTCAACATACTATTGTACCTCCACGTCGACTAGCTTCCTACCACAAAACAAAACTGCAGTCTTAATGCTGCCATTAAAACTTTAGAGCCAACCATTTTCAAGGTCGTTTAGTTCTCAGTGAAGTGACACTGCAAACACAACGAAGTCCCCAGGACGCTGGGTCCTATGCAGGCCAACACGCCTCTCCTGTCAGGTTCTACCAGCACCACCCGTGAGGGAGGGAGCAACCCAGGCAGGTGGCGGCGGGCGAAGGCGACCAGGATGAGGGGAGGGCGCAGGCCCAGCCCCGGAAAACCTCGCAGAGCGGCGGCGAAGGAACCTACTTTTCCACCTCCCCACGCCACGCTCTGGCGCCGAGGCCGGGCGCGCTTCCTGCAGCGCAGCGCAACTCCCCCCCTCCACGAGGCGGAGGCTGGCCCCGTCCTACCTGGCCAGCTCCCGCAGCGCCGGGATCATGGAGGCCATCTCCAGGCCCTGCTCGGCCATGGCTCCCGCTTTGAAACAGGCCGCGCGCCGCTGAGGCGGGAACTGCGTGACGGCGTGCGGCAGGACCCAAAACGCCTGCGTTGTCGGACGGGCGGCTGCGCCCCGCCGCGGCGCTGCTGAAATTTAACCGCTTCGCCACCAGACGAGAGAAGGGTCGCGGCGGCTCAGCGCTCGGCTTCTAACGGCCTCCCACGGGGACCTTACTGCCCCAGCGGGGCTCTCCTCTGCGGCGCAGGGCACAGACGGCTAACAACCGAGCGGGGGCCGAGCGCACCCCGCCGAGCCGCGGCCGTTTCTCGGCACGGCTACTGGGAGGCCGCCGGGAGCGACAGCCGGAGGCCAGCCACGACGGGCGCCTCGGCGGACCGCGGCTCCAGGGGACTCGCAGCGCACAGCGGGGGAGGGAGGTGCCGCAGTTGTGAGGATGGCTTAAAGCGGGGGGGGGGGGGAGCGGCACACCCCGGCCTGAGGGACGGTGAAGAGGAAACTTTGGTGCTGGCTAGGAAACCCCTGCTAGAGCGCTGCCTGCAGCTCACTGCCCGCCCGGGCCGGCCATGGCGGCACTCTCCTCCGGGTGCCCCGGCGTCCTGCCCCCCCCCCGGACTTGGCGGCCTCTAGCTCCCTCGGCTGTGAGACGAGCCCCTCGCGCTGCAGAGAACGGCCCCA
>NW_010972676.1:9546936-9598663 GCF_000737465.1 Haliaeetus leucocephalus
AGGCGGCGGCCGGCAGGTAGGGCGGGAGCGGGGGGGCGAGCGGGTTGCCGTTCTCGGTGTCACCCCTTCTCGGTGTCACCCCTTCACCGTGTCCGGGGCGGCGAGCCCAGTTCGCTTAGGTGGTGGGGGGGGCGCATTCTGGCAGGTGTGGGGGCTCGGCGCCCACCGGCCCAGCACTCCTCCCTGTAGGTAGCGGTGAGGAGCGTATTTAAACCATGTTTAAAACACTGCTGTGGGATGGGTTGTTGGTGCTGCGGGTTCGGGGTTTTTTTTTGTTTGTTTTTTACTCTTAGCATATGTTGTTTTCTGCTCCTTTGAGGGAGTGAGCGCACTTAAACGCATAAAGTACGAAAGGTTTAGAGGAGAAACGCGAAAGGCTACTTAAACATCCTACAGTGTGTGGAGAGTTACGTGCCGCCTTACACCGGAGCGAAAGGTGTGTTTTAGTAGCGGTCCTGGGACGTGCTGGTGAACGTCAGCTTATGACCTGTGCGTGTGGGCCCTACCTGTGTAGCAAGTCTGCAAGAATTCAGAGTATAAAAGGATAAAATAAAGGGGTTTATGTCTCAATAGGAATAGCAGGGAGAGTACGTGAGGGAAAATTGAAGTCTGAGCTTTGTTTTTCTAATTAGGAGGTATAGCTCTTTCTGCATGCGTTTGTGAACTTTGTCTTAGCATTGTTTCTGGGCTGAAATAAAATCCTCTCAGAGGCTACTAATTCTTTTGCCTGTTTCCACTGTGCTAGGGCTGTGTCTCTCGCATGTAAAACAGTCGATGAAGTGGGTGCGTGTGTGTATTTCAGTTAATTATTTCAGATGGGTGCTTTTGGGGAACCTGTTACTAATTTTTCATTCATAGATGGTTACATTTATCCTGCAAAATACATGTATGCTCTTTCATTAGAAATTCTGTTGACCTTTCAAAGGTTCCCTAACATGGGAAGGACCTGGAATACTTTGAGGAACTTTACAAAACATAACTGGGTTTTATCTTAGTTTGTTTTTCAACACATATTGCAATGTTTTCTACCAGCTGATATTAAATACCTTTTGAGAGAAAGCAGAAACCACGTACCTTTTACGTGTTTTTGTTAAGTAGAAATTTAGGGCTCCAGGAAGACCAGGTATGTCTGGGTTTTGTTATCAGTGTTATTTTGAACTCAACTTTCTACACAATATCAACTGAAAAAATCTATTGTGAAAACAACATTCTGAATGTAGACTTCCAAGCCTGAGACAACAATTACACTAAGAAAGGTGTTAATTGCACTACTTGTGAATTTGATGTAGAATTACAATTCCCATGTCATCCCTGATAAACTTAAAAAAGATAGCAAGATATCTGTTGGGATCTTAAGAGAGTTTGAGCAGGCTATATTATTCTTTAGCTTTCAATCCTAAGAAATATAAGTTTATTGAATCATAGGTGATTTTACTTGTTGTTGGTAAAGCATAAGTGGGGCACCCAAAGTGCTTAATGAAAAAAAACCCAAACCAAAAAACCAAAAAATAGTCCTTTTGCCTGGAAGTCTCCTGAGTCAACAGCGAGGTCATATTAATACATGTATTGTAGAAGTGCTTGCATTTGTCATAGGTAGAATGCTATTTTAATTTGTGGTGTTTCTTTAAGTATTTACCAAGCATGTAACTCAGGCTTTTTTCTTTTTTGTGATAAGTACTTATAGCAGCTCAATAAAGAGAGCTCTCCTGCTCTCCATTCTTCACTGGGAGTGAAGTTAGGAGACTTTTTTCCTTCCTGGTAATAAAGCCCCATCTACTGCCTTCTGACCATATCATCAAGTTCCTTCTGCTACCGTGGTCTTATAAGATTCTATGTAAGACTGCCCATAATAACTTCATTGTGCTGCGAGGATGTAAGAACTCTTCTAGGTGCTCCCCATGAAAACATTTTTATGGGCACTCACAAAACCTAGCACTCCCCAAACCCTCCAAAGAAGCACCAACTGAAACACCTGACTTCGTTCCTTGCTTTTCTTGAACACACGGTAAGCAGTTCAATAAACTCTTAATTCATCTCCTTGTTTCTTCCTTATCCCATTATTTTATGCTTTTATGTCTCTTGACCCTCAGGAGGAGCAGCCAGGTGTGGTGTTATCCAGCTGGAGAGAGTGACAAATTACTAATGACAGTAGTGTGCCTTGAGACCATTCTGTATTTTCTTGTCCAGTGCAGCATGCATATTGGTGAAATGGGTCATAGGTGTGCAGAGCTCGCAGGTTGCGGAAGTCGGGGAAATTCATGCAGATAGGTAGAGCTAAGTATCAAATCCAGTGTATGTGGCACTACCAAGATTTCTGCTGAAGCTGATGTTACTTCACACACACACCACCCCCCTTTTCCCCACTTGCGCAGTCCTCTCACTGTATAATTGCATGATTCTTCCACACCGAGGCCTCTATCTTCTTTGGCTTTTGTTGCTTCTTTACCACACGCCTCTGCAGGTCAATGTACTTATTTTCAGACACTGAGTGACTTTACCTTGGGCTGGCAGGTCCCAGAGCACAAGGGCATGTTGATTGTACTTCTACTCCCTCTGTTTAATTCTGAGGTAGAATTACTGTTCTTCTTGGGGCTTATCCACTCTGTGGGTGTGGTTAGTGTAACTGCAGTTAAATCTCAGCTGTCTCTTGCAGGTGAACACAAGTGATTACACTAAAACATTTAAATGCAAATGTGTGTTCCTTGATGATTTCATGAACTGTGAAATATGAACGTTATACAAGCTGATACAGTGGTCAGAGGAAATGCAGGCAAGATGGTGCATGGAGGTCCTCTGAACTGTACTACTAAGTAGCTTCATGTAATATCAAGGTATGCTTATGGCTTATCATTTGCATGGTTGCTGTAATAACACCTGATAGTCTGTATGACTACTTGAAGATGAATTTCCATATATAGTCATGAAAGTGGTTGTCACAGTAGTTGCCTGACCTTTGAACACATTGCATTGTTCCTGTACACCATAAAAATGTGTATTCCAGCGTGCTCTGTTCTTATCTATGCCTGTGTTACTTAGTCAACTTGGCTGGAGTGAAAGGGTACAGAATATTGGTTTGATGATTAAAAAAAAAAAAAAGTGAAAAACTGAAACAAAATTGAAACAGTAAATGGTGGTAAGGACAACAGGCAAGCCAGAAGCCTAAAAGAAGAATTTGAACATCTAACAACTAAGCAAAAACTAACAGGCAAAAGAGAGAAGAAAAAAAGTGAGGAAGGAAAATATGACATTAAAATCTGTTTTTCTCATGTCTTTTATTTCTATATGTAATCTAGACAGGTCCTAGCCCTGCAAGCATTTATCATATTTTTTATATGAATAAACCTGATGATGTAAAATTAAACATTTGAGTAATTTGGAGAGATAGCATGTTAGATTATACATTCTTTTGGAACCTGGCATTATTATTTATATAGCAGCAATGACTATTTTTTGCTTATCTACAGCTACTACTATTAAACGTAGTTGCCTGTATATATCTTCTTGTTACTTGTTTCTTGCTTTCTGGTATTTCTAGAAGAGAAGTTATTCTTGAGGCTAGTAACTGTGGAGGAAACGCACAGAAATGTATGTGCTACCAGGATCAGTGTTGTAACATCAAGACTTTTTGAGCTGATAATTTTTGAATGAGAGTTAAGATGCCTGTAATCTAGTTCCCTAAGGCGAAATTTGCAGAATCTTAAATGCTGATTTTAAAAATTAAAAAAAATGCAGAACCAAAGAATGTCATAATGATTTCATGGGAGAAATTTTTCTGTGGTTTAATTGGCTCTGGAAATTTTTTTTAAACTTGTAGCAACAGTGATGACTAAAAATCCCTTAATAAAGTGCAAAACTGTACTAGTCATGCTAGGAGAAAATTGTGCAGTGTTTTAATTTAAAATGTCATTTAAACTACTTTTGAAAATTCTGGCTCTTTGTAATTACATAGGTTCTTTCATTAGAATTTCTTCAGTGAAAATCTGAGTAGCTGTACTAGCTACAATTGTCATAGTGGAAAATTGTTTTCTGAGAGATTTAATGTGAGGAGAAATAATTTTCCATCTGGTTCTGTGTTCCATACAAATTAAGACTAGAATAGAGTTTATGCATGGGAGTATTTATAAAAGTTCTGCTAAATGTCAACTTTTCCCATTGCATGGCTTACTATACAAACCAACACAATGGAGGAGGAAAAAGGGGATTAATGGTTTTTGTCCTTTTACCCTCTTTTTTTTTTTTTTTTTTTTAGAAGTGAAATAAATTTAACTTGCATATGTTGGAACAGTATTCATTGCCTTTTGGAGGCGCATGTGTTACTTGATGAGTATTTTTGCAGTACTTAGAGCTTTCACTGCTCTGTAAGGGTTGTGTCAACAGAATAGACACCACCTTAACAGCATGTAGTATGGAAATACCTAAATTAAAATGATTGTACCCTTACATTTAACTCTTCACATAAAGTCTGTGTCTAATGTTTAGTTGCCACCCTTCTTATTGCAGTAATTAATTAAAGTATTTTCATAGCATTCACCATGATGTGTGAAATACTTCACATCCCTGATAACTGTTACCATAAAATCTCAAAAAATCAATAGGTCTACATAAATGGATTAAATAAAAGTAGAACTAGCAAATAAAAGGATCTGATACTAGCAAATAGAATTATTACTGGAGAAAGCTCCACTGTACTGTGCCAGACAATAAGGAAACAATAAATTGTAAATGTAGTGCTGGGAAAAGATACCTAGCTAAGCAACCGTAAATGCTTATCAAGCTAAAACCTAGGTTTTAAGATCTTCTGTGTAAGATGTTGTCTCACTAGCTCATTTCAGCCTTGACATTCACTGAGCAAACAGTTGACTAGTGGTCATGTTGTGATATTCAAAGGGCTATTAACAATGAAAGCAACTGGCATTGGTCAGATCAATATGGATACAATTCTGCAGTCATGTAATCCCACTTTATTAAGGGGTTTTTAAGCATCACTGTTGCTACACCTTTAAGAAAGGGCTGCAAAATGAAACAGTAAGGGTGACTTATCTATTCTCCAGTGTATTATGTTTGTGATAAAATTACCAATTACATGATTTCAGCTTTGATTGAGCTGGTTACATGCAGGAAATACTAAATGTCAGTCATTACTTTATTATATACATAACTATTTGTTTTGGTATGTCTAAATGTAAATTACTCGATGAATTTCCAGGTTTTTATGTGGAGGTGTGTACTTTAGTTACTGCTATTACATACAGGTGTCCAAGGAGAATAAAGGTAGTACATCACAATAGCTCATCAGTGAGACTGGTATTGTTAAGCATCAGAAATAAATTATGGATAAAGCAGATTGTGTGCTTCTACATGCATGCTTTTGGTGAGAAAAGGATTATCAACCCACTTCCAGGGTTCTCTTGTAGATGCTTCCTTAAAAATAACAGGCACTAGCAAAAAAAATTACTGCTGGATCCAGCATTACCCACTTTAATTCACTTAGTGTATTCATCATTTCATCTTACTAATAATCACTGGTACAATGGACTGATTAAAAACATTGACATGTAGAAAAGCTGAAATATTAGGCCATATCAGCAAGATTATATTTACTTGAATGCTGATTTAAAGGATTTGTCTCAGTGTGAGCTTCAGGAGCTAGCTCTTCCTTTTCAAACCAGGTTTCCTGATAGGTTTTTATTTTCTGAAATTTTTATAGTTTGGAATGGTTTTTGTCTTGCTGATTTATCAAGCTCCTCTTTTAGCTCCATGTCTCCCTTTCTTCCATGTTGTTTCCACATGCCCTACCATTTCTCTTTGCATTAGTTTATCCCCTTATGACAAAGGGAAACTAGATTCTGTTCTTTCATATCCTAAAGGCAGGTCAATATAAAGCAGTATGAAATTCTTCTTTTCTATTGACCAAAGTATTTTACCTCTGTGATGTTTCTAGTCCTACTAGGCTTGATTTATAGAACCAAGATATATTTAATTGAAACTAGTATGGATTTTGCCAGTGATATAGCTGGCATCAGGACTTGACTCTGATTGAGTATCTGATTGATCTTTTTCCCCCCTTAGGTAACATGACGTATTCAGTGAGAAAACAACTCATAACTGAATATAAAGATATATTTTGCTTTATTTGTCATCACCTTTATCAGCCACTTATTTGTATGGGGCCGAATATTTTTCACATCCCAAATTAGCAAAATGTTATAGCACAGAAATAAATTTACATTTTATTGATAATTCTATTGATTTAAAAGAGAGTTATCATGTGCTTAGAGTTGTATCCACAGGTAACTCCTTCACTCATTCAAGGCTTATTGGACAAATTCTTCCAAAAGCTGCTATCTTGTTCATCTTAATCATTGCTATTTATATATCTTTGATCTTTCCGAAGGGATTTCATTTTTTCTGCTATTACTATGTGTCTCCAGATAAATATTGCTAAACATACATGGAAAATATATATCCTCTGTAAGCTACAATGTTGGGTACTCTGTAATGTTTTGAATAAAGTAAAATATAACTTTATCAGCATTAACTAAAATGTACATGTGGGTACACCATTGCAAAGTGGAAGTTTCCATTGTGTATATGGGAATTACTCCAACTTTTTTCTTTTTTTTTTAAGTCATTCTAATAAAATTAAGTCTGGCAAAATTTCAGTTGCCTCTTGCAGTTTGGTAATGCTATGTGTATCAAGGTGATAGAGCTTTTGCATAAAGATGGTATTGAAAGGGAATGCAATCTTTTTTTTAAATCTCTATTAAAAAAACCAAAAACTAATGTGTATACTCCCCCCAAATTTGCAAAAATCTTTAAGACTCTCTGTTCTGCCTGAAACTCAAACCTCGCAGTTGGCTTCTTGAGCACGGGCAAGGTGGTTTGGTCACGTCCTACCAAAAAGGACATAATGGCCACGCAGGACTTGTTTGTCATGCCAGAGCAAATCCCTCTTTTTGACACTCTGTGTTATGTTTGTGTCCTGGTTTTGGCTGGGACAGAGTTAATTTTTTTCTTGTAGTAGCTGGTATAGCATTATGTTTTGGATTTAGTATGAGAAGAATGTTGATAACACACTGATGTTTTCAGTTGTTGCTAAGTAGTGTTTAGTCTCAAGTCAAGGATTTTTCAGCTTCTGATGCCCAGCCAGCAAGAAGGCTGGAGGGGCACAAGAAGTTGGGAGGGGACACAGCCAGGGCAGCTGACCCGAACTGGCCAAAGGGGTATTCCATACCATGTGATGTCATGCCCAGTATATAAACTTGGGGGAGTTGGCCTGGGCGGGGGTGGGTTGCTGCTCGGGAACCGACTGGGCATTGGTCAGTGAGTGGTGAGCGATTGCATTGTACATCACTTGTACATTCCAATTCTATTATCATCATCATCATCATCATTATTATTTTCTTCCTTTTTGTCCTATTAAACTGTCAATCTCAACCCATGTGTTCTCCTTTTTTTCCCCAGTTCTCTCCCCCATCCCACTGGGTGGGGGGAAGTGAGTGAGCGGCTGCGTGGTGCCTTGTTGCTGGCTGGGGTTAAACCACGACAGTTTGTTTCCATAAGGTGGCTTGCACCCTAAAATGGCAGCTCTCCCGTTGTGGTGAAAGACAGCTACTGGGTCAGCCATGCTGGGCTTTTTAATCAAGTTCTGTTTGATAGACTGCCTTGGGGAAAGTAGAAATTATCTATAGTAATTGAGCACATACTTCTGTGGCATTCCAAAATTTCTGCATGCTTTCTCTCCTTACATTTTTTTTGTGTGGTGATTAATCTATGGAACAAATTCTTCTGCCATATAATTTATTCTTTAAGCTACCATTCTGCTTTTTTACTAAGTAAATTAAGATCAAGGAAATTAAACTCAATAGGGTTAATCCATATCAGTCCTTCTCAATCAAATAAGTATATGCTGGATGAGTAATTGGGTGCAACTGTAGTCTCTCTGCTACCTAAGAAGTTCTTCATTAAAATGTGACTCAGTTGTATTGCTTTGAGCTGGACTCCTCAATCAGAGGGAGATAGACCAGTAATAATGGGATAGCTTGTCCCTCATATTTGAATGAAAGTATGGAAGGTAAGAATAGTGTTGGCTTGCTAATGGATAGTAATAGCACAATAAATATTTCTGTGCCATGTTTAGAAATTTTAAAATAGGATTTAAATATAGATTACTGTTTAATGCTCGAGCATTAGTTTTGGAGAGTTGGAAATATGAGTTATTTTTCATGAATTGTAACTGTGTAAAATCACAGTAAACAATTATTATTAGGGTTATTCAGTTTTTGTGAAGGTTAGTGGGAGGAGGATGAGCCCCTTGGTGCAGACTTGTAGCTAACAAAAAATCCAAAATGTTTGCGTATTTAGTTAAAATATTATGTGAAATAAAATGTGTATCTTGTAAGATCTGCTCTAGAGACTCCTTACAAAGGTAATCTGCATGACCAGCTTACAGGATGTTCTGTGTAGTAAGCCTTGTGCCCTATACTTACTAGACTGTAGATAACTGTATAAGCATATCTTTCTCAGTTTATGGAACTTCCAGTCATTAATTTTAAAGCAAAAACTAATGTTTTTGAACTGTCATTTTTAGGTTTGTAAGGGTTGTTACTAGCCTAGCACTATTTTGTAAGATGAATGTTTTTATAATACTTGAAAAAGGAAACAAAATTTCCAGTTAATAAAATCATGGACATCTTTATGCATTGTTTTGCAGCACATGAATGAAATGTTAGATATGTATTGTTTGAGTAGAAGTGCCTGGCTATATTTTATATTTAGACTTTTTTTTTTTAAACTCGTGACTTTTTTTTTTTTTGCATAGTTGCAATGTATGATTTAAATGCTTAGGGATGTCTGCTCATGTTGCCAGCTGAAACTATTTAAAAAAAATAAAATCAAAGCATTTGTCTAAACCCAAGATTTTTGTAAAGTTTTTTTAAATGTTTATTTCTGATGTTTGTAAGACAGTAAAGTTTTCACCTAAGCATCAGAAACAACTTTATATTCTTAAATGAAAGGTATTTCCTATCACGTGAATCCTAAGGCTGAGGTTTTGAATAATTTAGTTGCAAAAAATTTGCTCAGAAATTTTTTTCTTTTTTCCTCTTCAAAATATTATTAAAATTGACAGTTGGCAACAACAACTGGAGATGTTTTCTTCTGGCCTAATTATTAAGAACTACAGTACCAGCAAATGAACTTCATGTCTGCTCCAAATAATTTTGTAGTTTAGAAGCTACAAACAATACCCTAGTTAGTTTTAGTTCCTCAGTCGTTATTAATGTGCTCCTTTCATCCTCAGCACTTCAGCAAACACAGCTCCTTAAGGCTATGAACTGGCAAGCGGGTAGCATTTATGCATCTGTGGACTCTTACAGAGACTGGATGGTTTTAAAATGCTGCCATTTGCTTTTGCCGTGTATCGTAGAAGACCCTCTTTTTTTCCTCTAGCTTGACCAATGAAAAAAGAAAAACAAAAATAACCTATGAATTTTCCATGACAGAAAATCCTGGCTTGCTTGTAGTATAGTAGCTGATCAGTCTAATCTTCTGATAATCTTTTGAACCATGTAGAGTTGAATGAGGAATTAGCAGGTGACAGAAGGCCATACTGCCATCTGATAATTAATGAAAACTGAAAAGTATCTCTGGCAACACACATCTATTTGGTATTATTTAGTAATTGCAATTAGCTAGAATATGAAGAATAAGTGGATGTAAATTGAATTGCTGAGGGCAGGAGAATGAATGTGCGTTTCTATTGTTACTCTTAATGATCTTCACATGATTAACTTCTGGGGTGACCTTAAAACTAAGTTCATTAGTAAGAGTTAGCCTGTGGCACTCCGCTGGAGTTTTAGTATTTGTAGCAAGCTGAGGTTTCCTGCTTCAGACTACCAGAGAGCAGGCACACGGAAGGATAAAGGCAGTAGTTTTCTGGAGTGTTGCAGTTGCGCTGTTTTAAGATCTGCCTCCCCTTCTGCCTCTTAGGCTGTTTGTTCACTGATAGCTTTGTTCATAGTTTTGCTTTATAAGTTACGTGCTAGCGAAATGTTATTTTCATGCTTGGAGAAAAGTGGTTCATAATGTTCCGGTTGGCTTAAGAAAAAGATACTTTTCTGAAGTTATGAGTGTCATAGAAGGATAAATTCCTTAGCAAAGCACACCGAGTACAGTATGTCCTACCTCTCAAGAGGCACCGAATCTGGAAGAAGTAGAGGCTTGGGACAAAAACTGACAGCCTTGCAAAAGATACTGTAAAAAAAATCAGTGATACTGTAGCAGATTGAACAGTTGAGGGTGAGTATACTTTGATTGTAGTAGATGGAATGCAAAATCCAGCAAACTGAAAAACTGTGAAGCTCATAACGTGAAATTGTAAATTGCTAGTAGCAGCAGCGGAATTTTGGCTGTGAAATTGGTAATAACAGTTGCTGTGCTAGAAGTTGGTAGATAGTGAAAAGCTGTGCTATTTGTTGTATTTTAATGTTTCTGATTACTTTTGTTTCCTTACTGTAAATGCTGAGGTGGAGATAACATTGCAACTACTTGACTTTAATAGCACTATCACTTTTAGAAACATACTATTTAAATGGTAATTTAGAGGCAGACCAGAAGATGGTGAGTCAGTGACTTTCACATCATCAGTTCTCACAATTTGACTGAGCTTTCCATGAAAACTGAAGATATTCTCAGAAGTCACGGTTTTTGAAGTTGAGAAGTTATGTGAGGATCTGTTTAATTTTAAAACAAATTTCTAGTCCTTCCACTTACAGAGAAAAGCTTGAAAAGTTAATCTGAGAATAATGTGAAGTATCCTAAAACAGAAGATGGATGTCATTCCATATAAGTAATTTTAAAACCCTTTGCCATTTCATTTTTTTTTTACTTGGTTAGGGTCTGACTTGTGATTGTTTTTGAAAAGTTGGGTTTATGACTATTGCTTCTGGTTAGCATTTCCGTTTAGTAATTAACTAGCAGTGCTGTAGTTTAATAAAGAAGTACAAGAATAATTAAAGCATTACCCCCCAAGTTGTGAACCTTATTTGTAGAGTACTGGGACACCCAGAAAGCCCTTCTGTCAAATGAGGGTTTTGTCAACACATTGTGAGCTCTGAGCATGAGTTTTGCTACATGCACAGACAAAAATTCGTATTGATGCAAATGTTTCAATAAGAATTTCAGGATTTGTTTCCTAATTAAGATATATAGGAGAATATTTATATAGGAATTTCCTATAAAAATATGCAATTTTTATTTGTCATTGTAGTTGCATGCTAACAAAAGCTTTATGTGCATAAACCTAGACAGAGAAAGAAAGAGATTAAGTATCATTTGCTGGCGTGTCTTAACTCATTTCCTTTTGCTGTTGTAAACTTGATATGTAATGTCAGCCTAGGCACAAAAGAATGACTTGAGGATGGAGTGCCTGAGTGAACTTGCTTTTCCATTTATATTTTAGTGTGGTTTACTTTAATGAAATGTCACAGAGAAACCAAGTTTGGACTTAAAAAACCCCAAAACCTATATTCTTCAGATCAGTGACTGGTAATCAAATGGGTTTTATTACAAGCTGGTTCCTAGTTTCTCATCAGATTTCCTATCTGTTAATGATAGATTCTTTCCATCTAACATGCATTTGCATGGTAAAACTGCTATGATGCTTTCACCTTAGTAGGCATTCATCTTGCCACAATTTCTGGGTTTGGCACCCTGTGCTATGGTGGCTGTTCTGTTAGTTCATCCCCTCTTTTTTCCTTGCTTTTGGTGGTAGCATCCGAGGCACCGCATCCAATGCTAATGGCAAAGCACAATGACTAGGAAGCATGGGATGTAAGTTTCAGTAAAAATAACTGATTTGGGGAGAGTATCAGATGATCTATCCAGAGGGCAAATGATAACTGCCAGTGAGAAGAGATAAGAAAAGGTCCTATAAAATGAAACAGTGTATTAAGTTGATTGAACTTGTTGAAAGACAGACAAATCTGGCTTCTGTTCAAGGCTCAGGCAAATGCTTCTGGGATGAGTGTAAACATTATGGTGTTTACACTTGTAAAGAAGTTTCTTCTACCAAGTCACCTTAATCTGTCCTGAGCCCCATCGTAACTGTTAATACCTTGCTAATTAATTTGATTGTAGGTTTGCAACCATGGATTACTTGAATACAGACATTGCCATGTGTAAAATGGAAAAGCAAGGTTGTTGCTTTCAGAACAGTGCCTTTAAATGTTTAATTTATATTCAGAAACTCAACTTAAGATTCTTGGATAAAAAGATGAGATGATGGGGTTGCTTCATTTCTGTTACCATTATTATTTTGAGTTATAGTGGGCAGGCTTGGTGGTGTTCTTGAGCTAAGGAAAACATGTTAATGCTTAATGTGAATAAAATTTTTCAGTGTAAATGCATGTGAATATAACTGAATAGAAGCAAACCTAATTGTAACTATGTTATATATCTGAAGAGGGGAGAATGGGTGTCTCAGGGGTAAGCCACACAGCTTTCAGAAATGGGCTGCAAGTTTCATGAGTTTTATACCAGGATTTGTGAATTTCCTTTGTGAGCACTAGTTTTAACTGTATTAGTAAAAGGTAAAAATTATTCTAGACTATGGACTGTGTGGTGGAAGCTAAAGCAACACTAAAATGATTTACATTGGGAAGGTTAGTACCACATGCACAAAGATCACATGTATTACAATCCTAGTGGTTTCCACAAATGTACATTTTCTAATAGTCTAGAGAAGACACTTGTTCTAGGGTTTGCTCAACAAAGGGAAGGTCTTCTGCATGATCTCATGTTTCCCAAGGGAATTCCCTGATCCCACTTCTCCTGTCACTGTTATTGCCTATTCTTACCTGTCCTTGTGTGCCATTAACAGCACGCAGGTTTTACTGCTGGATGCAAGAGTTTCTTACTGTAAAATCAAAATGTTAGCAAGTATGTCTGTGACTTTCCATGTATATAATTGTCGTGGATGGAGTGATGCACTTCACTCAGAGAGAGGTAGAAATTTGTTTATTGATACGAAACAGTGATTTAACGAAGTTTGATAGTAAATGCGACAGTGGTTTAACAAGATGTGATGGCAAGGTACACTTGATTGTTTACTGCATAGAGGACTGGATCAGATAAAACTGTAAGGGAGACCCTCCCTTTGAGTCATGATGTTCAGAAAGGACCCCCTTGCATTCTAAACACCTTCTCAGGGGGGAGTTTAGGTGCAGCTGGATCCAGACTTAGTCCCAGACTTGGTCAATGGTTTATGTCTAAAGGATTATATATGTGCAATCAATCCTTTGTATCACTTAGCTAAGATTCCAAAGTTTCAGCGCTCTTATTCCCAATTCAGTTACCGAGTATCTGATGCGATAAAGATTCTCTCAACCTCAAGGAGTAACGTTGAGAGGTGTCCCTACTTGAGGGGAGATCATGGCATGCAGCCTGCTGCCATACGGGAGAACTCAATGGGCTCTGGGCTGTCCACTATTTATGGAGTAAGATAATTGGCTTATAGTCATATTTACATACCGGCTACAGATGTTAGTTTCTTTCAAATTTGGCCTGAGTCAGACATTGACCAGCACTGTTGTTAGGTGGGTGCATTGCTCAAATTAGCCCTTAGCTGTTGTGTTGTTACCCGTCTCCCCCGAATCCACGTGACCCGACCATCCAATACAGCTGCCACTGATGGTTATCACTTGAGCAGGTTTATGGGAAATAAAGGTCATGGTGTGGGAGGAGAGGAAGGGAAGGGGAAGCACACTGTCATGGTAATGAACTGTGGAAATGAGACCTTGAGGAACCTTTCTGTTTACACTAACGCTTGCATTTCTATGGCAGCACTAAACAAGAACTGTTTCTGTCTGTCTTGGAAGGAATCTCATTGCAGTTGCATTGTACTTGAGTTATTTGTTTCTAAAGTTTTTCCCTAGCTTATTTATGGCATCATTATTAGAGGTGCTGAAAATCCACAAATTCAGCTGACTCCAGTTGAAGTTGCTGGAATACAACTGAAAAACTTGGCCTTAACTCTGGTACCTTTGCTGTGATACTATCCAATAAGGTGCATTGTGAGCCTCTGGAAGATGTTCTGTACCTGAATGCAAAAGTAACTAATCCCCTTTAGACCAACTGTAAGGCTTGATTAGGGTGTTTTAGAACTGAATTGCAATAGGTTGGTAGCACATATTCCTAGCTTCTGAATTCATCCAGGCATTTGAACTTGTGCACCCTTAGCTCTGTTTCCAAGCTGTTTGCCTGCAAGTAGTAGGCTTGAACTTCTTTGAAGGGCATAATAGGACCATCCTTTTCTACTGTAGATTGTAACAACTCTTATTCTTGTTTATTCTATTTCATTTCCATGAGAACATAAGCTTCTTTTATTCACAGAGAGTTCTGAAAACACTTTTTAGTGGGAACAGTCTCTTAATAGTGGATAGTTGGTATGTTTATGTTAAACATTAAGTCCTTATGTATTTCGTGTTCTTTTTTCTGATTAAATATTTATGTTGTTGGGGAATGAAACAAATACTTAAAATATTTCAAATTGATCATGAAAGATGTTGAGATAGCATAAAAGAGAATTAAGATCTATGGTTTGAGTGTATTCAAATTTCTACTGTGCTTTCATTTTCCTTACATGTCTGCGCTTCTCTTGACAGAGCTTGGATACCCTGTGTGTGCTGCTACTGAACTTTGAGCAAGGCAAAGGTTGTGCATAGTAAGACCACTAGCAAGTGCTACTTTAGCAGATTCACTGTATCCAACCTTTACTTTGGGTCAGAGTTCTTTGAATTTAACCACGTTAGAGATTCTGTGGAGAAACTTTATTTTTGTGTCCCTTAATTTGTTGCTTATTATGGCACAAGTGTTTAGTATTTTATATTGTATACTTTGCTTCTGTACTCCCTAATTTACTGGAAAGCTAATATGTTATATTTAAATTACATAAAATATGCAAATAGTTCAGAATACTTAATCTTGAAGTTTTCATCAAGTAGAATGTAAAGCCCATCTCAAAACTGGGATGATTTTGCTTCAGATTAAGGGGTACATTGTTCTTGCAGTCAATCTGATTTTGTATTCTGAAAACCAGAAGTGTTGTCTCTTATCAAGAGATCTATGAGAAAAATCTTGTTTCTGTATTTCCAATACTGATTTGCCTGGTATTCTCAAGTCCTAAATAAAAGCTACTTGTTGCATGGAAGCAGCTTTGTGCATATATTTTTCATCTGGAAATGGTTTGCTAACGGGTAGGGAGCCCAGAACACACTGTATTGCAGAAATACACATATTTAACTTCCTTGCTGTTCTCTGTTACTTGCAAAAGTGATCTAACCACAACTAGTGTGTTATGAATTACTGTATTTATAAACATCAGAAAACAGAGTTAGAAAGCAGTAACTCATGCACACAGCTCTGCAGGGCTAGTAGTATTGACTTGTATCGCCTCAGCATTCCGGTTTCACAGAGAACGTCACTATTTCAGATTTGCTTTACATGACATGCTTGTTAATACTATAGCTTATTGTATTAAAGCAAATGAGATGAGAAGTGGAGCAGTGACCTGTAATCTGTTGTGGGACTTGGAAGACTGGAGTTCACTTCCCTGCTTTGCCCTTGGTCTTTGGAACTGGAGGGTAAAGTGCTGTGCCTTGTCTTGGCAGCTGCAAGGAGCGATTGCAGAGGCGAATTCTCGCATACCACCTGGTATTCTAGACTACAGCATAGTAGTAGTAGCTTAGTGGAAATGAAATGGTAGAGTACAGCTTCAAACCTTGACACAGCAGATTCAAGCAGAAATTTATGAGTTTTATAAATCAGGCCATATCTGGGTTAATGTTGTATGAGCAGGCATCGCTTTGCCTGTGGATATGGGGTAGATGGATTTCACGTCCCTGTTCCAGAACAGGGGATAAAATGCTCCCAGCCCTGTGCTGGAGGCAGGTGAAACTTGTAGAACTTTTAGAAAAATAACTAATTAACCAAACCAGAACAGGTCATACATGGTCTGAGAGAACCAGTTTGGGCAAATTCAGCCCAAAGTGTTGGTGTAGCTAAACTGTAAACAGGTTAGGTTTGGCAAATGTTTCAGAAAAGGTACTTCTATGAACTCTGCATGCAAGAGCATTTTTTTCAGAATTACTTTCTCAGAAGTGGTCCTTCTGGCATAGGTAAGGTTTCCATTGATGTTTTTTATTCGGAGTGCTGAATGCAACAATACAAAGCACAGGCAGTCTGAGATCCTCCTGAATGATGCATGTGGAGGAAACTATGTGAAACTGATACTGTTGATGAATTTGCATGGCTATTCTCTATACTTGGCAGCCAAAGGAAGCTGAAGGCATTTTGTTTGGATGAAAAGGTATCTTTCTGAAGTAAACTCGTATCTGCTTTATAATAGGATTGCTCTTCATCCTGACTTAAGCGTCGTGAAATTATTCTGTACTTATGCCATAGTAAGTGAAATCAGATCAGGCCCATGACCAGTCTAACAGTTAGGTATCTCAGCTTATGTTTTACTGTTTATTCTTGAGTCACCCATGTTTATCTTGAAGGCATAGTAGAAAATGTTGATTTTATTATTCACCAGAGTTACTGTACTCTGTTGAATAAATTCCTGTAGAGTGAATAATTAACTTCAGTGTAAATCTTCTAGTCCTCCTTACAGAAGATATATATTTCATGGGCACAGAACTTACCACTCTGGCTGGTTTGATAGTCGTCCTCTAACAAAGATCAGTGCATATGGTTTTGGAAGAAGTTAAAAAAATAC
Organism: Haliaeetus leucocephalus; assembly: GCF_000737465.1. NCBI lineage: Eukaryota > Metazoa > Chordata > Aves > Accipitriformes > Accipitridae > Haliaeetus > Haliaeetus leucocephalus. Next base: position 9,563,714 of record NW_010972676.1, read on the forward strand.
CAATTTTTCCCTCTTAGATTGTACTTTGTTCACTGTGTAATGCTGTACGTAGAAGACTGAGGACAATTCCATGGATTATTAGTTTATATGTTGAAGTGTAACATTTCTTCATTGTTATCCTCTAACTTACAGTAATTAAATACTTTCGATGGTCATAAATGTATCCAGCCATGTTTATGACATAATTTCTGACTCTTTCAGGTAGTGAAGCTTCAGACTGATGGTATGATACTAAAAGAACTTTCCACCTCATACTACTCTGTTAATGACTGTACCTGATACCGTAATTATACCCTGCCTCTTCTTTCAAAAATTAGCAATGTCCTTCAGCAGTTGCAGTATCTCTTTAATTTTTTTTTTATATATACAGGTGTATGTATTTATTTAGCTTTGATGTTTTGGAGCTCTCCTGTTTTAAAGGTTTACAAGTATCCTCTTTGCTGCATTAGGAGTGGATCTTTTTTTTGTATCTTCTTTTTTTATAAGACCCAGTGTTCATCATTCTACAGAGGTATTAGATTCTTTCTTTCTATGGTTAGAGGACTGGCCACACCTGGAATACTGTGTTCAGTTTTGGTCCCTGCTATACAAAAAAGATGTGGACAGGCTTAAGAGGGTCCAGAGAAGGGCCACAAAGATGGTCGAAGGACTGGGAAGCCTGCCACATGAGGAAAGGCTGAGAGAACTGGTTTGTTCAGCCTTGAGAAAAGAAGGCTTAGGGGAGACCTTATCACCATGTTCCAGTATTTAAAGGGTGGCTACAAAGAAGATGGAGACTCCCTTTTTACAAGGAGTCACATGGAAAAGACAAGGGGTAATGGGTACAAGTTACTCCTGGGGTGATTGCGATTGGACACAAGAGGAAAATTTTTCACAATAACCATCAGCCATTGGAATAATCTCCCCAGGGATGTGGTGGATTCCCCAACATTGGACACAAAAAAGACTCGGTGGGACAGGGTGCTGGGCCATCTTGTCTAGACCATGCTTTCGCCAAGAAAGGCTGGACTAGATGATCCTTGAGGTCCCTTCCAACCTGGTATTCTATGACTATATTCTGCAATCAAGGCTTCTTTCACTTTGTGTAACATGAAGTGTATTTCTCTCCTACTAATGTCTCCTGCAGTTTTTTCACTGATATGGAAAAGATAAGCTATTTTTCTGTATCCTATACCAGTGTAGACTATAATAAAAAAATTATAAAGTCACTGAACCCTATTGATTATTCATTTTGTCATAAAGATTAAAAGACTTATCACAGTAAGATAAAAAGTTAATCTCCACTAAGTTTAAAAAAAAAATTATAATCTCCACTGCTGTTTCATTATAGACCACCAGTGAAACACTAAAAATAATTTGTCCTTTCACATTGTTAAAGGATTGATTTAGTTGGCCCCTAATCATCTTTATATTTGGGCATCAAGAATAATCTTGGCATAAGTAAAAAGATCTTTCAGTATAAGCTGGGGAAGAAAAAAAACAACCAAAAATCCCCAAAACCAAACAGAGCAAACAAAAACTTGGATAGTTTTATCTTCTTGAAAAGTCATCAGAAACCTCTGTGTGTGTACATTCATATAAAGCTAACATTCTGTATATCAATGGCAGTTAGTTCCGTTGCTCAGATTTTTATTATATGCAAGTCTTTCCACTAATGTTTAATTAGCATTTCCTCAGTTAAAATACAGCAGCATTTTCTCCTCTCCTTACTGACTAAAGGGAACATCTGATGCATATCTTTGTTTTAAAAGTTCCTTTTGTATGTCTTTTACCTTATAATGCACTCTTTTCTCACTGAGACAGGATAGAACTCCTAGTTTAATCTGGCAAGAGCTTAAAAGAGACTAATGGAGCATGAAAGCTACCCTGTTTCCACCACATTGGCTTAAAGAATCCCAGATAAACTAATGCAGGAATGCTACAGGTTATACTGTGGGTTTTGTGAGGGTTTTTTTTGCATTAAAAACTGATAGCAGTTTGATTCAAAGCCCAATAAGAGAAACAGAATTTTCATGTGTCGTAATTATAGATAGTCCATACTAATAACCAGCTGGTTATTGGCATAAAAGCACAACCTGTATTTGCAAATTATGCTAGCCTGGCTGACATTAGAAACAACAGATTTAAGGATGGTGCAGCAATGGAGTGGTATTTGCACCAGGGACAGAGGAGGTGTGTTCCTAATGCCAGGCAAAAAGAACAGCAACAAAAGAAAATAAGCTTTTGAGTTAGCATTTGCAATGTCCATTGTCATTGCAGAAACAGCTGCGTGTGGAAACAAGGCAAATAGAATTTGAAATGAAGAGCTGGAAAAGAAATTGCCAGTTGCCTGCCGGGATGGAGAAAATGATTGGGCCTGATTGCCAATTAACTGCTCTGTTTTTTCTGACAGCTTTCATAACAGGTCAAAAGAGCTGCAGGAACTGGCCCACTCACTTCATCCTTCATGGTTGCTCAGCCATAGGTAGTCCTCTGCACTCAAAGAAATGCCACAATGGTATCAACAGTAGCTTGTATCTGTATTAATGTTGGATGTGGAATGTTTCCAGGAGGCTCCAGTGAATTGTTCTTAGATACAAAAAGCCTTCTAGGCATAGGGGGCAGGCTAGGTATAGATGAATATCATCAGTTCACATTAAACATACTGGCGAAGACTGAAAAGAGGATCAAGGGCACTTTCTCAGCATAAAAACACTTTGTACCTACCCTGTCCTGGGGCAGCAGGAACTGGTTTAATGTAAGCATCAACTACAGAAAACCTAAGTGTCATATGAACACTACCAGAGTACAGAGAAATGTCTTCTCTGGAAATCAATATATCTTTCAGCACGTAGTCATAGTTCCAATAGACATGTACCTTTGGAGGCTTAATGTTAAGTTTTGTCAGAATTGCCTGTGGACTGTTATCTTGGGTGGTGATGAACGTGCATGTGCAAGGTATTTATTAGCTTGGATAGACGGTCCCTGCTTCTATATTGAAATTGTCTGAAATGTCTGACTAGTTTAGGTGTTGTCTCTGCTCAAACTAGATCTCTTCTGAATGACAGAACCATGATTGTTGCACTTCTACCATTTAATTGACCAGCTAATTTACCCTGTAATTATATAATAGGGTATTTAAGACTGTCCTTTTAGCGCAGAGGTATTAGCTTTATTTATCTGCTTCATTCAAGAACAGATGTTTCTATTGTGTTACTGAAATACTCAACATCTTTGGAAATCAAAGGTTGCTATTTTCTGAAATAGAATAAGTTGGAAAATCTAAATTATAAATCATAAAAGGGGAGGAGTGAAACTAATTGCATTGCAACTTTGTAGAAATTGTTTTTCATAAAATCTGACTCATGGTAATGGTAAATAGATAAAAACATTAACAGTATGACAGAAGCCGTGTTCTCTTTTGCACCTGTATGGCTAAACATTTCACTTAGGCTTTGACATGCTGTTTCTGCATTTCAGAGGACCGTCTTCTGTTTTTTTGTAGCTTAAGAATCCTTTACATTTTCTTAGTAATTCGGATTTAAGTGTTTAATTTTTTTCCCCAGTTTTTCCACAGTTCATTACTACTTTACTTTTAATTGCCACATCAGGTTTCCAATCAAGGTACTTGCACTTCCAGAACCTCTGTGCGTAAGGTCATTTTTTCTGAATATATATTTTAAATGTTTTTTTTATTTTGAGTAAGAAGACAGGTACGTGCTGCTAGTAAGCTTAGCAAAATGGGTGAGTAGGATTTTAGTACTTAAATAAGATTGAGTGACATGAAGGAAAAAGACTTAACTTACCACCCACACTGAAGGCCATATCCTGTGTGACCCACAGGAACAGTCCCAGCGAAGACACAGAAAATACTAACTCGAGTAAAGTAGACAAGATCTCATTAAAATAACCCACTGTTGTTTAGGAACTCTTTTTATATAGCGCCATGGAAGAAAACTAAATTACTATTATATTATCATGGAAGAAAGGAAAACTACTGCCTTAAAAGAAGCAGAAACACTTGCTGAGATAAGAATCAGTTACATAGTGCATGACTTGTTTTTTCTATTACACAGCACTGTAAGGGTAGATAAATAAATGCTTATGCGGCATATAGGACCCAAATAAATATTTTTACTTTTGTACTTTGAGACAGTGGTCACATACTCTTGTGACAAATTTTTTTTTTTTTTTTATTTTATTGAATGGTCTGGGAATACAATTGCTATCTTAGAAGGTTTCACCACATCTCATGTTATTTGTTTTCCTTAAAACCCTGAGCCCCAGTTGAAGTTTGTTACATGAGAATCTTAACTTCCAAGTCATTTTCTTTTTGAAGGAAATTTTCAACTCTGATGATTTCAGATAAGCACAAATGTCAAAACATAAACCCCAAAGACTAAAAAAAGCCAAACAACCAAACAAAAAACCAAGAGAAAAATAAAAAGTGTAAAAAATGTTCTTTAAAACAAAGTCATGGTACTTTATAGTATTTTTAACAAATAGTTGCTTTGTTTATTTAAAAATAGTATTTTTTTAAAAGTTGGGAACTACTCATTGCTAGCTCATGAGCATTGCTTGTGTCATTACGCATACAGGTTTAGGTTCATGTAGGACACTTTGTTCAGCATTTCTGCATTTCTTTTTTAGCTCTAGAGACTTTTCCAGCACTTCCTGCAGAGAGTGTCTTTTCATTACAAACAGATCAAGAATTCTTAGTGAGTGCTTCATAGTATAGAAAAGTTTGTTCTCTTACCAGCAGTAAAAACAGTAGCAAAAAGATTGTCCTATTGCCTCTTGTATTAGAAAATCAGAGGTAAAAACTTACTTTGCATTTATGAAAATGCTGTTGAGGGAGTCAAACCCATCCTATTGAATACTGCTTAGCAATCTAAATCTGTGCATACTTACAGTTAAGAAACATCTCCAAAAAGCTGAAGTCTTATTTAATAACTTATATAGAATATGAATATAAATGACAAAAAGTATACCATTCTGGGTTCAACAAAAGGCAAAATAATATGAGGAGGTATTCTATAATACATAGCTTTGGATTGGTAGGTTTGAGTAAAATTATCAGTCCCAATATCCTGGTCAGGTTCTAATTTCTGGCTACCTAGATCTCCATCCAGTGACATGCTTTCCAACATTGTATCCAAATATGTTGAATAACTATGTTTCTTAACAATTTAATATTTGCAAATAATTTTTTAATCCAGATGGGTTTTTTCTTTGTGTTGGGGGTTTTTGGCAAGTTGTGTAGTGTCTCCTTTTTCTCCTGAAAGATACTGTGTAAACATGAGGACATTAGAATATTGATAGCCTTAGGCATTGGCTACAGTGGGAATCTTCACTTTCTGTGTTAACTGGAGCTAGCTACGGAAGAAAGGCTGAGCCTGTGCTCTTCACTCTCTGAGCAAAGGGGGGCAACCTGTGAACACCACGCAAGCCAACAGGTTTTGCTGTACTTCTCATTTGGTCTCTTTTCATAGGTAGGCAGGGAGAGCAAATTTGTGGTAAATAAACGTTCTACCCAGTTGCAGAATATGTTGGGTTTTGACATCACTAATATGGAAGTGTGATACCTTCCTCAGTGAAATAATCTTCAGCAGCAATGTCACCGCTTATGATTCTGAAATCAGGAGACAATTCAGTGGTTAATGTAGTGAGGCAATGTTACACCTGTCTGTGGCTGACCACAGCTAATTTATTTTGTATTAAAACTGTTTTCATAGTAGAGTAGGTATAACTTACATCAGCGGTATTGTATGCGCTCCTTGGGCACTCCTTAGGAAACCTCGAGGAAATCTGTCTGACTTCCTGGCACAATCCCTCAGCAAACCGTGGCTGATGTAGTGCTCTGCTGCCTCTTCTCTCATGTGCTGGCGACCTGTGCAATTGCTTTATTTGTATTTTTTCTCGTCGTCAGATTGTCAAGGATTGAAAGAAAACTGACACAGCTAGAATGGGGAAGAAATTGTTTTCTAACAGAAATTCAGAGTTATAATGTTTAATCTCTTATTCTGAACCAAATTCCGATTCCGTTATTACAGTCTTACAGCAGACCTTAGGGGGATCCTGTTGTTGCATGCATTGTGCAACCATCTAGTTATGGGGCAGTCCCTGCGCTGGGAAAGTTTGTAACCTGATTAGTCAGGACATACAAAGGTACAGCCTTGCCCAAGGGGATCCAGCAGGTCCATGGTAAAACCAGTTGTTGAATTCAGGTTTCCCCTTCCAGTGTCTCATCCAGTGGGTAACAGTACAGTTCTGTTATGCACAATTTTGGGGGGAGAAGCAGCTGCATATAGCAGATCTGAAGATAATTATTACGAGCAAATAAGAACCTGGCCATTACAGGAATATTTTTCTTGCTCTAAAGCAAAAACGCTAAACCAGAAGCAACGAAACCAGAAGGGAAAACATACACAAGTATAGGACAACTTTGAAAATACTTATGTAAGGTGGATTTTTGCCACTTTTGGCTTATAAAGTAAAAGCAAAGACAAAACTTTTACTTTATGGTAGGCACAGCACCACTTGTAGCACATTTTGCTCTACAGCCAAGTGTTGCTCAGAGCTTAGCACGTGCAGATGGGTGCTGCCGTAGGCTTACTTTGTGTGTGCCAGTGGCATGATCACAGTGGAAAATGGCATAATGCAAATATAAGTTTGTGTACTGAGACAACTGTGTGTGACTTCTTTACAAACTTGCACTTACTGACAGGCATCTGAATCATCCTGTTGTAGTAAAGGGAAATGGACAAGGATATGTCCTGGGGGTTTGTCAACGCTTGGGAAGGTGCCTTCAGTTTTGTTTTACTTTTTAATGTAGCTGGGTAGAGAAAGTAGATTCATACTGAGCACAAAGATTGGAGTCTCAATAAAAGCCTTTTTTCAGCTCTTTGACAGTGTTATGAGACAACAGGCTTGTCAGAAGAGTAGAGTAAAGATCAGGAGGTGGTAAATTCTGCAGCAGCTGTGGAAAGGCTCATCAGTGTTCACCCACTAATTATAAGCAGGTACTTGAAAGTGTCCCACTGAGGTTTATTATTGTGCAAATGTTGGAGTGGTCAATGCTTTGCAGGACTAGATCCTAGCACTAACCACTAACTGGCAATGATACTGCATTGCACTTCAGAAATTAATTTTTCTAAAAATTGTTTGTTGAAATATAAGGCAGTGATTTTAATGTTGGAAAACCACTCAAGCAATCGAGGTAGGTTGTTGGTCAGTGCTTATTCTTTGCAAATAAATATATCAAGTGTATGAAACAGGTGCTGCTATTGTGAATTCTTAGTCACTGTTACAATGAAAAGAATTGCTAGGTGTTTGATGTACTTTAAAGTGTTGTTTGTAATGTTTTAAGTGTGTCGGGCCTGGAAATGTCATTCAGGTCTGGTACGTTGTACTGAAAAGATCAGTAACTTGTATTAGTATGTGCTCGGAATGAAAGCCTTCTATATCTCCTGTTTGTTGTTATTAGGTATAAGCAATTGGGGACGACACTTCTTGCTGTTCAGAGATGGAAAACAACATAACTACTATCTCTCGTGAAGAGCTTGAAGAACTAAGAGAAGCATTCAGTAAAATAGGTATGTTTTAAATAAGAAAATAATAAGAATGCCATTAACATTGCAAAGCATGTAGGATTTGTGGAAGAAATCTTTATGGTTCACTGTGTTTTGATAGGGCTATGTTTTTCTCCTATGTGGCCAGTAATATCAAAGAAAATAAGAATGTTAACATTAAACCACCTTATTTTCACTGAAACTATGTGTGTTTATTCATTTCTTTCAACTTCAGCAATGAAAACAGATACATTTTCTTGCTGGGCAGTTGCATTATTTGTGCCATTGTATATGCAGCACGATAGGTCTGAGAATTCAGGTTTTTTAACTCCTTAAATCTGAAAAAAATGTTTGATTAAATGTCAATTGTTAAATATATTTTCATGATAGATTACTGACACTTTGGTTTTGCTTTACTTGCATGCTTTGGTGAACTAGTAATTTCTCTTTTCGTTTATTGGATCAGATTTTACATTTTAAATAAGCTGAACTTGGAGATTTTTTTTTTTTGATCTTGCTTTTGTAGCTAACAGATGTTAATAAATAACTGTGCAATTCTGTATGCTTGACAGGATGTTTGCAGATTAATCAGACAGTAAACAGAAAGAGTGAGAAACTATATAGCAACTAACCCTTATTTCCAGATTGCAATACTGTTGTGAATGTTAAAGTGCTTTATTTCTTATTTGCTGCAGTTCTGAGGGGGTGATATGTAACTGTGCAGCTCAGCAAATCGAACATATTTGTAATTGTTCATAATGGGGGAACAGGGTTGCTGTAGGCAAAAAGTCTTAAATATTAGGAGTCTCTAGCTTGGTAAAGAGACTATTGGGAAGCTGTATGTTAGAGATCTGCAAGACCATAACTAGTATGGAAAAGGTGAAGAGGGAATTATTCAGTTTCTGTCAATACATGTGTTGTGTGATGCCCAGTAGAGAGTCAGAAAGCTTAAAAAAAAAAGTAGTAATTTTTTTCTTCATGACAAATAATAAAACCATGAACCCGTTGATTCGGGATTGTGTTGAGACCAAAAAAGAGTAGAAATGCTAAACGAATAAGATACTTCCATGGAAGGTAGTCCATGAGTTGCTATTAAACAATCATCTTGACGTAGTCTGTAGTTCAAGAAGTGTATAGCCTGCAGGAGCTGGAAAGACAGAACAAAGCAAAGAGCACTGTGTACTTGTATCAATCTACTGGGAGGTGTTAGGATAGATAGATACTCACTGATGTTATCTGACAGCTTTTCTATTGTTTGGTTTTCACCATCTGCATTCCTTCTTTTTCTCCCTTCTGCATGTTTTCACATTTCTGCTCTAAAATTGTCTGTACTGCTTCTACTCACTGAAAAGCATTTTCTTCCTTACTGTATTGTGCTTTCTGTAAAATAGAAAAATTAAGCATCGTTAGCTTTTTTCTTTTTTTCATTTTTACATTCCCTATGTCTTTATGGATAAATTGCTTGCAACTATATTGGTAAACTGAGAGAAAAGGCATTTATTTAACTCTGCTTGTCATCATGGAAACTTACCCTCAGTGAAAGATGAACCTAGAGAAATAAAGTAGCTGGTAATCTGAGTGAGCTCATGAGCATGTCCTCTGCTTTTTAGACCATTCCTGTTACACGTCACGTGTGTTGTTACATGTCTGCAAGCCAGACAGTGGATGGATTAATACATATGCAGACATAAAGTTTGTCTGTGTAGTGATTTGTGATTTGTTGGTAGTATCAAAACCACAGAGAGGTATTTTAGCCTTTTGTCAGCAGTGAAATGTGGCCTTCTTATGAAGCTGTACAAAAACTACGTAGTGTAGTATGGATTACAGGGAAATTACTGTATAGCAATCAATTACGGCTAGAGGGGAAAGCATGTTTCTCTGCTTGCCCTTCGGTAATGTGATGTGTATTTATCCACTCTGGTTATTATTGGCTGAGTTCTGATACTAGACACATTATGAAGAGAAATCTTTTAACTAGTGAACGAAAAAAAGTGGGAGCACCTTGACAAGTCAGAAAAGTGGCCACATCATCTTGCTTCTGTTTCTGACTCGTGTTACTTGTGACGTTCTCTTAAATTACTTATCTTAGACGCATCATTTATAGAAGTGGGAAAATACTATTAATTCAAGTTTTTCAAGGGCTTTAATATGATCGTGAAAGAGATGGAAAATTGTTGTCAAACATGGAAAATATTAGTGTTAAATATATAAAATGATGGACATTATATCCAGCACTAGTTATGCTGGATATGATTTCTTGTATTTGAGCTTCATCTATAACTGTGTATGGGCTATAGCTTTTCTGCTTTTAAAAGTACTTCTCTCCGTTGCATAGACATTGCACTACAGGTACAGGTAAGGCTATTTTAATGGACATTCTCAGATTCTGCTTGTATAGATATGTGTATACATATATATGGAAGTATGTGTAAAAAAAAAAAAAAAGGAACATTTAATGTATTTCATTTGTGCATTGCACTGGATAAAAACATGTTACAGGTTTGTAAAACGATGCTTTATTATACTAAGACAAGAATTCAAGACAGCTTTCTTCACACAGATTGGCCTAAGGTGGAAGTACAAAGGGTATTTTTATGATTTCTTCTGTACTGCTGCATTATTCATCATGAATAACACAAATTACACTGAATTTTTCTTAATTTATTTTTTATGCAATACAGTCATTCATTTCTTTCCACAGTTGTGGAGCTATACCATACCTCTTGTTCAAAAAAGCATTCTGATACTTTGCTGTATGTGGACGTTCCTGACATGTGGTCTTGGAAGCCAAATGTAGGTGAAGGTGGCAATACAAATTGCTCCCAACAGAGCTAGTTAATAGATTAAGGAAGGTCACCTTTCATAAACAGATACAGATCATCCCAGATTTATTCTTCACACGTAAGCCTAACCACATCAAAAGTTTTGAAGAACACAAAGTGTCTATCAGATACTAGGATAAGAAACAAAATGCAGTCAGGCAGCGTTCTTGTGTAAGTAGTTTTTCTTGTGTAAGTGTGCTCTTCTAATAACAACTTGCTTCAGATTTGAGTTAATTCATTGCAAATGGTATAGTGTTGACAGTAAGAATATAATAATTGATCTCCCTTTCACTTGAAGGTTTATAGAGAATTTTGTTGGGAGTCTTAAAAAAAAGCTTAAACTTTGCTATTTACAAATTTGCCATCTTGTTATAGCTGTGCTTTGGGATTATAAGATAGCTCCTGAGAAAATATGTAACAAGATGGCACAACTCCTAGCCAGTTGTGCCTCTAATCCACAAGTATTCTTTCATTCTTACTTATCTATGTCAGAAGAAGAAATACTTGTCTCCTAGAACTGTATTTCTCACACTTTATTTATTCTTAACAGTTACTATACTTAGGTCTTTACATAAGTATAAAACCAACTTGTGCTTTCATTGTACAGATATTGACAACAGCGGGTATGTCAGTGATTATGAGCTTCAAGACCTGTTTAAAGAAGCAAGTCTGCCCTTGCCTGGTTACAAAGTCCGGGAGATTGTAGAAAAAATCATCGCAGTGACAGATAGCAACAAGGACGGGAGAATCAACTTTGAAGAATTTGTCTCTGTAAGACGTTCCCTTTGGATGTTTCTCCACTGTTTGGTATCTGTTGAGACCTAGGATAGAAAACTGAATTAAGTGGTACAACTAAGTACAATTTTGATACAAATAACTAATATTTTGAGAATGGGAAAGTTTTCTGGGACAATTTACAATATCCTATAATAATTATTTACCAGTCTTTATATTTCACTCTCTCATTTAATTTGGGCAGCATGTGAGAGAACAGTAGCTGCAGTCAGTCCTACTTTCTATTTCTTCAGAGATGAGGGGATGGACTGCATATTTTAGGAACTGTTTGGTAAGCCCTTGCCCTGACAAAAGAGTAGCTAATTAGATACCAGCCTCTGAATTCTCTTAGTGATAAGCTAATGCTTGTGCTACTGTGCTTAATCTCTATACTAAAGGCTATTTTTTACTGGCAGTGGGGTATGGTTTTTCACTTTTAGTGAGCAAATTTGAAAGGTTTAGACTTTTTTTTTATATGGATCACTTGCTAGTGTGGTTTATTTAAGAGAAACAAAAACTTTTCAGGGTGTTGGTCTGTGTGTGTGTTTGGGGATGATTAGTTTTTGCTTGGAATTTAGAGTACTGCTGCTAATTGCAGCCAGTTGCTTGTTGAACTAGTTATTGATCTTTCTTTTCAAGATTCTAATTTCCAGTGTTTTATAGGTGAGATGCAACTATTTGCATCCAGATATTGAACTGTACGTGTTACTTATACTTCATTGTCAATTTTGAGACCTCTGCAGCATTTGGGCAAATCTAGGACATACCAGTATATAAGATGTGGTTTACATTGCAGGCAGGTGGAAAACGGTATCAGCTTGCTTAAGGGCATTTGTAACTGTCACGTAGTAACTTTTTACTGTAAAGCATGTGATGAAATAAGTGGAAGAATTATGCTATAGTCATTGAAAATGTGTATATCTTTAGTTGTTCTCTTTGGTTTACAAAAATGTCAGTGGAAAAATTGTGTAGACTGTTGAAGGTCTACTTTTTTAGAAAGCACAGCTTAATAAAGGTAGCACTTGAGGTACTCGCTGAGAAATAATAAATTAGATATCCAGTATGCAAGTTTCATGAAGGGTTTTAAACTGGTTTTACCCATACATTAATTTTTTTTCAGAACAGAAGTCAATGTAAATACCAAAGAAAGGCAGTCAGGTTAACTACTGATTCTAGAGCACTTACATGAGTTAACACTTAGTTATTTGAAGGTATGATCAATCACAAAATGCCCTCTATTTTTTTAATTCCAGATAATTCAGGAATTGAAAAGTAAAGATGTTAGCAAATCATTCCGAAAATCAATAAACAAAAAGCAAGGTATTACAGCAATTGGAGGAACATCAGCAATATCTAGTGAGGGGACACAGCACTCTTATTCAGGTAAGAAATAAACAGGAGCAAATTTTGCATGGAGGAAGACTCTTTAAATTTGTACTACAGACTGAGAAAAAAACAACTGGAAAATGTTGCTGTTGAATGCAAATTAACACAGATAAAGCATGTGGAAATAGACAAGATAAGTGTGGGTGGTGGTTTATTAAAACGTGGGCTGTTTAGGTGTTGCTAGTTTCATGCTGCACTCAGAGGTAAGTTAGGCATCTTCGCAAGAGCAAAAAATGAAAACAAGCACTGACAGCACATGTGAGGGGAAATAAATGTCCCCTTCAGCATACTTCTACTAATGCTAGTAAAGTTTTTGACTTCATTACATGCTAATCTACTCTTATTCCTATATTCAGATAAAAATGAATCCCTGTTTTCATTTCGACAGTGTTAACCAAAATGAAAAAAAACCAGAACAAACCACATATCCTTTCTGGATGGAAGGGCCTCCTCAGCTGTCTCTGTGCCATTACAGAATTGTTCACTCCCATATTATTTTTGCGTAGCTTATCTCATACTTCAGAAGTTGCATTTAATATTTGATCTCTGTTTCCTTCTACCTCCCCCTGCTGCATGTCATTTAAGTTGGTAATTGTGCCTAATTGCATTGCAGCTCCTGGTCAGAATGTTAACAACCTTCCAGGATCATATTGCAATAAGCAATATTGCAACTTTTTTGATTGACTCGAGTCTAGGATTTGCTGTGGTTCCAGAAGTGTGTTAAGATTGGATGTATGAGGAAGATTCACTTCAGTTAGCTAAAGGTGGTGATACCCTCTCTCTTGGTATTCTCCTTATAGCACCAGCTGCACTCCAAAGCAGGAGATATATTCTGTCTCAAAGGATGCCTGTAGGGGGGTCACAATCAGAGCTAATTGTTTAGACTCCCTTTCATTTTTGGTGAGAGAAACTGACCTGGCTAGAGTGCAATTCATCTGACCTGGCCTCACCAGCCATCTAGTTTATGATGAGATGAAGCGTGCACTAGAATTTCATGTTTCTTCCCACTGACAATGAAAGAAGTGTAATGAGTCACGTGTGGGTACCTGTCTTGTATGCTTCTTGAGGTAAGGGAGGTGAATACCACCTATACTGTCTGGGAGTTTGGATACCGATACTTGATTGTTTGTTGTCCCAATAAGCATTCTTAGATACATTAAATTCTGCACTAAATATGAAAGAGAATTTAAATCTGACCTACTAAACTTTTTAAGTTTCTCAAAGCTAAATACAGCACAGTAATCCAGATGATAGTCTCAAAAATACTGCCAGTCTCTGAAGTCCTGGTAGAAGGCAGAATGAAATGCTTCATTTTAAACCCAGGGTGTATCAATTGAGACATTGCGTGCTTCAGATAACAAAGTTCCCTCTTTTCATTGTTATTGCTGAGAAACTGAATTCGAAGTCAGTCATGATGATACCTTCCTCATTATGTCACTATGATTTTTATGTTGTCCTTCAGAAAATCATCAGATGTTCAGAGGATGCAGTAGGAGAAAGATCAATCTGTACTTGCCATTTTTTGTGTTCTTTGCCACTGGTCTGATTCTTTCCATAACTGGCCCCTGTGAAACTAAGGGGCTTTGTTGCAGATGAACCTCTTTGACCCAAATGTGATGTTTAGTAATATGTGTTCACGGAAGTGATAGTAGATTATTTTAATGCTGCTGTTCTTTTCAGAGGAAGAAAAAGTTGCTTTTGTTAATTGGATAAATAAAGCTCTACAAGATGACCCAGACTGTAAGCACCTCCTACCTATGAACCCATCAGATGCCAGCCTTTTTAAATCCCTTGCAGATGGCATCCTTCTTTGGTGAGTCCAGGGCTGTGAGGAAAAAAAAGAAATTAATCTCACAGGTTAAATGCTGATCACAGTGACATGAACTGGAAAACTTCTGACAGGCTTTAACTTCAAGACTCCACTCTTAAATATTTCAACCAAAGTGTAAGATGGGGAAAATCTGTTTGCCTGTAGAAATGTTATTTTTAGCAAATTTTTTATGTGAGTCTGTGCATATATTATGAAGTGGTTTTCCACTTCAGACCCATAATTATGTATGTCAGATATATGCAGGTTGTTTATAAAGGAGATAATTACATAGTTTATATATTCATTAGCTGGAATAATGAGAAAACTTCACTATTTCAAATATTTTTAAAAGTTAATAAATGTAGTTGCTAAATCATAGGATGGGAGGAACAGAAATCTGAATTAAATCTGATAGAGAGCATATAGTAGGTCCCTTACCTTTAGTGTGCTGTAACTTTCTAGTTAGTTAAAGTAGACTAATAGTACTTATTCATACACCATGGTAACAAGGGATTAGCATATTAGTATTGATGTGAATTAGTCTTTGAGATCCTTGCAGATGCAAGATACTATAGAAATGCAGTACATAAATAATATTGTTTATATTACAAAGATTTTCACTAGAGACTATTTAACTGACTTTAGTTTACAGTTTTAATCTTCTCAATAACTTTTTCTGACAGCACAAACATGCTGTATTACTAAAGTATAAAACCCAATTGCTGAAGTTTCTTATAATTACATGTTATCTGGGGGTTTCTGGATGAATGTGCAATTATTTAACAGGGAGAGGAGATTTAGAGGATGAGGTGGTCTTTTCTTTTTTTAAACCTTGTCAGAAATATTTACAGCTAGTTTAAAGTGTTAGGAGTTTATAATCAAATAATATATTTTCTGAGAAATTAAAGTTTGAATAAACTCTGACTTTTCTTCCTTAGCAAAATGATCAACTTTTCACAACCAGATACAATTGATGAAAGGGCTATTAATAAGAAGAAACTCACTCCTTTCACTATTTCTGTAAGTACTGCACAGATAGGAACTTGCCACAAATGAAAAAGTAAAATATGTTTCCATAGCTTTGTTTTAATGACAGTTCTTCTGGTGGAGGAAAAAAAAAAGCCCTATGTATTAAAAAATGTCAAACCATGAAATTGTATTTTCTAATAAACTCTGCTGAATTCTCCTGTTTCTTAGAAGATTTACAGGAAAACTTGTATTTTTCATGCTTTCTTTAGTTCTTTCCCTATTTGCTACTATTGTTTTGCTTTACTAAGTATCTGAAGAAAACCATTTTAGACTTCTGAGTGGATGGTCAGGTCGTATTTTAGCAATGCAGAAAGTATCTGCATGGCTGTATACTGTATGGTAGGATGATGCATTTTCAGTAGTGGAGAGCAGCTTGGACAGAAGATGAGAAGCTCTGTTTTTTTTATTGTGTATGAAGTCATGAAAATATTTGAGAAACAGTTTTTAAGACCTTGGTTTGTGTATATGAGAACAGGTCTGGAAGAGGGAAGTAAATCATAATTACCATCCTAATGAGGAAAAAAAAAAACCTGATTAAAAACCTCAGTTAATTGGCAGACTTTTCATTTCAGGCTGTGACATTAAAATATGAGAAGTTATAACATACCATGTTCTAAATCATCCAAGTGGGTTTTGTAATTTCTACTTATTTAAAGAAGATGTGTCAGCAAAAATGATACTACGTGTGTTTGTCTCTGTAGATATTTAAAGAAAATAGAGAATAATATTTACGAGAGCTGCCAGGTGTTTTTTCTTGGAATGTTTCATCTGTGACAATCACTAGCATTACTTCCAATATGAGGATGTTGAATTGCCATGATTTTCTTACAGTGTCTCTTCAATTGCAGTTTAACAGTTGCTTGAATAAATGTGTCAGCCTGTATAAGATCCAAGATGGAATGACAGTGATGTCAGTAGCCTCCTGCACAGGGCAGAATTCCATATGAGCATGTTTTTCCACAGGATCAAGCCCCTGATATTTTGAGCAATATTGTTTAATTTGTGTATGTGATACTTATGAATTACAAAAAATTATTTTGATTACAGTATTCCTCAGTGATCCAAGCTGCAGAAAGTGGTCCACAATTTTTTTGTGGGTCCGTATTAAACACTGTCAATAATGTTTTCTATAAATTTTGATAATCTCCACAGAGTGCAGTTTTCCACTGGGAACCATTGAACTAATGCATTATTTCTTATAACTTCTGAAACTTACAAAATTTAACATGAACCAATTTACTAAGAATTACAACCTCATAAATTTGTTAATGATATTCCAAATAGGAAAACCTAAACCTGGCTCTGAACTCAGCATCTGCTATTGGCTGTACAGTTGTCAATATTGGATCACAAGATTTGCAAGAAGGAAAACCACACTTGGTATTAGGACTCTTGTGGCAGATCATTAAAGTTGGTCTTTTTGCTGATATTGAGATCTCCAGGAACGAAGGTAAGAGTAATGGCAGGTATAGTAATGTTGGCAACTTGGAATTAACTGAGACCACAATAGCAATGATTTCGGCTTTCTTTCAAACTTGCTTTTAGCTCTTATCGCCTTGCTAAATGAAGGGGAAGAACTAGATCAGTTAATGAAGCTTTCCCCAGAAGAGCTCTTGTTACGCTGGGTGAACTACCATCTGGCCCATGCAGGGTGGCAGAAAATCAGTAACTTCAGCCAAGACATTAAGGTATGTAGTTGTCACTCTGATAATTGAGT
The DNA here is from genome assembly GCF_000737465.1 of Haliaeetus leucocephalus. NCBI lineage: Eukaryota > Metazoa > Chordata > Aves > Accipitriformes > Accipitridae > Haliaeetus > Haliaeetus leucocephalus. The sequence goes on from NW_010972676.1 coordinate 9,580,802, forward strand.
ATAATGGTATTTAAACACACTATGCATAGGAACAAATGAGTCAGATCAGAAGTATTAAGAAAAATAGTAGTCATCTGCTTTTTCTAGCTATAGGTTCATCCTGCATTTTTCAACACTGAAAGAGCATTATTTTGATCTCTTATATCCTATGCAGTTGCTCATACCATATATTATCCCATTACAGTGCAAAGCAGACATTTCCAACAAGCTCATATTCAGGGAAGTTCTACGTTCTAAGACTGTTATTAGAGTTATTTAGGACAATTTGCACTACCTTATTAGTTACCTTTTTCCTGTCCATCATTCCCTGCTCCTGGGTCTGTGGAAACCCATCTTTTCTTTCTTTTGTTGTTTTAAAGAAGTGTATGGCTTTAAATCTCCTCCTGGTGCATATTTGCTAATGATGATTGCCCTTCATACCTAGCATTCTACAGAAGAGTAGGAAACCTCTTGAGGAAAGAACAGTCATTCAGGGGGCTGTCTGGAGTAGCTACTGACTCTTAATCCAAAGAGAGAGCAGCCCCCCTCAATCATTGTGCTCTGCTGGTGTGCCATTTTACTGACACAAGGGGACTGGAAGGCATAATGTTTCCTTGGGGCAGATGGCAGATATGCATAATTCTTCTCTCTTCTTCAGTCATTCTGCATAAGGTATGCAGAGTACTGTAGTAAGTCCAGTTGAAGAGAGAAAAACCCAACTTTTTAAAACTAAAAGCAAAGGAGGAAGATTCCCTAAGGTGATAAGTCCTCTTTTTATTGAAGAAAACCATATTATTAATTGCTAGTTATATCTTTTCAAATGCCACCAAGAAGGCTATTATTAAAGCAAACCTTTAACTAGGGTTTTATATGAAAAACTGCTACTATGGCAAAAATATTACATGCTATTTAAGAGAAGTATTAAATACTTCTAAAACTAGCAGATTTTTGGTTTATTTTCCTAGTTTCTTAGTGGGGGAAAAAAACCCCACAGATGCATACTGAAAACTGCATCAAATAAATATAATTTCTTTTGTTGCTATAGATTCATCCTAAAAGAGCCACTTTTGCTCTCCATTTTTAATTCCATTTACCTCATCAATTAAGAAAGACAAGGTAATATAAAACAAGTCTATTTGAAAAGGACAGTGAAGGAATAAAATACCAGCACTGAAAAGAAGATCCGTACTTGGGGGGGGGGGGGTGTGGGGGTGTGGATAGCCTATATACACTTGCCTTAAATATCTTAATTGCAACTGTCTAGTTCATATCCAGCAGAATAAATTTAAATAACATTGTCCAGAATAATTAGCAGACATTCCTTTTCTCTGTCATCTGGCTAAGCAAGTTCTATATGAAATAGTGTAGTAAAATGGCTGCATGACCTCATCTATATTTACTGAAACGGGTGCCATATTTTTCACTTCTATGGCTTTTGAATGCGACTGTAAGAGCAGTAAATGTCTATGAAAGGCTACATACTTGCTCTTTTTTTTTTTTTAAATATTACACTGCTTGTTTTAGGATTCAAGAGCATACTACCATCTGTTAAATCAGATTGCACCCAAAGGAGATGACCTTGATGAATTGCACATTAAAATTGACTTTTCGGGATTTCATGTAAGTATCCAGAAACGTAAAAATAGACTGGAATTATCGGAGACCTCTATGTATATATGCAACATCCTGGTTACAGGGCTGTCCCAGAATCCCTCTTTTTCTTTGTAAAGCATGCAAAAGCTCAGATTCTTTAATGTGACAAAAGCTTTAAATGGGTAAAAACTTGAGTAAAGTTCCAGGGCACTTCTGAAACAGGATAATGCATCCTGCAGCGTAAAATTTGGAGCTATGTTTTACTTGCAGCAGTGTCTAACTGGTTTTTATTTTCAGTTGGGTCCTCCAACATGAATATTACAACATCTGCTCAGTTCTGCTCTTCTGGAATTCAGACAAGGAAAAAGAATAGACTTCACAAACCTTGTTATCCTTCCTCAAACTAAAGAGCATTCAGAAATGACATGTGAGCTCTTCCAGTAACCAGTAGGAAAGGAATGTGTGGCATCCATCAAGGTTTAAGTTGTAAAGGGATAGAGGGTCTAAAACCAGCCTAGATAGATGTGAAAACACTTTTCTCTAAGCTGCTACATAATGCTTGTTGGAAGGATTATTCTGAGAATGCATTTGATACAAAATTGAACTGCATGTCTGAGATACAGATATCTATGTATCAATCAGAATCTTAAGTAGAATCTCGTCATTCTTTATAATAATGAAAACTCACATGCAAAATTATGTTTGCTTACAAGCTTTAGTCCTCTCAAACTGCTTGATGAGGAGAGCTCCGTTTTGTTTGTTTGCTTTTATTTTGGAGTTTTTTGGGGGAGTGAAACAGGATAGTAGTTAATTTTTTCCATGTAATTTGCTACAGTTCATATAATCATGTTCTGTAATGGGTTATAAAGCAGTATCAGTAACAAGTAACAACTTTTGTTCTAGAGCAAGTTTCTGGTTGAGTGTACCAATGCTAAATTACTGATTCGTACTAAATTCTAACAGTAATTCAATTACTAAGTCATTTCCCTATAAATAGTAACTCTTAGCATTGTGAAGATTAGAGGCAAAAAGTATATGCTTCATGGTTTTGAACACTGATTTTTTTCTATGTAGATTAATAATAAAGACGAATAAAAAAAATAACACATAGGTTACCAACTTAAAATGATTCAGAGGCAAAAATACTAAAAGGAAAGCAAGGTAGTGGATTATCACATTCTGAAGCATTCAGACTCTTATTGAGGGTTTTGGGCATCATCTGTAATTACTCTGCTTGAGAATATCAGTTTAAAGCAATGGTGGTGAGTCTTTGGCACATATAGCAGAATATGCAGTGTGGGAATCAACAGCCTGGAAATGGAAATATAACCACTACACCTCTGGCTGCTACTGCTGTTGCTGTGATTCATGAGGAATGTTGTGCAGGCAGCCACAGAAGTGAAGGACAGAGAAAGTGGAAGGAAGATGGGAAGAAGGGAATTGTTACGGGCTGTTAAGAGCTAGCTCAGGCATTGGGGGAATGAGGGAGGAACTGACATGGGTCATTTAAAGATTTGCCAAACTGAAGATTCAGTAAAGAATGGAAACATGCTAGTATTCATTACAAATTTTTTTTTTTTCTTTTAGGATAAAAATGACTTGAGGAGGGCTGAGTACATGCTTCAACAGGCAGATAAATTGGGCTGCAGACAGTTTGTAACTCCAGCTGATGTGGTTGCAGGCAACCCTAAACTCAATTTGGCTTTTGTTGCAAATCTCTTTAACACACATCCAGCCCTACACAAGCCTGACAATTCATCTTACGATCTCAATTTATTAGAAGGTACTCAACTTACTAAGCATACAGGAGACAAGAATATTAGTGATTTCTATTTAAGTATTCCTTCTAGGTTGTGATATAGGATCCCTGTGTGGTGGTCCCTGTATTAACACCAGTGTATAGAGCTTTCTCACTAGCTTTCAATATAAGCCTTAGTAGAAGTCCCTGTTACTGTGAATATTGTTCACTTGTGTTAGCGTGACCAAAGGATATTCCTGAATAACATTCTATCATTCATTTGCAGGAATTAAAACTGTCCTCTTACTCCCTTTCCAGTTTCCTGTGCTTCTTTCCTTACTGTTTATATTTATATGAATATTTATATTTGATGCACAAATTCTAGCTTCCCCTAATTTGCAGTGCTATACTATGCAACTGTAATAGTCTTTTAAAGTACTTCTCACATATTGTGTTTATATATATGGGTATGTATGTGTATTAGTTTGTTGGCTTTTAAAACAGGAAACGAACAAACAAAAAGGCTTCTGTGTCAGCAACCTATATTAATCTATTACATCAGCAACCTGTATAGATCCTAGTATATCTGCAGGTTTGGACTTTAACTGTACAGTTCAGATCCCTAATGCTAGAGATAAAGGGATAATTGGTAGCAATCTTTGGCTGTTACCCTTTCTGTGGACCAGCTAATCTAGGATAATGAAATGGCTCCTGCCAGTGTATTTCACAGTTGTTCACTGATCTCAAAGGAATGGTGAGAATCAGGGGTGCCGCGCTGGGGAGAATCATCAGCAATGTTCACACATTCCTCTGCACTGCCTACTCCTGCCTTCCTCTTACTGTTCCTATCAGATTTCCTTTCCATCTAGGTGAGTCCATCTTCCTTTGCTCCTCTTTTTTTCATAATTTGTCTGCTCTGCTGCATCCCTATGTCACAAATCTTTTATCCCTCAGACCACTCCTGTTTGAGGCTTCCTGCTCTTCTAGTTTCAGCTGGGTGCCAGCTGTGGTAGAGGTATCAGAGCGCAGGAGGTAGTCTTCCCTTTTTAGCTGTGATATCCCTAGTCACTGCAGTCCCTGCTGTCCAGGACAAATGATTGAAGGAAAGGCCTGCTCTTCCTCTGCTGCAATTTTGTTAGAAATGTATGCTCTTGGAAATATATACAGGAGCTGTGTGGAGGTGGAGTATGTTCAGTTCAGCTTCTCTGTTTGGAACATAAAGTTGCAAGTGTGACTTGAAATACTGAAAACTTGGTCAAATTTAGAAGAGTTTTCATTGGCATGGCAAAAAACCAGCTGAATTACTTTCTGAACTTTTGTAAAATATTTAGATGAGATCAAAGTCTCAGCTACAACAGTTTGTAAAAAGTTACAATCACCTGAATGCTAGATTACAATTTTGTAATGATAAATACTGGCCAAATTTAACTTACTGTTTATAGTATATATTTTAGAGACGGAGAATCATGCCAATGTTATCTGTTCAAAGGCAAGTAGACAACTCTCCTTTGCCCCCAAATAATAACTCCTGTGGTGACATGTAGATCTAAACCATCAAAATAGTAATTTCAGCCAAAAGATGATGTTGTTAATGGATTTTTCTGTTAATTTGTTTTATTTTTTCTATAAAATCCTGTGCTTTTACTGATGTTTTCTCAAGGTAGTGATATAAAATATAAGACATTCATTTCTTTATAGTTTCATCATAGATTGTCTGTTGAAATCTGACTCCTAATTTATAATGCTTTCCTATTTTGCTTCATGAAATGCAGATTTGACCCCTCCTAATGTAGGTACTGTATTTAGTACTTTTCTGTACTCCATAAAAGTATTTATACTGCAATTTTTCTTCTTTTTTTTTTTTTTTTCTCCTAGTGTTTTAATCACCTCTGTCCTTTTCTGGTTGATTTTTGCATTGTTCTTGTATTTTTCTGTTGCTTTAATATGCCGTCATAAGTAAACAAGAAAGGAAAAAAAAAACCAACAAAAAAACCCTACAGGTCTAACATGATGCATATAAAATGAGGGCAGGACTTGCAGTAAGTCAAATGCCATATAGTTCTTTCTGTGGGTTTAACCAGTAGGGGCTTTCCATGAACAAAGATGTAAAGTTCTAGGTATGTGTGGGTGAGTAGAGCTTTCTGAAAGTCTTCATTTTCATTCATAAATTCCATCTTTTCAGTGACTGTTCCACCCAAAGAGTATGATGTGGCTGTTCTCTTTGGCTTAAGACAATGAACACTGTGCATAAAATGGCACCTGCTCTGATAACAAGTCTGGTGATGTGCACTTGTATACAGAGAGCATATCCCTCAAGTATACTGACATAACAAAATGAACATTTGATACTGTGTGGGGATGGAGGGGAGTCCTGACCTCAGTCAGTGCATGACCTTTAAGTGAATATTGCTGTTGCTCTGAGGAACCTTCTCACTTGTGGGGCAGGCAGCAGAGTTTGGAGTCTAAGTCACACAGAAAGCTGAGTTCTTGGGGGGAGGAAGAGGAAGGACTTCTGTCCACCCATGTTTCCTCCAGTGTAGATGTCCTCTGCTGCTGGCAGCCTTCAAGGCTGTTACCACGAGAGGGTTAACTACTTCCACTCAGGCCAGCTGAACTTGGGGTGCAAATTGCATCTTGAGCTCTGTTGCCTTTCAGAGAGGATCGTAGGTATCTGGAGCCCTTTGGATTCTTGACCCCATCCCTATGGCTACTCCCCACTCAGTTCCATAGTATAATATCTCAAAGAAAGAGATGGCAATAAATATAAAGGATACTACCAAATTTGCTCCTCTCTCTTTTGTGTAGCTCTGCCCCCTTTCTGCAGTTTTCCAATGATTTTGGCAATCTGCTGCACCACTCAGCAGAAGATATGCTCCTGATAGGATCACAAGGTATATTTTGAATAAAAGAGTAGAGAGAAAAAATTGGTCAGTTCTCAGCCATCTGGAAAACTTACGAACGCTTATGTGTTGCATGACAAAGGGATTTGTTTAGAGTGGCATATTAAATATATTATACTGGGTTTAGTTCCTGGATTCCTGCTATCCAAAAGGGTGCTGCTCAACTTGCATGTTCTTGCTCCTGCTTGGCTACTTTGGATTGTTTCAACACTGTTAAGCATGCATTTTAAAATTCTTGGTCTGAGTGCAGTTGCTGAGTATCTGGTTTTGTAGCTACACTTTGTTTAGTAAGAGTTCATTAAATAATCTTGTTACTGTGTTTGCAATGGACAAGTGTTCCTAAAAGCACTTTGCCGTCAGTATTATAGGCATTGCAAACCAACTCAAAGCTCAGTAAGCCTAACAGCTTCAGAAAAGAAAAAAATCAAAAGGGACTTGCTTCAAAATACTGTAACATCTTAAGTTTATAAACTCTAAATTATATATCATGCTTGTATTTTGATTGTATCTTTTTTTATGGAAAACCACTGATATTTTTAATAACTTTGTCATAAAATGTGATTCTTTGTTGTCTTTTGAATTCTGTTATGGAACGAAATACATGAAACAAAGCTGACTGCCTGAAGACCTTGCAGAATAGTATTTTTCTTTGTTTCAGCATATATTCATCAGTGACTGTTTGGTAATTTTTACAAGTAAATCTTTCAAACAAATACTAGTTTGAATTGTGTATGAAAGACCTCAATTTAGAAAAACAATATATCAATAGGATGAGTGTCATCTGTTTCATAATAATTGGAAAGAAAAGTAACTGGTAAGCTGGCTGAAACTTTTTAAATAAAATTTATTCTGTTGGAAAATGTCAGTTACAGCTGAAATCTCTGAATTTAATTTTTTTATAAATATACTGAAGTCCAGAGCTTTTTGTATAAGAGGGGAAGAGAACTAGGTTAAAATTGTAACCTCTGTCTAAAAATCGATGTTATGACATAGGTCTATTTCATGGTAAAATAATATTTAAGAGGTTTTCTTTCTATTCTAATGAGAAATACATGTTTATACAGTAGCTTCATTTTGCAAAAACATTCATTGTTCTGTAGTCAACATAGAACTGCAGTACTAAATGAGACAGTTTTCATGCTACATAAACTTCATTAGACAAACTCAGTACCATTAGGCTCTAAGGAACAAATGAAAAAAGCGAAGAAAAATCTGAGATTTTTATGTGTTTCAGTCCTGGGAAATCTGTTCTTTTGTTGTTTGGGGAGGTTTTCTCTCTCCTTAATGTCTTTTCTGTTTTCTTAACTGTGGATTATCAACCCAGGGGAACAAAGCAGTGAGGTTATTCCAAGCTCACATGTTCAGGCTAAATATGTTCTTAAATGCTCTTCTTTGATGTAAGAGAAAACAGCTTATGCAGCACTGATTCACATGCAATTGGCCACAGATGGATCGTTAAAATTTAGGTAATGTTGTATGTAGAAAATTAATGTTATTACTGCAAACTGTAACTTTATAGAGAAAGAGCCTTAGTCTAGGAACTCGTGATTACAATAGATAAAAGCAATCTAAGTCAGGACAGTCAGCGGAGGGGTTGGTTTTTTTCCCCTGCTGAATTTTCTGCATTTCTCATAAGCAGCATTGCTAGTTAAAACTGCAAGAATAACTAGCCCCCTTGGCAGTATAAATACCTTCAGAAATTTAACCAGTACAATACTGCCTTGCTAAGTCTCCAGTGTTAAAAACTAAAAAGGTGAGATCTGTTGCTTTGGGGATGACCTTCACAAATGAATACTGGGAAGTTCTGTGTGGAGAGAAGTGGAGCTGTAATTTCTGGAGTTTGATGCAATTGCAGTAAGTGTGTTAGTACTAACTTTTAATAAAAATATGCCATTTCAAACAGATTCAAAGATACTATTGAATGCAATGTCCACTGATTTTGGTTTTAGGAAATTATTATTAATCATCACTATTTTCTCCATGATACATTATCTAAAATATGACCAACAAACTGTCTATTTCTATATTTTATCAAATTGTATTTACACAGAAAAATATAGTCTAATAGTACTCCCTGTAGTGCCTCTGGCCTTGTGCCCAGAACTGAGGGACTCTGAATTTGATAGGATTGCCTTGGCTTATTGGCCAGTAGAGACTACTGTTAGGGAAAGGATGAACTTTTTGGGGGGGGGGGGGAGGCATGAGAGTCATTTAAACATTGCTTATTAACGTGTTTTCTCCAATAATTTATATAGAATTATATTTGTCACTGTAGGAGAAAGTAATGAAGAAAGGACTTTCAGAAACTGGATGAATTCACTGGGTGTAAACCCATATGTTAATCACTTATACAGGTAAGGCTTTTTTTTTTCTTAAACAATAGTTTCATTTCCCTTGGATGACAGGGGAAGAAGAAAGGGAAGTTGTATTTCTGCTGGAATAGTGATTTCCAGGTTTCCACACAGTGTGATAGAAACTTCAAAACTGATCTGTAGAACAGCATTAGGCAGCATCTGACTCAGATGTTCTACTCATGATCTAGAAATAGTAGAAAAACCAAAAAGTTTTCATGTGTTCCTGTCACTCACTTGTACTTTGATTTACATTTTCTAAGAAGTTGAGATAATTAGGTTTTATAATGTAAGATTTTTATTTTCTCTCGTGACAGATGAAATGACTGCAAACCTATTAAAACAGTAATGTAATTCTAAACTGTAAGAGAGGATAGATGTCTGCTGAGTAGACTGTAGGAATCTATGCAGTGTGATATTCCCTCAAAACAAAGGGTGCTTTAGCATGCTTTTTAGATGCTTCTGATCACTTTCAAATTGTGCCAGCAGTTAATTCAAATCCTATCAATAAAGGATGGGATGCAGGGAGCAACTGGGAACATCTGCTTGCATGTATGCTTGCTGTTAGTTTTCATTGTTTCTCTTTTCTGACGTCTGTAAAGTGATACCATCTGTAGATAGCTTAACGTGGAGAATTTCATTTAGGAAGTAGCTGAAGAGGATTATCAGGAATGCAATTTATAATGGAAAAATAATACTTTTTCTAATACTCTTTTTTCACTAGATAAGAATATTGGTTTTGATTATTTTTTAGCATCTGTAGGTGCAGATAAAGCATGAGTATTTAACATTTTGGAAAGTCCTGAGGAAACTAAAACTAGATCAATAAATGAAGACTCTTTAGCTAGATGTTTCATCTACACCTACCCTATGAAAGCAATTGTTTAATTAAAGTTGGTGAAGCCAGTGGCTGTGCTTACTTCACTGAGATATGTGGAAATAATGAAATTAAACATACAATTTAATGTAAATAATTGCAGAACTCAAGCAATAGGATATAGGCCAGTTTCTCCACAGAACGACACAAATTTTTATTTGTTTTTCAGCATCTTAATTACACTTCAAGAAGTCTCAAGTATTTAACATTTTTGTTGTGAATATGAGCTTTTATACTTATAAACATTGTTTTACTCTGGTTTAGTGACCTCTCTGATGCTTTAATAATCTTCCAATTGTATGATATGACTCGTGTGCCAGTTGACTGGAACCACATCAACAAACCTCCTTATCCATTACTCGGTGGTAATATGAAAAAGGTGGGTGGATACTCTGTAATACAATCCAGTTTCACTGCCTCCCATTGTGCTATTTGTAGTAATTTGGGTTGTCTAGATTTGCGTGCTACTGAGACAGTCCTGGCAAAACAAAAAGGGAAAAAAATTATTTTCCGGGTATTATCCCAAGGAAAAAATAGCAGTTATAGCATATATCACTTTAGTTTCTAAATGTGGACACATTTTGGCAATATTTAATTTAGTGTCTAATTAGGGTATATAAGTAAAAGTTTCAGGCCTGACACTGCTATCATTGCCTGATGCTCTTATACTGTGAGGTGTTTCCTCACAGAGCAGTTTTATATGCTGCCAGAATTTGTGCAAGACTTGCAGAATCCAAGCTTTCAGTTAGTTTTGTGATCATTATTAAGCTAGAATTGTAGAGGAAAAAAAAATTACTGTCTGTTTAAGAACAACACATTTCAATATTTTTCCAAATTCAGTTTTCATGTAAGTATCTATTAATTTGTTGACTTCAGTGGAAGTGAACTTGGGTTTCTCCAGTATGAAAAAAGATAATCGTTGGAATCTTGCATACTTGCATTTATGGTAAAAACTGTGTTATTTTAATCACAGTGTAGAAAGGCTAGAAATCTTTCTTTAGCTCCAAATGTCACCATAGGTAGCAGTAAGCCAAAGTAATTCAAAATACACATAGTTTATAGGTCTGTATTATAGAAATATTAAGGTGTTTTCATTATTTGCACACAAATTTTATGTTTAGATTGAGAATTGCAATTATGCGGTAGAACTCGGGAAGACAAAAGCCAAATTCTCACTGGTTGGTATTGCTGGACACGATCTAAATGAGGGTAATCCAACTCTGACTTTGGCTTTGGTATGGCAGCTGATGAGAAGGTAAGATAAGCACAGTATATGATAGATGTTTGTATATATATGTATCTGTGTACATGTGTGTATGTGTGTGTCTCGTATATCAAGGCAAATTAAAGCTAGTGTTCAGTTCACCCAACAGATATTTTACAGAGCCATCTCTATATCCCTCATCTCCAAGATAAACTTTTATACATTAGTTTTGTAGTTTTACATACCGTGTAGTGATTGAAACCACAATAGTGTGTGTGTGTGTACGCATCCATTTAGAGACAATTAAAACCTTATATACTAAAAACTGTGATTAAAATTATAAATCCTGCAGCAAGTAAAAAGAGCACAACTTATTTCATGTTGATTCCACGCATCTTTCTCTAAGTAGAGAGTAATTTAATGTGGTTTAACCCCAGCTGGCAACTAAGCACCACACAGCTGCTCCCTCACCCCTCCCCACCCTGTTAGAATGGGGAGCAGAATTGGGGGGGGGGGGGGGGGGGGGTAAAACTCATGGGTTGAGATAAGAACAGTTTAATAATTGAACTAAAATTTAATAATAATTATTGTAATAAAAAGGAACATAAAAAAAAAAAAGAGGGAAATAAACCCCCCAAAAAACAAGTGATGCACAATGCAATTGCCCACCACTCGCTAACTGATGTCCAGCCGATCCCCAAGCAGCGATCAGCACCTCCCAGCCAACTTCCCCCAGTTTATATACTGAGCATGACGCTATATGGTATGGAATATCACTTTGGCTGGTTTGGGTCAGCTGTCCTGGCTATGCTCCCTCCCAGCTTCTTGTACACCTGCTTGCTGGCAGAGCATGGAAACTGAGAAGTCCTTAACTTAGGATAAGAACTACTTAGCAACAACTAAAACATGAATGTGTTATCAACATTATTCTCACACTAAATCCAAAATACAGTGCTGTGCCAGCTACTAGGAAGAAAATTAACTCTGCTGCAGCTGAAAGTAGGACATTTAAATATTTGTAAGATCAAAAAAGAAGAATAGAAAGAGGTGACATATGCTGTAGAAGTTAAAACGGGAAGAAATTTTTAGGCCATCACAGCTATAGTAATGTAACTGTCATAAAATCAAAATCTTGCTAGTGCACTGAGTAGGGAAAAAGTATATTATAAATTAATTTCAATAAAGAGTGTTTTATTGCAAATATTTTCCACAAGTGAACTTTCTTACACCTACCCCAAAACACTCAATGCTTTTTGTTTCTCAGACTGTTGTGACTCAGTTTTCAAGGTGACTTGGATGGTAGGGAGCCATTTAAGCTTATAAAGTAAAATTAATTGTGATGTGCTGAGTAAAACAAGTATATGAAGAAGATGTAACTGAATATTATGAGGTTTGGGATGTTATTCTTGCAACAAACAAAAAAGTGATTTAAAGTACTAAATAGTTTATAATGTAAGAGTACCTTGTGAGGATGAGTACTTGGCATTGTCACTGTGCTGAAGTAATAATTTACTTTTGCTTGTAGCTTTGTACTGGTAGCAGAGTTGAGTTCTGCCACTCACTTTAACTCAGACTCTTATTTTCTTTATTAAAGGTATACTTTGAATGTACTATCAGACCTTGGAGAGGGGGAAAAAGTAAACGATGAAATTATTATTAAGTGGGTGAATCAGACACTTGCAAAAGCAAATAAGAAAACTTCAATTACAAGTTTCAAGGTAATCAAATTAATTTACTTTTCTTCTTTCCACATACAATCAGATCTGGGACTTTTAACCTGATCTGTTAACAATTTGGCTTTAACAGTGGCTCTCCCATCAGCTAGCATAATTGTATAAGGAAATATTTCTGACGTTCTGTGAATCTTCAAAAGTATTTTACAAGTCTATTAATAAGAAACAAAAAGAAATTATAATTTCTGCTGTAAGATTCAAAACAAAACAAAAGAAACCCAACAACAACAAAAAGGCTGAACTTTCAAAGGGGCTTCTGTCTGAAGTTACCAATGTTTGGGCATGGCATGTCATAGATCTTCCAAATTTTTGGACATAGGCACTCTCATGGTTGTACAAACACGAAGAACAATTTTGGAAATACTTGGGGGGCAGAGGGGTGTTGGTGTGGAAATTGCCATTTTTAGTAACAGCTGGTCAAAAGGATGTACTCGTGCGTGGCAGAGCCAGGAGAGGGAGCCCCAGTTAACCAGTGACATCTTTTGTCTTCATTGGCACCGCTGATGTGTAGCAGACCTGTACAAAACAGGAGCTTTTCCCATTCAGCAGATATGAACAAATTGATAAAGGAGCTTTCCTTTCACATTTTTAAAGTGTTAAACACGAAGTCATACGTATGTCAGGTGTGTCATGCTGTGTGAATCTCATTCTTCAGAAACGGTAGATTAATAATTGCACTTGCATGCAGCAGGTTCATTGTATATGCTGAAACAGTTATGTCTGTGGTTCACAACAGGAACATCAGAACCGAGCAAGTTAAATGTTTGAGAGTTCACTGTGTTATGAAATTGAATTAGTTAAGCATTAAGCAAAAGGTAATATGAAATTTTTTTTTTGAAAAAATATTTCATTTTTACTCTAGAAGGTGACTTAGGTCTTCATCTTCTTAAAAAGGATTACTGCTTCTCTTATTTCTACATAATAATGGTGGTATAAATAAGTTGAAAGTACAAAGATAATCTGTCCCAACATCTTGCTTTTGGTATGCCTGTGATATTGGGGGGCATAGGTAGTGTTTTTAAGGTAATTCCACTGATAGTAGACCAATAAAGATAAGGAGATACTGATGTAAAGTGACATTATTCAGTATACCTTTTTTCCTACTGATTTTTTTACAATATTCACATATATATTGTCTTTCACAATTTTAATTTATGTCTGTATTTTGGGGTTACTGCAGCAAGCAGATGGTGTAGCAGAGAAAGCAGAGGTCCCTGATATTTATTGTGGACTATGATAGCAAAGTTCTATTGAATTGCCATTAGTTCAAACAATAAAAATGGCAAAGGTGTGGGTTTTGGCTTACAGTCTTGGGGAGATACTCCATGCATTTAATGTCTTCAAGCAGATTTATATTACTATTTTTAAATGTATAATTAATGTGGTGGCTCTGTGGGACTTCACTGAATTTGAAGTTATCGTTCTGGCCTGGTGGCAAGGGCAGCCATGTCACACGGCTTACGTGCTGAGCCCCTGCAGGAGCAGAGCCAGCCTCACGGGCACTGTCTGCCGACTGTTGGTTTGACCTCATCAGCTCTTCATCTGCCCTAACAGTTGGGAAGAAATAACAGCAGCGATAGCACTTGCTGTTTTAAGAATAGAAGAAAACACATGTCCATGTATTAAATACAAACCACAGACTGCTCGCACTAGCTCAGAATACCCTCTGAGTTGAAAAATTATAAAAAGTGTGAGCCATAAACTACTGCAGAAAATAGTTCTGTTACAAGAAAAGGAGAAAAATAAAAGTAGTTGGGGAATTTGAATACCTTTTTGTTGTCCTGAAGTCTGGTCCTTGGACTTCTTTCAAAGTTCCCTGCCTTCCTTAGGGAAGGGGGGGAGTTTCTTTCATTAAATAAATTGAAACCATTTGTGTAATAGTACTTCACTGAGTGTGAACCTTATTTTGGTTGTGGAAAAGAACATTAGACCTCATAAAGGGGAGGAAAAACTTTCACGCAGTTAAGTAACAAAACATGCTGCAATCTTTCAATAGGTATGTAAGATGTGCTGTAGGGTTTTTTGCATTGTGAAGATGGAATAATCAAAGCAAATTTCTTATGCTAATCTTTTGAGTCTTTTCTTTTAGGACAGATCAATTAGCACTAGTTTACCTGTCCTAGATTTAATAGATGCCATTGCACCAAAAGCAGTTCGTCCAGAAATGGTCAAGAGAGAAGATCTTTCTTACCAAGACAAACTGAATAATGCTAAGTAAGTTTTTAATACATGCTTTGTATTTTCCTAAAGTGCAGGAAATGCATGAATTCATGGTGTAATGAATGATTTACTGTTAACAGAGAGGGATTACACTAATATTAGTTGATTTGTTTCAAATGGAATATTAAAAATTCTAATATTCTAGAGCTATTTTTCTAGTGTATTTAAAATATGGACTCACATTCACGGCTGATATGACCTACCACCACTGCACTGTGATTGGCTTATTAATAGCCTGTCATAACCTGTACTGTTTTTGACAAAAATACATGCTTTGATAACCAGTAGCAAAACATCTGCCAATACAATTGCTAATACATGCTTTCTTCACAACAATGTCCATTTTCTTGTAAAGTGTAAGTACTCACTTAACAGGCATATCCTGCTATTAAAATCTTGTTGCTGTGAATCTTGGCACACTAGTAGATGCAAGGAAAATAACAAAATTTATTTTCTCTTGTTTTCCAAGGTATGCCATTTCAGTTGCTCGAAAAATCGGTGCTCGTATATACGCTCTCCCAGATGATCTGGTTGAAGTGAAGCCAAAAATGGTGATGACAGTGTTTGCATGTTTGATGGGAAGAGGACTGAACAAAATAAAATAATCAAGATGTAATATAATTTTCTGCCATGTTAAGCACGATGAATGCCTCGTGGTTTACAGAGTTCTGAAGCTTACCATAAAATGAGAAAATTCGTATGCACAAATATACTCATGTTTTAATAATGTGTTTATATTAGTTAAAGTTTTATTTAATTTCATAACACATTGATTATTTATGGGTAATATTGTTTTCAGAGTATGTTCATTACTAAATTAACATCACAGATTTACTGCTTTAAAAAAACCAAAACACTATACTTATCAAGCTTCACTTGTATTAGTTTCCATAGCATTGTAAGAATCTGCATCATTTTACATATGTTATTTCAGGACTTACTGTGAAGCACTGTTTGATTTTTGTGGGTGTTACGTACATGTAGTCATAAAAGTTTCAAGGTGCATTCCAATCCTATTATATTACTCTTAACTGCACAGAGGTTATCATCCTTGCCTTACTCTTTGAGAGCTTAACTCCTGTTGAAGCCAATGAGAGTCTTGTCATTGACTTCAGTGAGAGCAAGTGAAGGCCTATGATGATGTCTGGAAACTAATGAATTTTGATAAAGTTGATGAAAGGTTTTTGTGGGAATAATCTTTAAATATATGTAGTAGTTTTGTTCTGTTACTTAACAGGAACTTTTACGGTGTGTGTCTTAAAAAAAAGCAAATAGTAATCAGAAATGTAATCATGTCATTATTAGGTCTTCATACACATTAGCTTTTGCAGTTGGACTAAACATCTGATTTTTTTTTAATTTTTCATAAAATATTGTATAAGAAAACAATAAAGAGCTGGCTAGTCCAGTTTGGGTTTTCACATAATGTATTGCATTTCCTTATAGATTATTGCTTTGATTTTCCTAAAGTGTATATCATGTGTGCAGAGGCTTTGTCTAGAAAGACTGGTGTATTGTCTGGATGAGATAAAGTCCATAATTATTTTCTTACTAATTTTAAAGTATTTGTACTTTTTTCTCTGCAGCTGTAAATTTTCACTAAACATGCTGGAGCTGGACATTTAATAAAGTTGTTACCAGAAGCCAAACAGTAAGAAAGAAAGAAAACTAAATAAAAATGAAAGATTTTTTTTTTTAACAGTACAAAGCTGCTACTTTCTCTCTAAGCTCCTGAAAACAGTCCTAAGTGTGGCATGATGAGTGAGCAGTTGGACTAAGCTTTACATCTTCAGTATCTTGCATAACATACTAACAGACAGAAGATGCATCCATTTAGATTCTATTATATAAGGGAATACTGGTAGTTGAAAGAATTAAGTGCTTGGATTTAGATCCATTTGTCTCTGTTTACTGGTTTGTGTTGTCTGGGCAAGAATAAATTATTAATATTTGATAGTCACCTGGTTTCTATTCCCAGTTCCAAAGGATGACCGAGTGTTGTACAGAATTAGAGTTCTTTACCCTGATTCTGGAGACAAAAAGATAGGCTAAATTGAGGCTTACTTAGTCTCTATACTGCAAGAATAAATGATCTCTTCTTGAGATACGCAGTTCTAAACTACTGTATTTACCTGCCCAGGCACTTGGCAACTTACTCTCTAAGGGTCAGTATTTCCTGTTCCATCAACTACTGCTGTAGTGTTTTGTTCCCTTTAGGAAAAAATCTGCTGCAATTATGTGGCTCAGTGCTTTATGTCCAGAATTACTCTAAACTTGCTGTGATCACATTGAAAGGGGTTTTCAGAGGCAACCACCTCATGCTTCTCAACATAAAAGGTTGACATACAAGTTAAGAGCTGCATGTTGAAGGATAAATTAGAGCTAACATCATCTGAAAAGAACTGTCTTCTCAGAGTGTTTGTTTTGAAGAGTGCAAGTGTTAACTAAACACGATTTTTCTAAAGGAGATTCAAAAACCAGTGAGTCGGACTTTCAGCTGAAGTCAGTGAAGCTCTGAACTCTGCTTCTGTGCCTCCACGTGCTGCAAACATACACTTACGGAACTAAGTGCTGAGTTCTTGTGTATAGTACTAGAGTAACGCACAAAAAATGAGTTTGGCAATTCATATAACATAAATCTATTTTTGAAGTTTAAGGACACAATGGTAGGTAATTTTAACATGAAAAGGGAAATACGTATGATTTCTTAAAGTATTCACAGAAGAGGAAAGTGAATGAAAGACAGTTTAATATTAAAGTATGTGGAAGGTGGTGCCCTCAGCAGCCGCCTGCTGCAGCGCTCGCGGGGCTGGACAACCTGATGCTGGGTGAGCAAGGCCGCAGCCACTCTAACAGCTGGGAGAAAAACAGATTTAAGGGAGAACGCAGAAATGGGGACAATCAGTAGTTAGATGCTGGTGACGCGCTGCGGTGCGTGTCCTCGACGCCTCACCGTGTGGTGAGAGGACCACCTCCCCGGAAGGAAGCCCGCGAAATCCTCCTCACGGCTCCTGAAGGGCGCAGGTCCCATCCCCGGCCGACCCCGGCCCCCTAACTGCTGTGGGGAGGGGAGGTAAACCGCGGAGCCGCGGGAGGAGACGAAGACGGGGCGGCGGCAGTGCCACGGGTGTCCCGCCGGCCCGTCCGCCGCTGCGCCCTGCTCCGCTCCTCCCCGCCCACCTCCCGCTGCCCCTCGCAGGGGCGACGCCGCCGTTGGAGCCTGCGCAGTGCGGCGGGGAGCGGTCGCCCTCCGCCCTGGCCTGCCCT